>NC_073247.2:17563106-17866136 GCF_029281585.2 Gorilla gorilla gorilla | reverse complement strand
GATTGCATTTGACACTCTATTTTCTGCATTTCAAGAGGTTTTCTCCAGTGCTATCGCTAGGTTTTTTAATATACCTGACTTCGAGGGAAAGGCAGATATTTCCAGAAATGGGTAGAGGGTTAAGGGAGGAATAAATTCAGAGTGAACTACTGTGTTCTGAAACTGCCCTGGGAGACTCACTGCACCAGAGATAGTCTCCTGTCAATGAACTAGGGCTACATATTTGAGTTCTCGGTAAAGACACATTTTTGCAGGTTCTTCCATGGGCCAACAGAACAAACCCAAAGTATTTCAGGGGAGATCCCTGAACTGAGCTTCAGTTCAGACCCAGAAGGCAGCACTGCTACTCTCTTGTCCCCCACGCTATTATGAGTGACCTTTCTGCAGTCATTCCAGCACCCAAACTGATATCTAATATCATGGGCTATTATGAAATGATCAGAAGAGAATTTTTATCTCCAGCAGAAGGGCCACAATCAATGATAATCCTCTATGATGAACAGCAATACAGTGGTGGTCACGGTGGTGTTTGAAAACCAGGGAAATAATGTGCTGGGATTTCCCTGCAGTTGCTGGGAGAAATTGAAGAATTTCTTCTATTTCATTTGTGTAAAATTTTAAAGTGAAATGTTCTGAACTAAATAGCAAACCTAAGTACAGAAGTAGTGTGTTTGCTATACTTATATGGCCAGACATACAACTTAGTATCATAAATTGGAATTAATGGTAAATTTTTAGTGTGAACCATATACGCAAATAAAAAAGATTTATAGTCAAAAGACTTATTACTATACATACGGTATCAAGACTGTTACTATGCATTTGATATGCGTTCATTTAAAGTGAGTGATGCTAGGTTAGATGTGGTGGCTGACAACTGTAATCCCAGCACTTTGGGAGGCCAAGGCAGGAGGATTTCTTCAGGCCAGGAGTTCAAAACTAGCCTGAGCAACAACGTGAGACCCCCATCTCTACAGAAGATAGAAAAAATTATCCAGGTGTGGTGGTGCATACCTGTGGTCCCAGCTACTTGGAAGGCAGATGTAGGAGGATCACTTGAGCCCAGGAGTTGGAGGCTGCAGTGGGCCATGATTACACCACCGTACTCCAGTGGGGGACAGAGAGAGACCATGTCTCTTAAAAAATAATAAATAATAAATAATAGAGTGAGGAGTTGCTGACTATGTTCATGTTCAAAACCATACTTGGCTGGGTGCAATGGCTCATACCTGTAATCCCAGCGCTTTGGGAGGCCGAGGTGGGTGGACTTGAGGTCAGGAGTTTGTGACCAGCCTGGCCAACATGGTGAAACCCCATCTCTACTAAAAATACAAAAAATTAGCCGAGCGTGGTGGTGGGTGCCTGTAATCCCAGCTACTCAGGAGGCTGAGACAGGAGAATTGCTTGAACCTAGGAGGTGGAGGCTGCAGTGAGCAGAGATCACGCCATTGCACTCCAGCCTGGGTGACAGAGTGAGACTCAAAAAACAAAAACAAAAACAAAACCATACTTACAGAGCATGAACCTGATACGTAACCTTAAAACACAGCTCAGTAAAATGATTCTGTGGCCAGACCTCAACATTTACTGGCGCTTTCATATTACAAAGGCTTTTATTCAATTAACTAAATTATTTAATTCTTAAAGTTTTGTTTGATAAGTGATAATTGTATGTATTTATGGAGTATAATGTGATGTTTTGATATATGTTTATAATATGGAATAATTAAATCAAGTGCATTAACCTATCCATCACCTCAAATACTTATTTTTTTGTGGTGAGACCATCTGACATTTACTCTCTTAGCAATTTTGAAATATACAACACTTTATTATTAACTATAGTCGCCCTACTGTGCAACAGATCTCATACACTTATCTGCACAAAGCTGTTTCGAGTAGCACATTTTATCCTGAAAGGCTGGCATTCACAAACCCACATTCTGTGAATCGTTCAGGAATTCATCACCTCGAAAGTGTGTCTGCCTATAGGGCATACTAGGAAAAAAAAGTCCTAAAGAGAAACAAAGGGCATGTTCAAATTAGGATTATCCATAAAAGGATTGTGTTGTTGTTTTAATTTATTAAGTAGAAATGTGTGTAGGGAGGTCATAAACCATGCAGGAAGTCTTGGTGAGGGTCAGGCTCCTGACATCTGGAAGGAAAGCAGTTTGCCTCTAGCAGCCACTTCAAGAAGACAGCAGGTGTCTTCTCTGTTGAGGTCATCCCAGCCCTAGATGTCCTCACAGGGAGCACGCTGGGGGAAGAGGCACCTATCTTTATTCTCCACCCTTCCTTGGATTTCCCATCAGTGATACCATCCCCATAAACTTTACAAAAATAATCAAAGAAAAACGGGGGGGTAGAAACAAAAATAAAGCAAGTTTGCAGCATATTCAGCATTAATCTCTAGGTTAGCTCACTCTCTGACCTGCTTCCTCATAGTGGTTTGGCATCTATTGTCCGAGTCCAGATTATAGCTCCCCATAACTGCTCTATAGATAACAACTTAAGCATTGTGAAAAGTTAAGTTTTCCTTTAAGATATTCTTTCAGGACCTGCATACCAAAAAAATGACTGATGCCAGCTGGTCTAAAGGACCCTGCAAGGAGTCGACTTACCAAAGAATGCAGTTGCCATATCCTGATGATTTCAACCCCCTTACGCTGACCAATCAATGACCCCAATGTTCTAGCCCCTTGCCCTCCACAATCCCCTTAAAAGCTTCAGCCAAGATCTCTTTGGGGAGATGGATTTGAAGGTCCCCTCCCATCTCTTCACTCAGCACCCTGTGATTATTAAACTCTTTCCTTGCTGCAAACCCTGCTGCTTTGGTGTTTTGGTATGTTACTGTGCAATGGGTATATAAACCTATTGTTCCTATAACAACAGGGCTTATCATTGCCCAAACCACAGGAGACATGGGATCCACTGACATAGCCCACATTGGTCATCCTCCCAGGGCACAAAGCAAGAACAAGAAGGAGGAAGGTCAGTGGAAGCTCTAGAGAAGCAAGAGAATGATTAGGGATCATAAGGAGACCTCTACACCTGCATTAGAGAACAATCGCATGGCAATGTATACTCCCTCCTGGAGCTGCCAGATTATTCCTCACCATCAACGGAGCTCACAGTATTAGAATTCATGGATGTATCATAATCATCATGACCACCACTGGGTAGTGCCTATCACTAACACCAGGCACCGTGCAAATCATTCCTCATGAACCATCTCATTCTGATCCTCACAACAAGTCAATGAGAGAGGTATCATTCCATCTGCCCTGTTTCAGAGATGAGAACAAAGAATCCTAGAGAACAGTTAAAGAACCTTCCAACATTGCAAGGACAGCAAAGGAAAGATCTCATATGGAAGTTTAGACAGCCTGAGTCCAAAACCAAAACGTGTATTGTTACTTGGAATAGTAAGTAGGCATTCACATCACTGGGAGTGTGGTGGGGGTGGGGGGCAGTTCAGGATGCATAGTGAAAGAGCAGCAGGAGAACTATATATATGAAGAAGATTAATCTAGGCTCTTTTCTAGCTCATGATCATAGCCATTGCTCAACTTTGCTAGTAGACAAGTGAAGGGGAGAGGCCACTGCATGCAGCCTCCAGATGGGTCTCTCTCCTCCTATGGTGAGAGTATTAGAGCAAGCAACATAGGGTGTTAAAGTTTCCTCTCTACTGCTAGACACACAGCTTCAGGCAAGACGAAGCCTGGTGCATTCATGAGGCACCCTACCACAATATCTCACAGACCCTGCCCAAAGAGGACACGCTGCCTCCTCCAGCACTAAATAAATTTATTCTCCATTTTCACCCTGGTTTTCCCACTCTGGGAGCCTTGTCCTCTGCAGCCAAACAAAAATCCTCTGAGATGTTAGCACATCCATCGGATACTTCTTATTTCTCATGGAGATACTTCCCTCTTAAATTCGGAAACTACAACATTGACAGAAAGACTGCACATCATAGGACTGGATAATAAAAATAAAAAGCAAGACCAATCACAGCATATATTCAAAGATGGTTGGATGCAAGATTAAAAACCATATTCCACTGTTGTTCTCTCATCACAAAATGTCATTGTGATTTGTTAAACTCTACTGACTCTTGTCCTCTGAACTGCTTTGCCCAAAACAGCTTTGCCTTTCTAACTCTCCCTTACTAACAGATCAGCTCAAACTTCATCCTACTACAGTAAAATACATCAACCCAACACTTTATTTTCCACTGGGCTTTTCTAGAACTGAATATTTTATCACATTTATTTCCTGGACACTGTTGCCCATAAGTTCTTAGCACTCATACTAGGATATTATCCAACATAAATACCCTCACCCCATTTCTGACTTCTACTTTGCTGTCTCCATGAAACTCCTACTAACAATCTAGGGCCCTTATAGGCACTTAATACACCTTGAAGAACATCTCTTCCTATTGCCTTTCTTTTCATGTTGGATCTCTGAGTTGCACTTGATATTATTCTATGTTGTCCTAATTAGTCCTTCTCTTGTCATTATTCAATCAAAGAATACATGACATTTTTAGTACTGTTATCTCGGAAAGTTCAGGTTTGAGGCCAGGTGCAGGAGCTCACACCTGTAAACTCAGTACTTTGGGAGGCCAGGTGGGAGGACTGCTTGACCCAAAAGTTCGAGACCAGCCTGGGCAACACGGTGAAACCCCATCTCTACAAAAAATTTAAAAAATTAGCTGTGCGTGGTGCTGTGCACCTGTACGTCCAGCTAATTAGGAGGCTGAGGTGGGAGGATTGCATGAGCCCAGGAATTTGAGGCTGCCGTGAGCTGTGATCATGCCACTGCACTCCAGCCTGAGTGACAGAGTGGAACCCTGTCTCAAAAAGAAAAAAAGAAAGTTCAGGTTTGAGGTCTTTAAGTCTTTAACTCTAAATCATATTGATAGAACATGTGAGCAAATGAAAACCAGCTGAACTCATTTCATCATGTGGCTACCTGCTGATGTTTTTAAAACAGTCACTCGTTTCCTACCTTAATTGTCTTTGTGGACAATTACAAACAGTGAAATAATACAAATGTTAGCACTTATTCAAACTCAAGCCTGAACAAAATTTTTTTGTGGGCTTGGAAAATAGGAATTCTGTTAGATCAAAACTCACTCATCTCTTTAGGGCTGTAAAGTGAATTAAAGATAAGACTGTCTGGATTTTAGGGTTTGATTTATGCCCCATGATCAAGAAGGCTGAACCTCAGTCACTGTGTGTCTACTATTTCTTTTCTATCAGAAGCCCTAGTTTCAAATCAAGAATCGACTCTAATACACCTTTTTGTATATGCAGGTTCATGCAGGGTTGAAGTTAAGGGGAAAGAAATCCCGACAACTTTACATTAAAATTGGAACACAGTTGGATCTCATTTCATAGAAATCTAAAGAACCTGTGATGTTTTCACAGTCAACCACTGCCCCACCCCTCCACCAAAAGCGAACTGTGTATGTATCACTTTTAAAAAGGAAAAAAAAAGTAAAAGAAAAAACCTGTAGTATATAATCCATGTTTTCTGGTGAATCCTTGAAGGTTATCCATTTGATAGTGGGTTTTTATCCAACTCAGAAAATGTCATAATTATTGATGATGATCTAATACAGTAATTTTTCATCACGGACATTGCAGAAAGATAAGAAAATACATGCTATGGTCAAACATAGCTTACAAAAAAAGAAAACACATGCTGTCTTGTGAGCTAATGTCTTTTATGTTTCTGTGGAAAGAACTGATCGGTTTCTCTGGGAAAAGAGGAAGGGAAAGGTTGGCAAGGCAAAGGTTAACAGACTCAGTGTAAAGAACTGATGTGTTATAGACTGTTTCCTCCTATATATTTTGAAAACTCATTGAGAGGCTTTTCTGATATCCATACTTCTGTGAAAAAAATAATGTGCACATCTGTATTTCCCCAGAATGAAGATGACAGGTGGTGGATCTTCCTTGTAATATGTGAGCTGATGATTTTGCCCTTAGGGTGGGAAAAGCAATATGAATCATTTTACTTGGGCACTGTACCAATCAGAGGCACAAGGTCAAGTGAAGGTTCAATTCAAAGGGTGAGGCTATCTTCAACATTTTAAATACCTTAAACACCACTCTACTAGGTTTCTCAGGTAAGAAATGTGAATCAGTATACAGCTTTTAATGCTCTTGAGCTACCAAGGGTGTTTATTATGCCAAGTGAAGACACTCAGAAAAGAAAAGAAAAAAAAAAGAATTTGAGAAGACAATGTGTGCCCTTCTAGATTAGCTCACTGTATCAGTTCCCTCTTGCTGCTGTAACAAATTATCAAAAACATGGGCTTGAAACAACACACACGTACTGCTTACTGTTCTGGCAGTCATAAGTCTGAAATGGGTTTCAAAGAGCTAAAACTTTCTCTTTCAATTATAGGGACCTTGTGACTATATTAAGCCCACCTGAATAATTCGACATCCTCTTTACACCTCAAGTTCCTTGACTCCATCATATCTGCAGAGTTACAGTCCCTTTGGTCATGTAAAGGAATATATTCAAAGATTCTAGGTATTAAAACATGGACATCTTCAGGGTGGGTAGAAGAATTATTCTGCCCACCACACTTGGCTTAATGGGAATTTCCAAAGTTTTCATCTAAGATTTTGAGAGGACACTTTCTTCACTTGAATAATACAGTGAATTTCCACTTGCCATGGCCTGGCCTTCTATTTGCAATTCTTCCCTTTGTGAATTTCCAACTGTTTTTTTCTTCTATTCTTCTCTTTCCCTTTCATGATTCCTGGCTTCTTGAGCCCCATACTGAGGGTTAAATCTCTCTTCCACTAACCTTTTCTGGTTATACCTTAAGTCATATTTTTCTCCAAGAATTCCCTTTTAACATGTTATAACAACTGTCTTTAATTGCTGCCATTTAGTTGCAAGGCAGATTTTTATTATCAGACTTGAGGATATCAGCCCTATTGGCGTCAACTTTTCATTCCCAGCCCTCTGAGCCTAGCTGATTATACATGAGAGTTGCTCATTCAATCATTCATTCATTCACTCACTCAACAAATATTTATTGAGTGAACATCTTGTGCTAGACGCTGTTCTAGGTGCCCAAAGAAGTGGATGCATTAGTGAATGAATAAGTGAATTAATTCTCTAGTATTCTAATAGAAATAAGTTGTCAGCATAAAGTCTTCTTGGCTTAATTTGGAGCCCTCTCTCTAGAACAGTTTATTATTTGAAAGGAATTAGTCCTACGAATATCCTAATCTGAAAAATGAGAAAACTGCTTCTACCACTAGGAAAAGATTATATAGTCTGTGTTAATTTATAAATACGTAGCTCATCACAAGTGCTTAAGGAATGTTAGATGTCATTATTGTCATAAGAACAGGTTAGAGGAAAAATTTGTTAGAGTCATGCCTGTTTGTTTCACCAACAATATGTAAGCTACATGCCATGTGGGGAATCCATTTTGTTTTGCAATACTCTGGAATGACAGCAAAGCAATGTCAATATACTACCTTAGTAAAAATTGTGGAATATATATATGTACACACAAATATATATGTACACACACAAATACACATATATGTATGTGTATATACAACTTCCCCATTATAAGAAACATGTTTTCTCTTATCAGCACTTGGGTTTATTTCATTTGTCAAGCTCTTACTCAGTGGAAATTCCATGGAGAATTGTGCTTATTTTTGAACCGCCTGTCCAAAGCCTTTGGGAAAATGTGAACAAACAAATTCCCAATTGGCTTGTAGCACATTTATTGTATTTGTAAACATGTTGATTTATTCCAGACTCTTGTGAGAGGGCCTGGAAAAAAAATTGTCTCTATTTTTAACTGAGAAAACAAATTTTACTTCCATTAGAACACAGACTTTACATGCGTAATTCCAATAGATGTTACAGACTCTCTGTATGCTCAAGATAATAGAAGGATTAAATGCAATGAAATTATACATGAGAAATATAAAATACAGGAAAAAGAATGTCTTGATCTATTCTTCACCTCCTATGGCATTGTCTTTCCCCTAACTTCTTGCTTTTCTTCTTTCCTCCTGATTTTTTATCAGCAAAAGATAGAACCCCTATTCATAACGAGTAATTTCTCTCTTCCTAGGCTTTGTCAACACCCTCACACTCATGTTTGAGGAATTTTCTCAATATCATGCCTTCTCATATTATTTTAGAAAGGCTTCTGGATTCCCCCTATGGGAAAACAAAAAGCAAAAACAGTCAAGTGCTTGAAATTGATTAGCTCAACCAGATGTACTTTTTCATTCCATTACTGTCCCTACCATCCACGTCACTTTGGAGGCTAGAAAATGTAGATTCCTATGTGCATAACTTAAAGAGTGAGCTAAAAATAAAGTAGAAATCTCTTTTTTTAGTACTTTTTTTTTTAAATTGATGAACAGGCTTGAGATTATCTGAAGTTGGAGGGGATTATATAGGGAGTAGGAAAAAGAAATGCAGGGTCCCATAAGAAATAATTCTTAGTTGCAGAATAGAACTATAGTTTTCCATCTCTGAATTGCTATCCATGGAGAAGAGGCCCCCAGGTGAGAGACTGCAAGTAGCTTCCTTACTTCCTATCTCCCACTAAGAAGTTATGCTTCTTAGTGACTTAGTTCTAGCATGACTAAGATTGCTCTTCTCCTGGGCCTTATTTTATATTAAAAATCTCCTCTGGCTCTGACTTTTCTACTTTAGCAGCACCTAGCACTTCCTCAGATAAGGACGGCAAATTTAGGAGTTTACAGAGTAGCCATAAGGATCCCATGCGCATTTACGCTGATAAGAATCTAAAAACAAGGTACAGGCAGCATGCATAGCTGCAGCATCAAGCTTTAGTAGCAACTTCATGGACTGACAGGGTTAAAGAGAATGAAAATGGAGAGGATTAGGAAATGCCCTCACACTCCACAGTTGACCTTTATCATAGTGGCTGTTACAGCAGATGGATTTATGAAGTCTATCAAATGGCATATTTTTCATGAGCCGCGTATAACATTTCAATAGAGTATGTTGAAAAACAAGATATCTCCTGACATCTGAGAGGCTCAGAATATCAAGAGGACTGGAATTCAGCAATGTTGACTTTTGCAACAAAATGTGTCCGGCTGTGATTGCAGATGTTCTTTGGTTTCTGGTTGAAGCTAGGATGCCTTGAAGTGTGCAAAACAATGAAGAAATGAAATTAGAAAATGAGTTTCAAAGCTAACCAGTGATTATGTCTCAGTGGACTGGGTTGAGGCAAAAGTTTAGGGCTGGGTATACAGTAGTTGAATCAATTTGGTTCCCAGTAAACAATACCAGATAAAAATACCTCTTTAAGCTATTTCTCTCTGTATCTCTCTCTCTCTCTGTCTCCTCCTGCTCCTTTCTCCTCTCCATTCACTCTCAAACATTTCTCTTTGGGTCTTTCTCTTTACCCACTCATTAGATTATACCTTTTGAATTCCAACTCCCAGATCCTACTATGACACATGCATTTTTTCCCCTCTGAGCAAAAGTGAATTCTACTGGTAGAAATTGCATTTTACTCATGCATATGAGCAAAATTGCCATAGCATTAAAGGACAGGGCAGTAGATGGATTTTTCCCCACACATGTCAAACCTTTCAATCATGCAACTCTAATCACCATTCCTTGGGCATGTTCACACTATTTTCTCCTTTGTTAATTCTTCAGCCATTAAGCAGCTACAAGTGATGAAGTCAAAAGCCCTTCACTCTAATCATCCAGAGTCATACGAATCAACATGATTTTCCACTGACCTTGAAAACCATGAATATTAGGGAGACTGATGTTGAAATAAACACTGAAAAAAAAAAAACAGAAATTATGCAGTCCAATTTGCATGTAAACCTCTGGATTTCAGCACCTGTACTGTATAAGACACTTTGAGCCTAGACATGCAGCTGAGGTCAGGGGTCAAGCGGCAGCTGAGAATAGGTTGTTACAGGTAAGCCTCCAGAAGGAAAGGAAAAATCAGCATTTACTGAGAGTGTACCATGCCCTAGGCACTTTGTCATGCCATATTTACTCCTCCTATGAATTCTGTCATGTAGGCAGGTGAAAATTATTCAGATTTTGTAGGTGAGGAAGGTGAAATTTTAACAGATGGAGTAATTTTCCCAGGGTCACACAGCTAGTGTATGACCAACTAGGAATCTGAACCAAAGATTCCAAAGCTCAGTCTCTTTTATGCTACTTTTGCTCTCTTAAGCATTTTTAGGGTTCAGGAGCCCTTCCTAAGCCAATGTGGGTAAGTCAGTGGACACATGTCTTGGGGTACAATGGTAGTGCTGGAGGCAGGTGTGTATATGAGTGCATGGTGTTACACCCTCTATATTCCTCCCACAACTACTGATAACCTACCTTCCTAGTACCTACCCTGCTAAAAGAGCAGAGAACTGGAGTGGGAATATTCTAGCCCAGCAGAAAGGCAGGAACTAGGAGGCAAAGTGAGGATCAAGGCAACACCAGGATCAGAGCAGAGTGGGGAATGAGGCCCAATGTAGAAACAAACTAGGATCTCCAGAGCTAGCAGACCCACACTGCTCTTCTCTTTCCTTCCAGAACTTGATGGGCGATAGTTGGTGGGGTATATTTCATTACTCTCCTAGGTTGACAAACCCTGGAGTGGCTGAATAACAACATGATCCCAAGAACAAAGGGCTGGAAGGGCCTAGATAAAGACTGGAATTTGGGGTGAGGACTTGAGCACACCATAAGCTATAAAGAGATTCTGCCCATTGTCTTCAAGGATGAGATTGGCAACTTCTGATATTTTATTTATTTATTTATTTATTTATTTATTTATTTATTTATTTGACAGAGTCTTGCTCTGTCTCCCACGCTGGACTGGACTGCAGTGGTGTGATCATGGCTCACTGCAACCTCCGGCTCCTGGGCTCAAACGATTCTCCTGCCTCAGCATCCCCAGTAGCTGAGAAAGCAGGTGTGCGCCACCATGCCTGGCTAATTTTTATTTATTTATTTTGTGTGTGTGTGTGTAGAGATGAGGTCTCACCATGTTGCCCAGGCTGGTCTTGAACTCCTGAGCTCAAGTGATCCCCCCACCTCGGCCTCCCAAATGCTGGGATTACAGGCTTGAGCAACCGCACTCGGCCTGCAACTTCTGTTCTTTAGAGTTTATTCACACTCTCAAATCATGCCACCCTTTAGGGTATTACAGTTTATAACTGCTACTTTTCCTAATTATAAATATATAAAACTGGCTTATTTTAATAACTAGTAGTAGATGGGAAATTGGCGATTCAATAAAAAATACACACATATTCATATATAAAGCTGATAATAGATCTGAAACAGTAAACCAAAATATGTTTTCTTCTCCCTAGTTCATGAAACTGCCCACTGAACCCATTGAACCAGGAGAGCTGATTCCTTCAGAAGGAGGCACACGTGCCTAGAATAAAGATCTCATTGCTGCATTTTGGGTTTGCAAAGTGGATGTGTCTCAATCTTCAGAGATGGTCTCGTTTTGCACGCATGGTACTGACAGCAAAAGAAAAGGCTTTCTAAGTCCATAACATTTTTCTTGATAAACCAAAGTAAAACCTGGAAGTACAATCCTGGCATTTTGCTGTAAGCCATTAAAGAAGCACAGAAGTTAACATATAAAGAAAGTCCTCAAGAGACATAAAGGTGAAATAGGTTATTTGATATTGGAAGGATGAACTAAAGATGAGAAGAGGGAGAGGAAAAGCCAGGCAGTTGACGTGAAGGGTGGGTTAAGTTCTTTAAGCTGAGAACCTCGAAGAGAAGGAGAGAAACTCCTGAAGTCTAGGCAGAGGAATCCAAGTAGAGAGTATTAGTGGCATCCCTTGCCTAGGCAAAGAAACATCTCCTGAGAAATACTTTTGGGGAAATCTCCCAAACAGCTACCCCTCTGACTCTCCCGTAAACTCTACACTCACTTGATGTGAGAGCCAGTAGTTCCTTCCTAGAAGACAGCTGGAGACAGTGTTTGGCATGCCTTTCTTTCAGATGGGGAGTGAAATTACTCCATATTGGAGGACTGCAAACTGGGGTGCCCAAAACAAGAGACCAATGGAAAGCAGAGTCGAAATCTATGAGCAACAGGACCAGCGAAGCCAAGACGGGGATCCCTTTCATTCAGAGAACTGTCCCTGAGCTATGCCAGCTGCAGGTGCTTCAGCAGGGCAAAAAGAAAGACAGAGAAAAAAGGCACCTCGCTACACAGGTCACACTCTCACATGCACAAACATTGAAAGGCTTCTCCTGAACCCAGACACCATTTTATGATGAGGATGGGAAGCAGCGTTTGAGATGGAGTGGAGGAGGACTCTAACCTGATGAAGATTGAATTCTGAATTGACTGAATATTTACCCAAAATATAAGATCGGAAGAGACTGTTATCCTGACTGGCAAGTTGAAGCTTGAGCTTTTCTGCCTGCCCCCATCAGCAGAGGAAATAGAGGTTTTGACAATAATATGAAGCAACACAAACAATAATGCAAGTTCATTGTTTCTTCATGCACCTATAATGCAGTGTGAAATGTTTTGTCATATGTTTATTTTTTGGCCTGGAAGTCTGTGGCTATTGCAACGAGCTTTCTTTTTGCTTTTGGGTATTTGTTTTTTGCTTTGTAAATTCATCCAACAGACTGAATCCTGAGCCAAAGAGAATCACAGAATCATGACACTTACTCAGATGACTGACAAACCTGCCCTAGTTTTCTATTCTGCTTGGATTATTTCCATGAATTTCCCACCAGTTGATTTTCATGTAAATGCATCTACCAACTTTACACAAATGTGTAGCAGTCATTTTTTTAAGTCTAGTTGTACACACGTTTGATGGTTCACAGCTGCAACAAGATGTATATGCTGACAGCTCCATGCAAAAACACTTAAAGTATCCAATTAGATTCCAGTTTTCCCAAGAGACCAAGCTGGGTTTTTGAAGTTGGCACATAGGGACAGCCTATGCTGGTATGTCCATCGCCACCAGGAAGATTTGTGAAAGCTACAGCCTTTCCATGTCATCAGCCATGCATCTATCCACATAATATGTGAAAAGTGTTAATTACCATGTGTAAATCTACATGACTGACTCAGTAATAATATTAATAATAATTGACATTCAGATAGAATTACCAATGCACAGATTATATTTTTAAATTAATCTGCATAAGTGCTAATGTGGGAAGAATATGTTGGTTTCAAGATGGTCCCCTTGACACGCAACTTGTTTCTCCTTGGCAATAAACCGTTGGAACTTTGGGCACTATGAAGTATTTTGATTTACATGAGCACACAACAGTGTAGAAGAAGAATCCGATCCTGTCATGTGATGCATTCCAAACTCTGCACGTAGAATTTCTGGATGACCACAGAGGTTATCTCAAATGATACTCATAATATGTAGTCCTTAGAAAATACAGGACATTGCTCTAAGCACCTTACATGTAGTAATCATACCTACTAATTCCAAGGTCTTTGCCAATTGTAGGTTTTGTGATGACACAGCAATACAGCCTTGCCTATGAATAAGTCACTTATGTGCAATAAGCTCTCAAAACATTCTGAGACTATTTAGTTGTCCGTGGTTGTGTTTATTTCAGTACAGAATGACAAGGTCAAAAAATTATAATCTAACATTTCTCTTCATTTCAGACATATTTATTCAGCATCTATGAAATAATTACTACTAATTGGCTATATGCTGCCAATTAGTATGAAGGATTTGCTTCCTCTCTGCCTTAACTACTTTGGCAAAGTGACTGAACTGACCAACTATTTCCCCATTAGCAGGCAGATCCTGAATCTCACCTGACTTACTACACTTCTGAGGGACTTGAGAGCCTGGGATATGAAAAATCCATTGTCATGAAAAGACCTATCAAAGGACAGATTGATAAGAAGAAAAAAAAGCCAGGCTCATTAACAGGAAAAAGAGTGTAATCATTTTCTTAAAATTAGATTACTGAGTTTAACTATTTGACACATATTTCTTCCAATTAATTTCAATTAGGAAAAACAAGTGTAAATGGATGCGTAGACATAAAGTTACGAGGCAGCTTGACTGAGATCATTAGACACGATATTCATGTGTAACTATTAGTATAGCTAGTAGATGGTGAATCATTCCTTCTCAACAGTCACTTCTGTTTGCTGGAAGTCATGGTATGGCACTCCTAAAATTAAGTATGTCATTAAGGATTCTAATCAATCTTGACATGCATATGGCTTTTTTTTGTTAAGAAAATTAATAATGCACAAGAGCCACAGAAAGTAACTAAGGCATTCTTGTCTTCCTCTCTTTCAACTCCTCTCAGAATGCTGCACACAAAGGAAAGGCAAGAACGGGCCAATTATTTTGAAGCAGGTCTTGGTAGTGAATATTCAAGGTAGACTCTCTGGAGGATCACCACGTCATAGCACATTTATCCTGGAACCTGAGATCAGTTGCTAGTGCTGCAAATGAAAGAATTATGATAGTCATGTTAGCAAACCTCACTTTCTCTGAGGGTTCCAGACATGTAGGCTATGAAGAACCATCAACAAGGAAATCAGACATGGAGCGGCTTTATCCAGAAAGAGTTTATCAAGAAAAGGTGATCATCACAAACCTGAAGCTCAGGCTTAAGACCCCTGAGAGTCAGGGAGATGTTTCAAGGGATTCTGGAGAACATATCTGTTTTTATCATCATACTGAGATGTCACTGGCCTTTTTTACCTTGTTAACAATTGCACTGATGGTGCACAAGCAACAGGCAAGACTGCTGGCATGTTAGACTTGATCAAGGCAGTGACCTCACAGTGTACGACTACTTATTCATCATTTACCATGACATGGTGAGCAAACAAAGTGAGGGTAAAAGCTGGTTTGTTAGTGATAAATGAAATGCCTTGGAGAATGTGTTTTGTAGGAGGTAAATTATGAGGATAATTGCATTATTTTTAAATAGTTTTCTCAGACATCAGTGAAATGGGAAAATGGCTATGTGATAACACAGAATAGCCCTTATGAAAACAACAGTTGGCCGGGCATGGTGGCTTCTGCCTGTAATCCCAGCACTTTGGGAGGCCAAGGCAGAGGGATCGCTTGAGCTCAGGAGTTTGAGACCAGCCTGGGCAACACAGTAGGACCCCATCTCTACAAAAAAAAAAAATTAAAAAATTAGCCAGGCCTGGTGGTGCACACTTGTGGTCCTAGCCACTTGGCAGGCTGAGGTGGGAGAATCGCTTGAGTCTGAGAGGTTGAGGCTGCAGTGAGCTGTGATCACACCACTGTGCTCCAGCCTAGGCAATAAAGAGAGACCCTGTCTCAAAATAAATGAATAAATAAAATAAAATAAAATAAAATAAAAACAATAGTTATGCTTATTGTCTGCTGTGTGCAAAGTGTTCCATATGTATGATTTTCAACTTTTACAACAATTTTGAGATGTTTTTATTCCCAGTTCACAGAAAAGTGAACTGAGGCTCAGAGGAAAGTGAAGGAATCCCCCATTATCATTGCCACATCCTTGTTAGTAGAACCTAAAGCTCTCCCATCTCTGTCAGGCTGTGAAGACATACAAGTTGGTGCTTCATCATGGAAAGCCACGCTGGTACAATCTGGGAAATCAGGTCTTGGGCAGATGTAAAGTGATAACACCTGGGATAGAAAATTGTCCATAATCAAAGCATTTATACAAATTTCTAACCCACATTGTGCCAAACAAGCTTTAAGATGGAAATGCTGCTGGGCCATGAACACTGAGAATCACCTCTACATGTTAAGCTATTTCCCCTATGCAAACTGGATTGATTAAGAGCAATTATAGAACACTTGCTTTTAAGAGTTAGGTTGTTATTTAATCAATTTTCATTTTAACCACTATTTCTCTCTCTCTCTATCTCGAACTGCTTTAATTTATAATTGCTAATGTTGCCTCTGTTATATATTTCAATGAGCTTTTCTAGGTGTGTTTTAGTAGAACAGAATTGAAAGATTGTGTCAGTTTGCTTTTATTTCCAATTTGCTATTTTGCTATTACAGAAACAAAGACAGCTGCATTCTCTATGGGGTTTATACACTAAACCGTACCTTTATTTTCTCCATCGTTTGATTACATGGTACATATTTCTTTATTTTTATTTAACAAAGATCTTTAAAGTGTTGAATATTTCAAAGGGTGGTATAACTAATTAGGAAAGGCACAAAATCCTCAAAGAGGTATTGGGTCTCGTTGAACAGACAGACATTCACCAAACTACAATCAAAAGAATAAATTCGAGTCAACCAATCAAAACCAAAAACAAATAACAACAAAACAGGAAGCTCTGAGGATCTAATTTTGGCTCATATAGAAGTAGCCAGTATTAAGTTTCCTCCTAAGTTGAGAAGTTTTGCTTCATTCTGGTATCTAGAGAAGTGATTGGAGAGGAAGACAATGTTTAGCTAAATTGTAGCTGAGGATAGGGAGTACAGTGGAGTTGTGAGTTAAGTAGATCTTGATGCTTGTAATCTCCTCTTGGAGGGTCACTTGAACATGCTGCTTGCTATAGTGCAGTGCAGTGAATGGCAACGTTGTACATCAGACCCCTGGGAGTTGGGGAGATATTTTAAGGGATACTGGAGAACACATCTATTTTCATCATAATACTGAGATGTCACTGGCTTCTTTTTACCTTGCTAACAATTGCACTGGCGGTGCACAAGCAACAGGAAAGACGGCTGGCATGTTAGACCTGATCGAGGCAGTGATCCCACATGGTACTACTACTTATTCATCACCACCATGCGGTTGCAGTCAAGGGATGCTAGTTTCACATAAAAAATTTTGATTTTCTTAACCACCTCCAGAATACATGTCTTTTTAATATTCTGCATGATGAGATGGGAAGTACACAGAAAGCTCTCCTGCTATACAATGAAGCTAGATGTTGTCTCCAGGAAAAGAATATGTTCCACTATTTCAGTGGTGATGTGAAATAGTAGCTACCACTTATATTTCAAAGACTAACAGTCAATCTATGGAAATTCAGACTTGGCTATTTGGCAGACATTTTTTGAAGCACGAACAAAGTGAGCCTTTCACTTCATGCAAAACAAATGACAGTATTTGCTGTTGAGGATATGATTCAAGATTTCAAGAAAAAATAAAAAAATAGAAATCTTACATCTGATGCCAGGAGCTTGATGAACTCCCAACACTTAAATTCTTCCCTAATCAAATGAGTGGTGCTATCAATAAATGTGAATTTTTTTATCTTGTATAATGAAATGTATGAATATTTGCAAGTCATGCATAACTTAGTAAACCAATATTTTTCCAAAATCATGCATGGGTCAAAGATGCATGCTAAATGTAAGATAAAACAATGGGTTTTAATGTTACAAAGGACAGAAAGGTTTTTGATATGGGTTCCAATTACACTTTTTAATGAACCTTTAAGAAACTATCCGTGTTGAGTTTTGGTATAGTATTAAAGAAGAATATCCACAATTATCTAATTATCTTTTTCAAACTATATCTCTGCGAGAGGACAGATTTTCTTCATACACACAAATTAAAACAATATATTGCAAGATATTGAGTATATCGGCTGATATGGGGATCCAGCTTTCTATTATTGAAATCAGACATTGAAAAGATTTTCAAAAACATAGAATATTCTGTATCTCACAATTTTTTTTTGCTTTAGGAAATATAGTTATTTTTAATAAACCTGTTTTTATGTTAACCTGAAATAAGATTATTCCTTTTAAATAAATTCATAAACATTGTTAAATTTCTCAGTTTTAACATTCTAATTTGGTAAACATCAATAGACATAACCCACCTAAGTAAAATCTCTGTGAGGTCCTCAATAATTTTTTTTTATTATTATACTTTAAGTTTTAGGGTACATGTGCACAAAGTGCAGGTTTGTTACATATGTATACATGTGCCATGTTGGTGTGCTGCACCCATTAACTCGTCATTTACATTAGGTATATCTCCTAATGCTATCCCTCCCCCCGCCCCCCACCCCACAACCGTCCCCGGGGTGTGATGTTCCCCTTCCTGTGTCCAGGTGTTCATGTCCTTTGTAGGGACATGGATGAAGCTGGTCCTCAATAATTTTTAAGATGGAAAAGAAGTCCTAAGACCAAACCATTTAAGAATCACCATTCTAGAAACGTATTCATTTCTGCACACAGGAATATGTTATGCTTTTATATGTTCAGAAGTGGGCAGACAGGGTTGTTAACCACTGGGGCATTACTTGATCATTTATGTCAAGACTACTAACTTTAGCCTTGAGGAGGAGCTTTTATAAATAAAGGATTCCATTCATCTTCTCTCATCTCCTAAATCACTTTCCTCAAAATATCAGCCCCTCCATCTAATTTCTTGGTCACAATCCCACCAAACTCTATGATCAGCTGCTTTCATTCTCTCCTCCTAATGCACATGTTTTTCCATCTACTGAATGATTTAATCTGCTTATGTATCTGTGTCTCTGCATGGGTGCATATGACAAGCTGATGCTCACATGGCCTCCAATGGTTCTGCCTCCTGATAACCCACAACCTGTGTAATCCCTTCCCTTCTGTGTGGCTCGCTTAGTAACCTGCTTCTAACTAATAGAATACTACAAAGGTGATGGTGTATCTATTTCATCATTAGGTTACACAACATCTAACTCCTGCCTTGCTTTCAGATCTTCTTGCCATCTCAACTTTCACACTCGGTGGATACAATCGGCTATGCTGGAGCTGACCATGTGATAACAAACTAAGGGAGACTTCTCCAAATAGCTGAGAAGGAACTGGATCTGCCAACAACCACATTAGCTTAGAGGCAACTCCTTCCTCACCCAAACTTTCAGGTAAGACCCCAGCCCTGGCTTACACCTTGTCTGTTGCTTTGTGGAAGACCTTGAAACAGAAGATCCAATCAAGCCACCCCTAGATTCCTAACATACAGTAACTGTAAAATAATAAATATGTGCTATTTGAAGCCCCTAAGTTTGTGGCATTTTGTTATGTGTCAATATGCAATTAATACAGTGAGTATGTGGGGGTATTTATTCCTCTATATACATCAGTGTGCCTTGATGTAACACAAACGAAAGTTCACCTATCATGTTTAACTCTACCTGATGTCTTCAAATTGCTTCTCATCTAAAGATAACAATGCTTCAGACATAGCAAAAGCTTAATAAACATTCAGCAAAATATTACAGAACATACTCAGTTTATTTGACAAAAACACATAAGGCACTGTGAGATTCTGCATAGGAATGTCAAGGTGACTAGGGTGTGTTTTCTGAGTTCATGTAATTTATTATTGATAATAGGAGACATATTTGTAAATAAGTTCCTATAATAAAATACTGCACAATTGTCAGAGGACATTAACAAGTACAAGGTTAGGGTAATACCCTGAAGGACGCAACTAAGTGAAAATCACTTTACAGATATAGAGTTTATATTCTGAGAAATTACTGCACTTTTGTGGTAGGCAAAATGCCCTCCCCACTCTCCACCTCAATAATGTCCACACTCTAATACCTGGAACTTACAAATATGTGAAGTTGTATAACAATTACATTTGCAGATGGATTTAAGTTTACAGAGTTTAAGAGATGGACATAATCCTGAATTATCCCAGTGAACCTAATCTAGTCACATGCACCCTAAAAAGTGAGGAAATTTCTCCAGTCAGAGAGGAAGACGTGGTAGAAGGAATTGTCAGAGAGAGATTCCAAGCATGGGAAAGACTCAATGCACTGTTGCTGGTTTGGAAATGCAGCAGGCACCATGATAAGGAACGCAGGTAGCCAGGAGGAGCTGAGAATGGCTCCTGCCTGACAGCCAATCAGGAAAGGGGTACCTCAGTTCGACAGCTGAATCTTCCAACTACCTGAGTAAGCTGGAAAGTGGGCTCTCCTCAGAGTCTCCCAATAAGAGGTCAGGCCACTGACCACCTTGATTCCAGCCATCTGAGAGATTCCAGCAGAGAAACAAGCCAAGCTCACCTCAACTCCTGACCTATATAACTGTGAGATAATAAAGGTGTGATGTTTTAAGCTGCTACATTTGTGGTATTTTGTTATGGCACCCACAGAAAACTAATACAGACTTCAGTAGGGGGAAGGAAGAAAAGTCACTCCAGACAGCAGGATCTGCTAACATGAGCCAAGATAGATGGCCACAAACAAAAAGAGGAAATGGCAAGTTATCTGATACGGCCAGCACTTAAGAAATACGGAGAGAAGAGCCAATGGAGACAGAAAAGATAAGGTCGAAGAATGAGTGTCGTGAAAGATAGTTCTTGCATTTGTCTGTAGAACAGATTAGCGTGAGCAGGAAGCTGCAGGAAGAATGATCAGTCAGAAATAATATAGATCAGATATGACAAGACCCTGAACTAAGAGACTGCCATTTGGAATCAATAAAAGTTTACAAGTTCAAGAGATATTCCTAAAGTGGAATCAACATAACTCGATAAAAATTGAATGAAACGTTGAGAAAGAAACAAAAGGTGACTTCCACATTTTGGGGCCAAATGAATTGAAAGATGGTAATACAATTAACCAAAAGAAAGGGTACAACTGTATCTGTTTTTCCTCCCTCAGGGAAAGGGGAAGTTGATTCATTTTGTTTGGAATGTGTTGAGTTTAAGTGTCTAGCAAGGAATTTATAATACTGAGGGAAACTCTAGGTAAAGGTGGAAACTAGTGGAGGGGAAGGAACTGGAAGTCATTTTTATGAAAATATTTACAACCAGGAGTAAGTATAAACTCACGGGAGACACAGCTCAAAGGAGAAATCCCTACACTTAATATAAAGGCAGCAAGAATAGGATAATGGAGAAATAGTGGGGAAACAGAGAATTCATCAAAGGAAAATGAATGATCTAATGAGATAAGAAGATAACTTGGAATGTATAGTGTCTTAGACCCAACAAGGAAGACTGATCCACTATTGGGTATCTGCCCAAAGGAAAACAAATCATTTTATAAAAAAGACACCTGTGCACACATGTTTATTGCAACACTATTGACACTAGCAAAGTCATGGAATCAACCTAAGGGTCCATCAGTGGTGGCTTGATTAAAGAAAACATGGTACATATACATCATTGAATACTATGCAGCCATAAAAAAGAATGAATCATATTCTTTGCAGCAACATGAATGCAGATGGAGGTCATTATTCTAAGTGAATTAATGCAGAAACAGAAAGTCAAATATCACTTGTTCTCAGTTAGCAGTGGGAGCTAAACCATGGGTACATATGGACATAAAAATGGCAACAACTGACACTGGGGACCCCAAAAGGGGGACAAGGGCTGAAAATGATCTATTGGTTACTATGTTCACTATTTGGGTGATGGGTTCAATAGAAGTCTAAACCCCAGCACCACAAAATAACCCCATGTAACAAATCTTCAAATGTACCACCTAAATCTAAAAAACTTCTTAAAAGGGGGGACATGGAAGAAAGAAGCATTGGTTAGCAGTGTCAAATAGCACTGAGCATTCCATTAGAATGAACGTGAAAAGAGGTCACTCGAGTAGGCAACTATTTGGAAAGAAGAGCTCTAAATGGACAACTGTATGAGAGGGGATGTTCCATGGTTGAAGGGCGAGCTGGATAGGTAGAAGTAAAATCAATGGCATGCACTACTGTGTTATGATGTGGCAAAGGCTTGAATGCAACCAAGAATGTGATGAAGCATTAGTGTATCAGGGAAGGAGGGTCAAAGAAAATCTTCCTAAGAAGACGGACACAGGGTGGGAGGGGATGGTGGAGAGGAAAGGGCTGATGTTACAAAAGAAAATTCCAGATGGAAAAAGTTCCTAGAGAGAGGACAGTGGATGAGTTCAAGAGTTTGAGAGCCCAGCACAACAGGTGAGACTTGCAAAAAAAGTCTGCTGAGACAGAAATAAATGGCCAGGGGCAGTGACTCATACCTGTAATCCTAACACTCTGGAAGGCCAAGGTGGGAGAATTACTTGAGCTCAGGGGTTCAAGACCAGTCTGGGCAACATAGTGAAATCTTGTCTCTACTGAAAGTCGGAAAAATTAGCTGGGTGTGGTGGTGCATGCCTGTAGTCCTGGCTACTTGGGCTACTGAAGTGGGAGCATTACTTGAGCACGGGAGGTTGAGGCTGCAGTGAGCTATGACTGCACCATTGCACTCCAGCCTGGGTGACAGAGTGAGACCTTGTCTCAAAAACAAACAAACAAACAAACAAAACAACAAAGAAATAAAATAAAACATAATGACATGGATAATATTTGAGTTGACAGGTAGAAAATCTGAAAATGGGTTAGCCAAGGGAATTCCATGTTCTTAATCAAGTAAGAGTCCAGAGAGAGGGATGGTGTAAAGCACTAGAGACTCAAAAACAGTGAACATGGTATGAACAGCTGCCATGTGGAATAGAATATGACATGCATTATGGATGAAAAGACCATCTGAGGATGGGCTAAGGATGCTTGTGATGGCAACAGAGACCTGTCTGGAGTGGCCACTGCCATGATGCCGGCTGTGGTGGGGGAGACGTGGCCAGGGCTGTTCACTCCATAGAGCCAGTGGGAGCTGGGAACAGGCGGGAGCCCCACCGCCTTCTGAGTTAGAGGGGTGGAGCCCCACCCTCACAGGCACAGATGCAGCCACCCAGCCATGGCTGCAGACCTGGGCATCCCTGTGCTCTTGCGGACTGGTGTACTAGTCCGTTTTCATGCTGCTGATAAAGACATACCTGAGACTGGGTAATTTATACAGGAAAAAGGGTTTAATGGACTTATGGTTCCATGTGGTTGGGGAGGCCTCACAATTATAGCAGAAGGCAAGGAGGAGCAAGTCACATCTTATGTGAATGGTAGCAGGCAAAGAGAGCTTGTTCAGGGAAACTTCCATTCTTAAAACCATCAGATATTGTGAGACTCATTCACTATCAAGAGAACAGTGCAGGGAAGACCTGTCCCCATAATTCAATTACTTCCCACTGGGTTCCTCCCATGACACGTGGGAATTGTGGGAGGTACTATTCAAGATAAGATTTGGGTGGTGACACAGGCAAACCACATCAGCTGGGAAGCTCCCCTCCCTCCACAGGCTCAGAAGTGCCTTCTCCAACTGCCTGGCCTCTCCCCACTCCCAGTATCCAGTCTGATTTTGCAGCAAAGTTGAGGTCAAGCCCAGATGCTGTCACGATTCACCTGGGTGTGTGTGTGCTTGAGGCAGCACTGACACACCAGCCTCCTGCTGCCTCAGCCCCCTCTGGGCTTTAGGCACTGATGACCACAGGAGGGAGGCCAAGGAGTGGGGCTGAGGGCAGCTCTGCGTGGGCCTGCAGGTTCCCCTTGGCATAAACAGTCTGGGTGCCATGGGCACTATGGATGACAGGTCGATGACAGCAGGAGGCAGACAGGCTTCTGGGTGGAAAGGGGTGGGTCCCTGGTGAGGCCTTACCTTCAAGCCAGGGATGACCTGAGGCCAGGCTGTCAGTTCCACAGACCGCAGTGAGAACTAATGGTGCTTTTCCTTGGCCTGGCCATGGCCGCCCACGGACCAATCAGCAGGCACTTCCTCCCCTCTGAAGCCCATAAAAACCCCGGACTCAGCCAGATTCGGGCAGATGAAGGGATGACCTGCCTGTGGATAGGAGCTACCCATTCCGGGTTTCCTCTCCACTGAGGGCTGCACAGATGTCAGGATGACTTGCCTGTGGATAGGGGCTACCCACTCCAGGTCTCTTCTCCACTGAGGGCTGCACAGACATTGGGGTGACCTGCCTGTGGAGGGGAGCTACCCACTGCAGGTCTCCTCTCCACTGAGGGCTGCATAGACATTTAGATGACCTGCCTGTGGAAAGGAGCTACCCATTTTGGGTCTCCTGAGAACTGTTCTGCCACTCAATGAAGCTCCTCTCTGCCTTGCTCACCCTCCAGTTGTCTGTGTACCTCATTCTTCCTGGAGACGAGACAAAAACTTGAGACCCACTGAATAACAGCACTAAAAGAGCTGTAACACAAACAGGGATGAAACATGCACCTCCGCTCACAACGGTGCAGATGACGAGAAGAAGAGAAGAGCTGCTTCCCTTTTGGGAGCCCAGACCCAGGGGCTCTCAGAGCCAGGGCTGTGACACCCTCTTTGGGATTCTGCAGTTCCTGGCATCTCCAAGCTTCAGGACACCACCACGTTCCCCTTGTCCAGATGGGAGTGCCCACAGCAGAAGCTGTGTGCAGTACATCTGGTCCAGCCACAGCCTGGCATGGAGCTGGCACCTGTGTTGGCACCTGGAGCTGCCTGACCCACTGCAACAGCCAGCATGCCTAGCTGCATGCAGTGGCTGGACCCCATGCTCGCTCACCTACACACCCCTTGTCACTCCGCACCTGACTTGCACTTGGCAAGTATGAGATCTGGGCTGGTAGTGCAAGCCAAGCACAACCTGCCAGGCCAAGTGGGTGAAATGAGCCCAGCAGGTGCAAGAAATACCCAGGCAGAAGGCGTCACTGGCCACAGAAGTTTCTGGCTGGTGAAGCAACACTCCAAGGATTCCATGACACTTGAATAGGTGGATGACCAATGAATGTTGAAAAATGAGTGTTAGGCATACATTACAGATACTGCAAACACTTTTATATATGTGTGTGTATTCATTATATTACAGTATGACCCTCCAAAGTGACAAGTGTCCATATGTCCATATTACAGAAGAGAAACTGAGCAAAAAATCGCAAAACTGGCAGCCATGGAATTTTTAACTTTTTTCATGTATATTTTTAGAAACAGGGTCTTGCTTCGTCACCCAGGCTGTAGTGCAGCGGTGCAATCCTAGCTCACTGCAGGCTTGAACTCCTGGCCTCAAGTAATCCTCCCACCTTGGCCTCCCAAAGTGCTAGATTACAGGTATGTGCCACTGCATCCAGCCCAGACATGGAGTTTTAAATGTAGGTTTGTCAAGCTTCAAGGACTATGTTCTCTGCCTCACTGTGAGACCAGAGAGTGGGGGAGATCTTGCCCAGGGAAGGAAGACTTGGAGAAGTATGAGGGTAAGAATGTGAGTGAGGCTTTGGCCCCTGGTACTCACAGGAGTGAGTTCTGCTCTGACCTTTTACTCTTCTTCTTTCACTCAACTCATTCAGACCTACTCCTGGTCCAGTTAAATTTTCCTTGGTCACTTAATACTGTTCCTTACATTATTGTTGTAATTGTTGTCATCATTATTGTTCCCTCATATGCACAGCTTTCTCTTTTTTTTCCCTCTAGATCCACCCTCTCTTCAGGAATATCCAATAGCAGTCATCAGTTGAATTAACTGAAATCCTGGCTTGGGATCCACTTACATTTTAATGTACTGTCAGTCCAATGGCTGTTGCAGGACAGCTGAGAACCTTATATTATAAATAAACCAACTAACACATAAAATACATCCGGTACAGAATTCACATTTCCTTCAGTAAAACATATAACTTAACTCTTCCTCGTGAATCTCTGATTTGTCACACAATATAGAGGCTGAGGGTGTGGCATCTGAGTCACACTGAAGAATGTACCTTTCCTAGCCTCATTTTCCACATTTTAAAATGCAGCTAAAATACCTAATAATGCCCTTTGAGAAATAACAGAGTCAATATCCATAAAGTTTTTAGAATATGGTCGGGTACCTAGTAAACAGTCAGTGCATATTAGCTAATTTTTGTGTAAAGTGAGACTGTTGTTGTTTTCCTTGTGAAATCAGATACTCTCTTGAGGAAACCCAAGTTGGGCAAGAAGTGCACGTTTTTATGAGACATCATGGAAACGTCAGGAAATCCAGAGAAAGGAAACCAGAAACAACCTAGCACCCAAGGAACTAGAAATGAAGCCGTATCTTTGCAGAATCACAATGTTTCGGTTTTCACTCTCCCAGACATGTGACTGACTCCATTTCTGAAGTTCCCAATTTCAAACTGCTGGCAAGAAATTGGACTGGCCCAGCTCCTGCATTCACAGCAAATCCCACAGGCCATAAACATCTTAGCAGCCTGTACATGTATCCATTATCTAATCGTATTCCAAGCTTCTCGTCACCTCATTCAGAAGTGAACATAGCTTCTGAATAGGGGCTTTGACAGGGGTCATTCTAGAAAAGTTCTAGGTAGAGTCATTACCTTGAAATACGCCTAGTGCAAGCTGCCAAGCATGAAATTTATAGCACCTCCACTTTCTGTTCTGCCATCGTTTATTTGATGGTAGAGCATTTTATACAGTGCCTCAGAGTAAATAAGGAGGAAGGAGGAACAGCCGTCTTTCCTCTGAGATATATTGGTTGGTTTAGATGTCATATCTCAAGACAGCAACCAGTTTATTGCATCTGCTACTCCTCCAATTCATTTATAGTCCTAATGCGACTTACATTTGCCTTGTGACATGATGCTGGAGGCACTTCAAAGACAGTGTGCAAAGGAAGGAGGCAGGAAGAGGGGAGAAACAGGGCTGAGCCCCTCTGGAGAAGGGTCCTATCATCCTTATCCACCCAGGAAGAGACATGATCCCTTTGCAAAAAGGATGCTTTCAATTCTGGAAGGGAAACTCCACACATATTCATTACTTTCCCTGTTTGAATTACAGGAGCATAAATTGGAGAAACATAAGGAAGCATTTCCGCAGTTTTATGGAACATCGTATGAAGTTAAATATTTTTTCCCTTCCAGTAAAATAGTTTTGGGTATCCCTTGTCTGGGCAATGATATCTTGAGTGACTCATTTTAATTACAAAACACCTTACTTTTTTTTTTGAGACAGGGTCTCACTCTGTTGCCCAAGCTGGAGTCCAGTGGCACCATCATGGCTTACTGCAGCCTGAAACTCCTAGGCTCAACTGATCCTTCTTCCTCAGCCTCCCAAGTAGTTGGAATTACAGGTGTGCACCACCAAGACCAGCTATATAATTTGTTTTATTTTTTGCAGAGACAAGGTCTTGCTGTGTTGCTGGTCTCAAACTCCTGGGCTCAAGCGATCCTTCCACCTTGGCCTCCAAAAGTGCTGGGATTACAGGGGTGAGCCACCATGCCTTTTATGTATGTCACCTTTCACCCAGCTGATCCATATGGGTTCTGTAGGCACCAGAGGTGCAACAAAGAAACAGCTCCAATGTTTAATTTCTGAGAAATATTTTAGCCCCCTTCTTAAAACCTTACAATGCTAGTCTCTTGAACCATAGCTCTCATTTTCAGCCCTCATAATTAACACACACAAAGGCATACTCACATACACAGACACATAAACATACACAAATTCAGACACACACACAGACATAGACACAAGAACATTAAAGAAACTGCAATTGCTAAACTGTAGAATAATATTTCACCGTGTCTTCCTCGTCTCCCCTACCACCTTCTGCCTAGAATTTCTTCCCTACTTTATCCACCCACTAAACACTAATACCCTCAAGTATCATAGGTTTTTCTCAGTTGTTAATTGAGAAAACTGTCACTCCCTCATGGATATAGTATAAGAATAAAATGATGTAATGTAAGCAAGACTGATGACATACTAGAATGTAAGTAAGCCATTACAATAGATATTGGCTTAACACTGGCAGCCTTTACTACCTGCAGTGTTAAGCCAACATCTATTCTGCATTTCTTTCACAATTATAGAACTTTCTCATTTGCGCATGCAGCTAGTCTGCTAAAGACTACATTTCCCAGCCTCCTCTGTGGTTTGGTCGTGTGACTACATTTTAGCCAATGAGATATTTTATTTTGTATATCTTATTTTATTTTTTAGAAACAGAGTTTTGCTCTGTTGCCTAACACTCAGTGCAGTGGTGTGATTATAGGTCACTGAAGCCTCAAACTCCTATGCTCAAGTGATCCTCCCACCTCAGGCTCCTGAGTAGCTAGGACCATGGGCACGTGCCACCAACCTGGCTAACTTTTGAATATTTTCATAGGGACAGAGTCTTACTATGTTGCCCATGCTGGTAACCAATGAGATGTTTTAAAAAGTTGAAATCATCTCATTTCCCAATTAGGACTTCCCTGAAAGAGCGGAAGAGAATTGGTCACATGGAGCAAGAACACTGGGGAGGTCATGGTGATGTTTTAGGTCAGAATAGGGCTAGGGTGAGGTAGGACATTGTTCAGCAAATATTTGCCTCTGTTTCTGGGGTAGGCAGAATTTTCACCATCATGACTTTCACTTCCTGGTGCTGCTCCTGTGGTTATAAGTAGGTTACATAGCAAAAGGGATTTTGCAGATGTAATTAAGGTTACTAATCAGTTGAATGTGTCTTCCAAGTTATAATAACTTAAGTTGAATAACTTAAGCTGAATTAGTTGAACTTATCTTCTGACTGAATAAGATTACTCAAGCTCACTTAATAAGCTTCCTACTCAATTGGAGATTACCCTGGATTACCTGGTGGATTCAGTGTAATAACATGAGCTCTTAGAAGTAAGAAAAAGACAGAGGATAATATCAGAGAGATTTGAAGTGTGAGAAGGACTTGACCTTCCATTGCTGTTTTAAAGATGGAATAACCTGGTTGGGTGTGGTGGCTAATGCTTTTAATCCCAGCACTTTGGGAGGCTGAGGATTGCTTGAGCCCA
Source organism: Gorilla gorilla gorilla (assembly GCF_029281585.2). Lineage (NCBI taxonomy): Eukaryota > Metazoa > Chordata > Mammalia > Primates > Hominidae > Gorilla > Gorilla gorilla. The sequence goes on along the minus strand of NC_073247.2, from coordinate 17,837,520 downwards.
AGAGTTTGAGACCAGCCTGGGCAACATGGAGAAACCCCATTTCTACAAAAAATGCAAAAGAAAAAAAAAAATCAGCCTGGAGTGGTGGTGAACACCTGTAGTCCCAGCTACTCGGGAGGCTGAGGTGGGAGGATCACCTGAGCCTGGGGAGGACACGGCTTCAGTGAGCCGTGGTCACACCACTGGACTCCAGCCTGGGTGACAGAGTGAGATCCTGTCCCCAAAAAAATAAAAAAATTAAGATGGAGGAACCCATGTGGACAGTGTGAGAAGTAAAATAATTCTGCCAGTAATCATTGATCTTGGCAGAGAACCTTCAGCTCCAGGTGAGACCAGAAGTCCTAGATGATACATAAATTTCATTCTGGTAAGAACTGGAGCAGAGATCCCAGTTAAGCTCCTCTGCATTTCTGGCTTACGGAACTGAGATAATAAATGGGTATTGTTTTAGACTGCTAAGTTTGTGGCAATTCATCACACAGCAATAAAAATCTAAGTAGTATAGTCTCCCTCAAGCTCCATGAGAGTATACTTCACTGACACATGGTCTGACCAAATAAATGTAGACAGAAATGACACTTACAGGCTTAAATCTGAAAAGGAGCTTGTGTTTCTTCTTGTCCTCTGGGTGCTCTGTCCTCTGCCTCCAAGCTTGGCCCTGAATGTAACACATGGAGTAAAGCCACAATAGATGACTCCCAGAAAAAAATGAGCATGAGAAGAAATATGTATTTTTATGCACTGAGTTAGAGACTAGCTTATTATGTAGCATTATTGTGGAAATAGCTGACTGACACATGGACATGTTCAAGCCAAAGCCTGTGGGACCTCAGCCAGAGTTGATATACTCCTTTGAAGGTCTATGCCTGTGGTCCTCCTGTCCACAGTATTCAACAGAAGAAAGCACTAGCATCAAAGAGGTTAAGAGCAAAGACCACCAATAACTGCCTCCAAATCAAGAAACGACAACAGAATGAAAATAAACCCATGCAAGTAAAGGTTAGTTCTGAAACACATCCATCGAACTCCATACATTCAGAAATACTTTTAAAACTAAATACTAATTTGTGTAAATGCTTACATAAATTAATCACATGACATATGACTAAGAAATTTGACTGCATTTTGAGTCACCAAAATGATCAAGTTCTTTCATTTAAGAATCTATATAGAGTTGAGTTCCTCTGTCACATGTCTGGTGGTTCAGTAAGTCAATAACAACCAGTTATTTAATTCATGATGCCAGCATCAATAAATTAGCTCACATTCATTCTACTTCACCTTGGAAAATTTACACTTTCTTCAGAACATCAAGCCTTGTGAAAACTGTTTGCAAAATGCCAAACAGCTCAGACAATAAGGGAATAATTAACCAATCAATTTGAATGACGCATAAGAGCAAACACACACAAATTATTTTGTCCTTTTCAAGGCTTTACTTATAAAGCTAAAGTTTATTTATCATTGACAAACCACCAAGTATCTGATGTCTTGGATAACTGAAAGCTATGTTATATATCTTTTGGAATAAGTAATTTTAATTAGGCCAAGGCCCTATTCCGGTGATTATCCTCATAGATGGGTTAAAGTTATTTTAAGCCTGTACTATCTGCAAAAAAAAAAAAATCAGATTTTGCCTTGTGGTTCCAGTATATTTATTCCTAGAACTAGCTATGCCTGCATTTTCATTTTTTTATTGCTAAAAATCTACCTTTCCAAATATACCAATGTATCACTTAGGGTCTAGAACCTGTGGAAAGCCTGGAATCTGCGAACACAGGAAATCCCATGAGCTATTTTGTTTATTTCAGGGTAGCCTAAAGAAAGATAAGACATCATCCTATAAAAAGGAAGTGGATACAAATGTTGATGACATCAAAACAGTCACTTATAAAGTGAGATTTTTAGGTCAATGAAAAATTACACAAATGTATTGGATATATACATTTAGACCATGATGATTCTTATGGAATAATTTCTTGTAAGGTAGTCATTTTTATGCAGGCAATTCAGACTCCACTGAATGGCAGCTGAGCTCAGTTAATGGTGTCTAGAGTGATTTGCACCTCAGATAAGAGAGAGTCCAAAAATACATGCTTCTTTGAAAGGTTATGTTAGCTACTCAATTTTTAAATAATTTTATCTAGATTGCTTTCCAAAAGTCACTGCATCTTAGGTAAGAGACATAAAGAGTTTCTGATAAATGCCCATGTAGAAATGGGGACAAGAGAGTTACAGGAGCTAGTGAGAATGAGAATGAATACAGGGGATTAATTTCCATTCAAAGGGACAAGTTTAACTATGAATAGTGGGGCAAATTTTCAGCCAAGTTTAAACTATAAAGCCAAACTGGAGGAGACAAGTAAAGTTTGGATTGAAAGGTTGAGAATAAGGTTAATTATTCAGAGCCAGGTTGAGAAAGAGCCCCCAAAAAAGAGTGGCCAGAAATCTGTGCACTTGAGGCTGTCAGAGCTGGGATAAGCTGGTGTATTAGTCTGCTTTCATGCTGCTGATAAAGACATACCCTGAGACTGGAAAGAAAGAGGTTTAATGGACTTATAGTTCCACATGGCTGGGGAGGCCTCACAATCATGGCAAAAGGCAAGGAGGAGCAAGTCACGTCTTACATGGATGGCGGCAGGCAAAAAGAGAGAGTTTGTGCAGAGAAACTCCCGTTTTTAAAAATATCAGATCTCATGAAACTTATTCACTATCATGAAAACAGCATGGTAAAAACCCACCTCCATGATTCAATTATCTCCCACCAGTTTCCTCCCATGACACTTGGGAATTGTGGGAGTTACAATGCAAGATGAGATTTGGGTGGGGACACAGCCAACCCATATAATTCCACCTCTGGCCCCTCCAAATCTCATGTCCTTACATTTCAAATCCAATCATGACCTCCCAACAGTCCCCCAAAGTCCCCCAACAGTCCCCCTCTATTCATTTCAGCATTACCTCAAAAGTCCACAGTCCAAAGTCTCACTGAGACAAGGCAAGTCCCTTCCACCTATGAGCCTGTAAAATCAAAAGCAAGTTAGTTACTTTCTAGATACAATGGGGTATAGGTATTGGGTAAATACAGCCATTCCAAATGGGAGAAATTGACCAAAACAAAGGGGCTATAGGCTCCATGCAAGTCCAAAATCCAGTGGGGCAGTCAAATCCTAAAGCTCCAAAATGATCTCCTTTGACTCTATGTTTCACATCCAGGTCATGCTGATGCAAGTGGTAGGTTCCCATAGTCTTAGGAAGCTCTGCACCTGTGGCTTTGCAGGGTACAGCCTCTCTCCCAGCTGCTTTCACAGGCTGGCATTGTCTGCGGCTTTTCCAGGTGCATGGTGCAAGCTGTCAGTGGATCTACCATTCTGGGGTCTGGAGGACAGTGGCCCTCTTTTCACAGCTCCACCAGGCAGTGTTTCAGTAGGGACTCTGTGTGGGGGCTCTGACCCCATGTTTGCCTTCCACACTGCCCTAGAAGAGGCTCTCCATGAGGGCACCACTTCTACAGCAAACTTCTGCCTGGGCATCCATGAGTTTCCATACATCTTCTGATATTTAGGCAGATGTTCCCAAACCTCAATTCTTGACTTCTGTGCACTTGCAGGCTCAATACCATGTGGAAGCTACCAAGGCTTGGGGCTTCCACCCTCTGAAGCCATGGCCAGAGCTCTATGTTAGGCCTTTTCAGCCATGGCTGGAGCAGCTGGGACACAGGGCACCAAGTCCCTAGGCTGCATACCACATGGGAACCCTGGGCTTGGCCCATGAAAACACTATTTCCTCCTAGGCCTTCAGGCCTGTGATGGGAGGGGTTGCCGTGAAGACCTCTGACATGCCCTGGAGATATTCTTCCCATTGTCTTGGGGATTAACAATCGGATCCTCATTACTTATGCAAATTTCTGCAGCTGGCTTGAATTTCTCCTCAGAAAATGGGATTTTCTTTTCTATCACATTGTCAGGCTGCAAATTTTCTGAACATTTACACTCTGCTTCCCTTATAAAACGGAATGCCTTTAACAGCACCCAAGTCACATCTTGAATGCTTTGCTGCTTAGAAATTTCTTCTGCCAGATATCCTAAATCATCTCTCTCAAATTCAAAGTTCCACAAATCTCCAGGGCAGGGGAAAAATGCCACCAGTCTCTTTGCTAAAACATCACAAGAGTCACCTTTGCTCCAGTTCCCAACGAGTTCCTCTTCTCCATCTAAGACCATCTCAGCATGGATTTCATTGTCTATGTCATTATCAGCATTTTGGTCAAAGTCATTCAACAAGTCTCTAGGGAGTTCCACACTCTCCCATATTTTCCTGTCTTCTTCCTTCCCCTCTAAACTGTTGCAACCTCTGCCTGTTACCCAGTTCCAAAGTTGCTTCCACATTTTTGGATTTCTTTTTAGCAGCACCCCACTCTACTGGTACCAATTTATTGTATTAGTTTGTTTTCATGCTGCTGATAAAGACATACCCGAGACTGGGCAATTTACAAAAGGAAGACATTTATTGGACTTACAGTTCCACGTGGCTGGAAAGGCCTCACAATCATGTTGGAAGATGAAAGGCAAGGAGGAGCAAGTTACATCTTACATGGATGGTGGCAGGCAAAGAGAGAGAGAGCTTGTGCAGGGAAACTCCCATTTTTAAAACCATCAGATCTCATGAGACTTATTCACTATCATGAGAACAGCATGGGAAATACCTGTCCCCATGATTCAATTACCTCCCACCAGGTTTCTCCCAGGACACGTGGGAATTGTGGGAGTTATAATTCAAGATGAGATTTGGGTGGGGACACAGCTATGAGCTGGATAGGATAGAGTTGGCCAGAGATTCCGAGCAAAGGAAGGATTTGGAGCAGCAGATGGCTATAGTACACAAGTCCAGGGAGCACTGTTCATATTGCATTAAACGGTGGGCCCCACAGTGGAGTATTGTTCACATGGGCAAAGTGAAATAGGCTCATTGGACTTGGGGTGGCATTCTGTTGGGGTTCAGGTTCAAGTCAGATACAAAATGCACATTCTGGATAGAAGAGTACACTCTATGTCTTAGAACCGAGGAAAAGCTGAATGAGTCCACCTAGGTGGCCAGCTTACAGTTCAAGTGTCACCACTCGGTGTGTATGCTTATTATGAGTTAAAACCTTATTTTTTATGTATGTAAGAGTTAATACTACTTTTAGAGCAATTTTACATTCATAGCAAAACTGTGTGAAAGGTATAGACATTTCCTCTATATCCCTTCCCCAACTCATGCACAGCCTCCCCCATCATCAACTTCATTCACCAGAGCAGTGCATTTGTTACAACTGATGAACCTACATCGACACATCATCATCACCACCATCTACATTAGGGTTCACTCTGGGTGTTGTACATTCTACGGGTTTGGACAAATGTATAATGACATGGATCCACCATTATATAATGTCACACAGGGTAGGTTCACTGTGTTCTACCCTAAAAATCTTCTGTGCTCCACCTATTCACCCCTCCTTCTTCCCCCTGGCAACCACTGATTTGTTTTTTACTGTTCTCATAGTTTTCCCTTTTCCAGAATGTCCCATAGTTGAAATCATACAGTATGAGCCTTTTGAGACTGGCTTCTTTCACTTAGTGATATGCATTTAAGTTTCCTCCATGCCTTCTTGTGGCCTGACAATTCATTTCTTTTAGGTGCTGAATAATACTCAGTTGTCAGGATGTACCACACATCTACTCATCCACTCATTTACTGAAGGACATCTTCATTGCTTCCAATTCACAATTGTGAATAAGGTTGCTATAAACATCCGTGGCCAGGTTTTTGCATGGAAATAAGTCTTCAACTCCTTTGGGACAACTCCATTTTTAAGTTGCCTTTACAACCTTGGGCAGAGGAGGAAAAATGGACAGTGAGTGCTGGTCTGGACTAAATGTTGCAGAGATTGTGGGGGACATAACCTTCACTGTGCCCAGAGAAGATGAAAGATTCCTGCTAAGGTGTCTGGCACCATGCTGTGCACTTTGGATACAAACATGAATAGAAATTGGTCCCTTTCTGAATGAGTTGGCAGTTTAAAACACACCTAGTTGAAATCATCTGTTACAAAAGATATAACAGCAGCAGTAATGGGTTCCAAGGTGGAAGCGAGTTTTACACAGAGGAGATGATGGAGCTGAGACCTCTAAGATAAACTGTGGTTCATAATTTTGGGACTGTAACTAAGGTGCATAGAGAAGGGAGCATTCAAAGCAGGAAGAGTAGCTGGAATACAGACATGGGAATTTGTCCAACAAGGCGAACTAAAGAAAGTGCCATCAACACTCCAGGAATCCATCCTAAAGATGGCATAGAAGTTGGACAATTTTGCAATGATGACACTCTAGAGAGTCCATTTTGAATAACTGATGGCAAAAGAAATTTACTTTTTAAAATTAATTAATTTTTTTAGAGACGGGGTCTTAATTTGTTGCCCAGGCTGGAGTGCAGTGGCACAATCTCAGCTCACTGCAACCTCAACCTCCTGGACTCAAGTGATCCTCCTGCCTCAGCCTCCTGAATAGCTGGAACTACAGGTACACATCAGCACACCAGGCTAATTTTTCTTTCTTTTTTTTTTTTTCTTTTTTTGAGATGTAGTCTTGCTCTGTCACCCAGGCTGGAGTGCAGTGGTGCAATCTCAGCTCACTGCAACCTCCATCTCCCAAGCAGCTGGGATTAGAGGTGCCTGCCACATTTTTGTACTTTTAGTAGATATGGGGTTTCACCATGTTGACCAGGCTGGTCTCGAACTCCTGGGCTCAAGCCATCTGCCTGCCTCAGCCCCCCAAAGTTTTGGGATTACACGTATGAGCCACCATGCCCAGCCTACTTTATCTTTTTTAATTGAAATGGTGGATTTCATTTTTTAAAAAATCAGATACAATTCACATCCCATAATACTTAGCATCTTAACCTGGACAATTCAGTGGTTTTTCTATCATAAAATTGTGCAACCAGCACCAACACCTAATTTCAGAATATTATCATCCCTGGAAAAAGAAACCCTCTACCCATGAGAGGTTGCTCCTTATCCCTCCTCCCTCCAGCTTCTGGCAAAGGCTATCTCTCCTTTCTGTTTCTATGGGTTTGCCTGTTCTGGACATTTCATATAAATGGGTCCTAGATGTTGTGTTTCTTTGTATCAGGCTCTTTTACTGAGCATTATTTTCCACATTTATCCATGTATTATATGTATCAGGGCTTCACTCCCTCAGAGAAAATATTTCTTCATACTAGGCAACTCCATATCAGGTCAAACACAGATAAATACACCAGCATTAGGAATGAAGATTTCCTGGAGCTCCAGCCACACTACGCTCCCTCTGCTCCCTGCTAGAGAACCCATGGGCTGCTGTTTTTCCAGCCACCATTCAGTTGGAGAATACAGGCTTGCACTAGGGTAAGCTCAAGGTAAGCTCAAATGCCAACGAGCACACTCTTCTTACTGAGATCCCACCATTGTTCCCAGGGGATGTAATAAGCCTTTGGCTAATTTCCAGAGTTCTGTAAAAGTTATTTCTGACAACTTTCTCTAGCTTTATTATTGATTTCACAGAGAAGAGAGTTTTCGGAAGTCCTAATTTGCTATGTCAACTTCATCTCCTTTTGATAAGACTTTAACTTTATGAAGTAGATTGTAAAACTGGCCACAGAATCTTCCCTCCTTTGTATGCATGTTCTTTTTTGTTTTTTCTTTTCTTTTGTTTTGTTTTGTAATGTGCCTTTGCAGCTACTCCCTTTAAGAGTTCTCTTTATATCTACCCTTGCAGCTGGGCTTAGCCAGGTGACTTGTTTGGGCTCTAGAGCAAGCAGACACAAGTATAGATTTGCAAGGTATCTGCACACTGGGCTGGTCCTCTCTTGCTGATCTTGGAACCACTAGAATTATAGCCTTGAGGACTGGCTGGGCTAGCCTGCTGGAGAATGAGAGAACCACATGCAGAGAGGCCCCAGGCGTTCCTGCCTTTCCAGATGAGGCCGTCATAAACCAGGTAGCCCAGTTGTTCATCAACCAATGTCAGATATTGAAGCAGGCCAAGCCAAAGTCATCTAAGAAAAACCACTCAGCTGAACCAAAATGTCAACCCACAAGACCAGCAGTTAAATATGTGGGTATAGCATTAGGCCACTAAGTTTTGAGATGGTTTGACACACAGAAGATACCAATATAGTTTATGTCTTTATTAAATTTAACTCCTTTACTATTTACCTTTATGAAAATATATATACTTTGAAGAAACACATTGTCATAGCAATTTATGCAGTATATCATGAAACATTAAAATCCTTATTTTCTGTTCATGGATGACAATCCAAAATTTTAAAATATCATGACCATGATTGTGTTTGAAGATAGATAAAATGGTGACAATTATTGACGCTTGGGAATAAAGTTGTGGGGATTCAATATTACATTCTTTCTACTTTTGTGTTTGTTTGAAATTTTCCACAATAAAATATTTTTCTTAAAAATATGCCCAGCAATTACAATGCACTTTCTATCTTGTACTCTATTTGAAAGCACATAGATAAGTTTAGGTTTTAAAACTTAAATTTTCATGTGAGTCTCTCTCAAAAAACATGCCTTAGATTATTTTATTCTAAGTTTTCATTCCAAATTGCTGAGGCTTCAATGGGCAGATTGAAAGCATTTTCCTTTCAGCATGAGCACAATGCAATTCCATGCAAATTATACATAAATGACCTACACTATTATCAAATTTAATATAAAAATGCAAAATGCAAAGAGTCTCCTGTAGCGGTTCATGTCATATTTTAGCGTTTGATGAAGCTGTCTTGCTTTTGTAACATCTAAGGTATTGGCAACTAAAATGGACCACAAAGTAATCAGAGAACTGAGTTCCATGCTGAAAAGAACTCTGTTCTTCTGCCAAGATAAAAGAAAATCTAGGGCAATGTTATTAACTCCCTAAATTGGCAAATCCATATTTTATGGTTCAGAAAAATATTAATTGACCAAGCAGGAATTAGCCTAGAGTACTATTTCAATTTGTATTTATCCTTACACACTACAGTTAAACAGGAGGAAAGATACATCACATGAGTGTTAATATGGTCCTGCTGAAAACATTTTGTAATTGGGTAATTCTCTCTTATTGGCATAATTAAAATGTGTTATGTAAGATAATTGCATTTAATCACAATAATGCCTTAAAATTCAGCCACCTCTGTCTTTACCATCTACCCTTCTCAGACACTAGAGTGACTTTTGTTATGGAACTGAATTATTTTGTGTTGAAACTTAATCCTCAAAATTGGTGACATAGGGCAATGTGAATTTGCAAAGTCTAATCCTTTTCCCTCCATTGTATGCACACTTCTGTGGTTATAGTGTCAAAGGGCGAGATTGGAAGCTTAGCCACAGAGGTTAGTCTCTCGATATACAACAGAAGGAAAGAGGACAGATCTAACTCCAGGCTTCTTATTAAAGGTTTCAAAATGGATGGGCAGTACTAAGTGTCTTCAGCACTCACAGAGTGCACATTAACATAGCTGCCTGGGCTGAAGCAAAAATAGATTTGTCATTGCCATTATATTCCAGAAAGGGCATCAAGTCATCTAGCTGTTAGGGACACCGCTCATTGCCAAATCTCATTGAAAGATAATCCAAGAGCATTGTCATTTTCTAGAATAAATCTCTGCATCTCCAAAAGGGATTTCTCTTATTTTTAGAAAACTTCTGTGGAGCAGAGAGGCGCTGAGATGAACTTTTGCAGAGAAATATTTATTTTTATGCCATGGTAAGTGATGAGCTGATATTAGATCTCTGCACATTTTAGACATACAAGACAGTGAGGGGTAAGGATCTGAAATTCTGGTTCTTTTCTCTGCCCTGGAGCTTAAATAGTGGTTAGGACGGAATCATTCATCAAGCACTTTCTTATGCATTATCTAAGATAGTTGAAGATAGACTATTACAGGGTAATTGTCACCCTGAGACTGATAGCATGTTGGTTCTCTCACCCTCTATTTTATCTTTAAGATAACTGCATCATAAACAGACGTGGGATGACTAAGGTTTGCCTACGCGTCTCCTACTAATCTTTCTCTTGCCTTTCCATTCCCTTCTCCCATTTTGACACAGAAGTCCTTGTCTCATTTGGGGCTGGTAGCTCTCTTCTAAGTGTCATCACTGTTGAATTTAATGAACTTTACACAAAAGGAGCCATTATAACCCTGGAAAAGCTTTAACATTGCTTTGTTGTGATGGAAATAATACAATAAAATTTTAAATATGCTTCCTCACACAAGTTACCCTTTAAAGCATTGTCATGGAAAATAATAGCACTATATAATTTTTTAAACACCAGAATTCACTCAGCATGACTGGGATGAAAAAAAGGCGAACAATTTAAATGAGAAAGGGTCAAAAGACCATTTACTTGCATTCAAAGCACTAATAAGTAGGATGCACACGAATATTATTGTTCCTACTAGATATTATTTTCACTTTAAAAGGATTGTCAAAAAACTTAACATACAATTAAGTAGGATTAAATATTTTAAACACATTTAAAGTGACATTAAAATGCAGGGCTTGCTATAGTTGTTGAAACATAGGGATCTGAAGTTGTACAGTCCTTCAATTTCCGTGTGGCATAAGATGTTACCAAATGAAGTGCCATTCACCTCCCTAAGATTCACTCAGTAAAAGTTAGTAGATGTGTATATTTCTGAAGATACAGTGAATCTCAACATTAGCTTTGTTTTGTTTTTACCTGGCCCAAAGCCATTCTCATTTTTCCTTTCCTCCAACTATCTGAATTATTTTTCCAAGTCTGATTAAGCCTCGGATATTCCATGGCCCAGAATATCCCAGCATCCTTTAGCTATAAACTCCCTGAGGGATAAAAATGGGAAATGAAATGTTTTGCAAAATGTAATACTCATTCCTTTGCAGAAACAGAATGGTAACATAAGTTGCTCAGGATGAATATATCTAGGCTGCAGGAAAAATATCCAAATCTCAGTGGCTTCAGCAACAAAGCTTTCTTTCTTGCTCACACTGTGTATTACTCCTAAGTTATCTGGACTCTGTTTGGTGTCATCTTAACTCTGAGACCACCCGGAGGGAGCAGCCTCTGTGTGGGATGTTGAGAAAGTGCTGGTGACAGATGCTGTAGCTCTGAAGTAGCCTGTGACATGTCTCCTCACGGCTCATGAAGGGCCAGAGTGCAGTCCTACCATTTGTCTGAGCAGCAGAGTAAGCTGAAAACCTTTAGCAGACAGTGTGGTGATGCCCAGGGAACAGTGAACCAACAGATAACCACAAAACTATGTGCCGTTTTTTCCCTCAATGCAATACATCAACTCTTAGTGAATTTTAGCTCTATTTTAATGATCTGTACGCTTGGATTACCCTTTTCACTCCAGAATGTCTCATGTCAATACATTAGTTCATAGATTCATCCATGGGTTTTACAAACCGTACTCCTGTGTCCCTTGCTAGAAAAATCAAGGTAGTCAGTTGTGTCCATTACTTACATATCCATCTATTTTTGCAACATCACTATCTAATGGATATTGCTACATATGGTGGCACAGGTTGTGCACTGCACAAATTTAGAAAATGGTCTTCCCACTGCGGATTATGTTAATGCTGCCTCCTGGAGTTGTGCAGTACACAGCATGCACAGTCATATATGAAGGTCATGAATCTATCCATTTCTTTTTTTATTAACCAAAAGAGCATTCCATAAATCTAAGCATAAAGCAATGTATGTACTGTTTTTTTGTGCCTGGATCCTCATATGTAAGAGGACAATAATAACAGCTATCTAACAGATGTACAGTGAAGATTAAATAGACGAATCCACTGAAGCACTTAGAACCATGTCTGGGATCCATGAGACTCATCAACCACCACCCATATCCCTGCCTGTAACACCTGCATGTGGACCCAGACACTGCCCTCTTCTTCCCTTCAGTGCAGTGGGATGTGCTACAGAGCTCACTTTGTCTCTGCCCCTGATGTGACAATGTGAACAGCTCTCCCTGATACAAGCTCTAATGGATGGCCTGTCTGATCCGGCTTTCTCTTAGTAGTTACTGACCCGATGCACTTCCCTTGTCTGATAAAATGCCACCAGTGCCACCAGTGCCCTTTCCTGAATTATTTCAAGCTCTGACTTTCCCCAGCCTTTTCCTATAGTACTTGTCACCTTCATGCACATCAGTCTGAGAGGCACTAGACAAGGGTACTTTCAAACCTTGCTGCAGAATGCCTTCAGATTTTAACACAGAGCCTACACTTTGCATTAACAGCATAGTTTACAACCTGACTTTGAAAGAAAAGCACAAGATGCAAGAATCTCATGAACTAATTAGAAATATTAAACACGAGTTGCATGGTATTATTTCAAAGGTTGATGAAATAGCGTGGCTTTAAATATTATGCCATTGTTTGATATTTTGCTAAGACTAAGATCTGATCAACAGAACTAAAATATTCCATCTACTAGAGTACTACACAGGCATTATTTTAAAAAGTATTTCAAAAGTGACAAAGTTTATAGGGAATTCAAATAATATAGTATAAAAACATATTCATTGGAAAATTCAAAATTTTCAAATGCCATTAAAAACAACATCATCTTTCCATATGTGTAATATATTTTGAAATCTATTAACCTCATAGAATCCAGTGAAACAAAATACAATATTTCAAAAGAACCTCAATATTTAGTAATAGTCGTAATAATTATGTTTGTTGCTCAGATTAATCAACTCTGCATTTTCACTCATTTATACTAGAATTGCAGAATCACTTATAATCAATCCTGGGCCACAATTAATTGATGATAGACTCCACTATATTTTTATCTTTAAGTTTATCTGACTTCCACCTTCACACAGCTGATAGTCTTTAAAGAATTAATGCACAGGACTTCTATTTAAAACAGTACCAGTAAATCAAAGCATCTTTTTGAAATCCAAAGAACTATCATCTTTTTGAAATCCAAAGAACTATCATAAAATGTTTGCAGCTTGCACTGTGCACCTGGAAAAGCCGCAGACACTCCACACCAGCCCATGAAAGCAGCCAGGAGGGAGGCTGTACCCTGCAAAGCCACAGGGGCAGAGCTGCCCAAGGTCATGGGAGCCCACCTCTTGCATCAGCATAACCTGGATGTGAGACATGGAGTCAAAGGAGATGATTTTGGGGCTTTAAGATTTAATGACTGCCTTATTGGATTTCGGACTTGTATGGGGCCGGTAACCCCTTTGTTTTGACCAATTTATCCCATTTGGAATGGGTGTGTATTTACCCAATGTCTGTATCCCCATTGTATGTAGGAAGTAACTAACTTGCTTTTGATTTCACAGGCTCATAGGCAGAAGGAACTCACCTTGTCTCAGATGAGACTTTGGACGTGGACTTTTGAGTTAATGCTGGAATGAGTTAAGACTTTGGGGGACTGTTGGGAAGGCATGATTGTGTTTTGAAATGTGAGGACGTGAGATTTGGGAGGGGCCAGGGGCAGAATGATATGGTTTGGCTGTGCCCCCACTGAAATCTCATCTTGAATTGTAGTTCCCATAATCACCACATGTCATGGGAGGGACCCAGTGAAAGGTAACTGAATCATGGGGGGTGGTTACCTCCATGCTGTTCTTGTGATAGTGAGTTCTCACGAGATCTGATGGTTTTATAAGGGACTTTTCCTCCCCTTTGCTCTGCACTGCTTCTTGCTGCCACCATGTGAAGAAGGACGTTTTTGCTTCCCCTTCCATCATGATTGTAAGTTTCCTGAGGCCTCCCCAGCTCTGTGGAACTGTGAGTCAACTAAACGTCTTTTCTTTATAAATTACCCAGTCTTGAGTATGTCTTTATTAGCAGCATGACAACGGACTAATATATTACCATTCATCCCTTAGGCCCTCCTCTGAGCTCTTATCTCAATTTTCTGTATTCAATGACAACAAGCAGAGTACCCATAGAGCAGCAGTTCCCAAACTTTTTGGCACCAGGGACTAAAAGACAATTTTTCCACAAACTGGGGGTGGCGGATGGTTTCGGATGATTCAAATACATTACATTCATTGTGTACTTTATTTCTATTATTATTACATTCTAATATATAATAAAATAATTATACAACTCACCATAATGTAGGATCAGTGAGAGCCCTGAGCTAGTTTTCCTGCAACTAGACAGTTCCATCTGGGGGTAACAGGAGACAGAGACAGATCATCAGGCGTAAGATTCTCATAAGGAGCGCACAACCTAGATCCCTCGCATGTGCAGTTTACAATAGGGTTCTTGCTCTTATGAGAATCTAATGTGGCTGCTCATCTGACAGGAGGTGGTGCTCAGGTGGTAACGTGAGTAATGGAGAGAGGCCGTAAATATAGATGAAGCTTTGCTCACTTGCCCTCCGCTCACTTCCTGCTTTGTGTCTCAGTTCCTAACAGGCCATGGACTGGTAGTGGTCTGTGGCCTGGGGGTAGGGACTCTCACCATAGAGGATTATGCAGGAAACTTATGGCCAGGCCCGAGTGGCTCATATGGTGCCAACATTACTATAAGGGAAACAGGAAAATATCATCTTGCTCAGCACTCACTGAGATGAATCTGTATATTTGAACCATGAGATAGTTTCTATTCCAAATGTAGCAACCGTTGGGCCCTGCGCACTGGAGAATATGCATATCTTTGTAAATATGGTACTTTGTGTATTTATTTTTGCACCCATTGTTAAATTAGTATAAATATTGACAAGCAATTCAAAGTACCTATTTATAAAAATATGTTCATTAACAACTTTACCTTTAGAAAAACACTACAATCCCCATGTATAATTTAGTTTCAAACCTTAGATCCTCATATACTCAGTGAAGCAAATTTTATATCCCAGACCTCAATATAAAAGTGACTGTGTTTTCTTATTGTGTAAAGTGTATGTAAGAAATTATACAATCTGCTACTTTGAAGATGTGATGTGTTTGCCAGGTAAGATAAACTTACCATGGCTAGGCGCAGTGGCTCACACCTGTAATCCCAGCACTTTGGGAGGCCAGGGTGGGTGGATCACCTGAGGTCAGGAGTTTGAGACCAGCCTGGCCAACATGATGAAACCCCATTTCTACTAAAAAATACAAAAATTAGCCACGTGTGGTGGTGCACACCTATAGTCCCAGTGACTTGGGAGGCTGAAGTGAGAGAATCGCTTGAACCCAGAAGGTGGAGTTTGCAGTGAGCCAAGATTGCGCCACTGCACTCCAGCCTGGGCGACAGAGTGAGACTCTGTGAAAAAAAAAAAAAAAAAAAAGATACACTTACCAAAAAATCCTTTAGAGGATTTGAACTTAATGAGTAGAACCATTCTCAGATGAACCCCCAAATTTGAGGGTCTCCTATATGGAAGGCCCATGAAGGTCTTAGAAAACTGATACATAGTTACATGGCAATGTTTCCTTCTCAGAAAGACATGGGTAGTTTTTAAGCTGCTTGCATTCTAACAAGGAAAGCTGATGTTTCCTTCATTGGAAAGGCTCCCATTAAAATAATACTCAACAAAGTAAAATATTGGAGTATTACAATTACTTTATTCAGATCTATTACACAAAGAGATGGTATTAAGCAACACTGGCTTGAGTGATATCTTGCAACACAGAACAGGTTCACGGTGTCGGAAAACCAAGAATGCTCAGGGCCTCAGAAAGCTGAGCTCTAAAGACCCTGCACAGTCATGCTGTCCCAATAGGTTTCATGTTGTAATGGATGATGTCAAAGAAAAAAATTTTTCAATGCTACCTGTTAAAGCACAGTAAGACTTTATTTAGGACCATCATGACAGGTACGGGGACCACAGCAATGGGGACTTGTAGTAGGGGAGAGAGACTGGACTCAGCTCTGAATACACCATGGAAAACTGGGGATTTATACACAGGGAACAGGGTGAGGGGCAGTGGATGGAAGATTACCAAGAGGAAATATCAGGGAGCATTCAGCTAAACCGACCTAACAGGATTCTAGCTGAAGGCAGGCCAGGTGACCAGACATCACCTGGGAGATGGTGGAGGCTGAGGAGCCTGATCAGATACTGAGGTTGAACAGATATGGGGGGGTTAGGTGTTCTTGCTAAACTGACCTAATAGACTTCTTGCCAAAACTAGATTTTTCAAGGAAGTGCCCAGATTGGGCCTGGGAGAAGGTTGAGGAGCTTGGCTAAAGTTTGGCCAAGTGGAAAATCTTTGTCCATGAAGCCTCAGATGGATGTGAGGTCCGTAGAGGTCAGACAGCTATGATTTAAGAGGTTTTGAGCATTTGCATCACACATACCATTCTCTAGGCATTAAAGAGAAGGCAACAAGGCTTTAGCTTTTAGAAGTCTGCATGTAATCAACACCTTTCCTCCCGGGCATGTCGGCTCCCTATGGCCACGCACTCTCCAGCAGCCTCTTTATGGACACTTTTTGTCATTTTATGAGAATAGCTCGATCGAATGAGAGCCGATCCTCGTCCCAATACCATGCCCTTCTCACTCCAACTTCTTACTGTTTTGGGGTTTGTTCTGATACTAGTTTGGTTTTCCGAAGGAATCCAGTTGAAACAAAGAGAAGAGAGAATAATACTTTTCAAATCAAATTTCTGCCCCAGGTATTTGTAGAGCAAAGCAGCTGCTTCACCAGGGTAGGATACCTTCCCCAGGGCCCAGTAAGACTTTCATGGGCCACAAAGGCAAAACATATTAAATGTATTTTAATATATAAATATATAAAGTAAAAACATATTAACATACTATTTTATGACTATGTTGGTGCAAATACCAATATGATTTTCAATCCCCAATGTTCATTTTCTTTTCTTCTCATTATAAAATAAAACATTTTTGTAGGCCCCTTAAAAGGCCTTAGAGAGTGTGCCTTATGGGTAATAATCGGGCCTTTTCCCACTCTCGGATCATGGAGGTCGGAGCTATTTTATGTCTTTTTCTTCTCTGCATTTCTCAGCCTCTCTCTTGAGCTAAGAAAGTTGATGAATCTTTGCAGAACTGGAACTTGTATTCCCCATTGCTTGACATCAAGTTGGAAATGTAGTAAACATTCCCCACATTGTTGAATTGAGTCACAATAGAAAGCAGGGTATTAGCACACAGCATTCTTAATTGCCAAGGAAAATTTTATTTTAACTCTGCATTAACATATTCTAAATAATCCTTTCACTTAATGCAATCAGATTCCTGTGACAAGCCAAATACTTGTTTTTTTGTGTGTGTGTTTTTCCCCTCCACTTTTCATTGTATGCCCTTCAGAAAAATCTGAGAAGTGGGCTTCCATTTTTGAAAAACAGGACTTCCTTAGTACCATAGATACGTAGATTGCAATTTTGCTTTTCCTGCAGCATTACTGACCTTGTGAAATGATGCCTATGTATACGTCATTAATCTATTTGCTTAACTTTTAATATCTAGTAATGCTAGAAATACAAGAATTTTTTAAAAGAATTTGCTTTAAAGCTTCAAAACTCACTAAGGTTTGGATATGCAACTCCACAGGTAATATGAACGAGATGCTTTGTAAACAAGCAGCCATGCCTTACAGCTCTGCAACAAACAAGCAAACAAACAACAAAACTATGCCTTAAAGAAGGTTTGTGAGGTTTCTCCTGGACAAAGGAATTCCAATTTCCTGTTTTACATTCAAATCAAAACTTTCAGATGGTAAATGGTTTGAAATTTCAGATGACTATAGTTACCACAAATCAACCTGATTTCCAAATGTCCTGAAATGTGACCTCAATTATTTTGGGGCACTTTTAAACTCAATGTATTTGCATCTAGAGATATATACTTCATCCTTCATTTGCTATTGACATTTTACAGGTTAAATAACTGGTTCTAGACACAAATAGGCATTCATATAATCCACAAAGGCTCTTCAAGTTATTTAATCCTGCAGCATTCCCACATCATCAAGTCTTTTCAGAAAGTCTTACTTGCATTGAATATGTTAGACTTTGAGTAAACATTGTCATCTTATAGGGTAAGTTTATAATAGTGCCTTTAAATAGTTTCCACATGACAGCATCAGTAGCAATCCTAACACATCATCAGTAAGCTAGTACTCTCTCTAATAAGAATGTTTTCTAAAGCAAGAATACAGATTATCCCACAATTTCTGGAATGAGAAATCCAAGTTAAAAGGAAGAATCTTGTATGCTTTTCAGCTTTCAACAATTCTGGAGGTAGGGGGTAGGAATCACTTCTTTCATCTCTTTCTTTTTTTTTTTTTTTTTTTTAGAAAGAGAAGCAAAATTAACGTTTGAAATAGAAGAACTTAAAGGTCAACTGGGGAAATGCTGTCGAATCCTCCCAGCCCAATAGTATGCCCCTCTTGCTCCAACTTCCCAGGGTTGTGGGTAGGGATAGAGAAATTATAGCCAACTTTCAGAAAGCCCAAGTCATGGCTAACATTCTCTGCAAACCGCTGTGTGGGTTACATTACAGGTGTCCCATTCATGGGCACTGTCTTGGAATTGAGCAAACTCTGGGCAAATAGAAGGTGGTCAGACAAGTCCACAAAAGAGATAAATGCATAAGCAGGTGGATGGCAGCTTCTCTCGATTTTGCCATAAAGGAATCCAATCACATTGTTGGGGAAAGTCTTATATCTGAAGAAATGATTGCACTTTACATTCCATAGGAGTCTTTCCTCAGGATGGGCTGGTGGTTTAGACTTTGAAACTATCTCCAGCTGTGCCACTACGAGGCCCTCTCCTAGGCGATCAGTTGCGCATTTTCCCTGATTTACGGGGGCTTGGGGGAAATGGGATGAAAACAAAATCATGCATCTCATTGTGGACTGGAAGCACAGAAATTTCTCAGTCACAAAACTTGCATACGTGACTGTTCTCTGATGACTAACTAGAATTAAAGGAAATTATGCTTATGTGTATAGATCATGGATTGCTTGTGAGTGATTTTTGTTCCCCTCCAAATATCAGAGACTTTCTAGGCCAATGATTCTGAATTACACTGGAAGAGATTCCGTGAACCACAGCATCTCCACAGTGGGCTTTTAATTCAGAACTTCCATTCCCCAAAGAAAACAGTGGAATCCAAGAATTATACGACAAATTATGGAATGGAAAGCAGTTCAGGAGAGATTTGCCTTGGGATTATTATTACTCTAAAATTTTGCAAAAAATCATTGTGCAAAGAAATCTATTTGTGAGCTTCTACTGTATTTACTTAAATAGTGTTAAGCTTCTAGGTCCCTATTTTAGACATCTTAACCCTCTTGAGGAAAGAATATACTGTATGTGTGTGTGTGTGTATGTATGCATAACTATATATATGATGAAGAGCAAGCATTTGATATGTGTTTTAACTAATACCAGTAATAATGACTTGCCTTCCAATAACCAAAGTGGAACTTACCATCATCTATTATTCCTAAAGAAGATCTTTCATTCACCTTAAAGTTACTTATGTTTAGATGACTAAACTCTTTTTTATGTGATTGCCTTTTTATTATGCTGGTTATCGCATCACTGCAGATTATAGAGTAAATGGTACCTTATACTGTTGACATAGGTATTTGCTGAGGGGTGAGTTAAGGTACCTCCTGCACCTTTCTGTTTTAAGATTGCCTTCTGCACCTTTTTGTCATCTGCTTGCACTGGTGTGCCTTGTGAATGCCCCTCTATTCATTCTATTTCCATGAGTCCAAGACTCTGGCCACAGAAGGCATAAACCTACCATCTTCCTGTCTGTATACTACAGACCTTATCCCCCTCACCCCTCCAGTTGAGTAGCTGTTGAGCTCTGGCCCAAGCCTTCAGGTGATAAAATGGAGAATCAGTCCAAATCCAAGGTGTAGATGGAGTTATGTTTCCCCAGTGCCACTCTCAGGCGTGTTTGTAGTGAAGATGGTGAGCTTTGCCACATGCGTCTGTCTGGTCCCCAGGCACTGCTAGCGGCTCAGTCTCTTATCCTGTTTTTCTCTATCACACTGGCAAGACAGGCCGGTGGAAGGACAGCACAGCTGAAGCCAGGGCTTCCAAAGAAAGTTGTTCCACGAAAACTGATCGGGCACCTCTGGCAGGGTCTGGGTGTGTCTGTCCGCAGCTTCCTGTATGACTTTGAGGATTTCATAAAACCGGGGCTCGGATGCTGGAGTTAGTGGGTTTCTCTCTCTGGGATCTTTGGAAATATCAAAGAGTAAAGGTGGGTCGTGATGGGTGACATAACTCCCGAAACAGAAGCACACGTGTGTGGCAAAGCATCCGTTGGAACCCACGGGGTTGAAGTTGGGGGTGAAGAAAAAGGCCTTCCAGATGGACGTGCCTGTGGTTTAGAAGGATGGAAATGGCATTAGGTATGAAGCATCCTTGTATGTACCACAAATGAAAAAGTGGTGCAGAAATTATGCTGCCATGTGCTTTAAGAAGGTGAAGATATCATAAGGCTGCAGACACAATGTTAATATGTACAGGAGAGATTATGAAGCCACACATAGACACCCACACACACAGCCAGCAGGAACAGCGTCAAACTTGGTAGGACCACAGTTAACAGTTTATTTTGTCAGTTTCCAGAAAGTCCAAAAAATGTTGAATCAAGAATTAAATGAACTTTGGGAGGCCGAGACGGATAGACCACTTGAGGTCAGGAGTTCGAGACCAGCCTGGCCAACATGGCGAAACCCCGTCTCTGCTAAAAAATACAAAAATTAGCCAGGTGTTGTGGCAGTTCCCTGTAATCCCAGCTACTCAGGGAGCTGAGGCAAAAGAATCTCTTGAACCTGGGAGGTGGTGGTTGCAGTGAGCTGAGATTGTGCCACTGCACTCCAGCCTGGGTGACAGAATGAGACTCTGTCTCAAAAAAAAAAAAAAGAATTAAATGAGGGCCGAGTGCAGCGGCTCATGCCTGTAATCTCAGCACTTTGGGAGGCCGAGGTGGAAGAATCACTTGAGCCTTGAGCCTAGGTAGGGGTTTGAGACCAGCCTGGGCAACATAGTTAAAGCCCATCTCTATAAGAAATTAAAAAAAAAAAAAAAAAAAAAAGCTGGGTGTGGTGGCACGTGTCTGTAGTCCCAGCTACTCCAGAGGCTAAGGCAGGAGGAT
The DNA here is from genome assembly GCF_029281585.2 of Gorilla gorilla gorilla. NCBI lineage: Eukaryota > Metazoa > Chordata > Mammalia > Primates > Hominidae > Gorilla > Gorilla gorilla. Next base: position 17,816,395 of record NC_073247.2, on the reverse strand, counting down.
TGTGTGAACCTAGGCAGTTGAAACCGCAGTGAGCTATGATCATGCCACTGCACTCCAGCCTGGGTGGCAGAGCAAGACCCCGTCTCAAAAAAACAAAACAAAACAAAAAACAAACCCACAAAAATAAAGAAACAAAAGTAAAAAAGAATTAAATGAGGCTAGAAGTGATGGTGAGGAGGGATTACAAATGGGGAATGGAAATGATCTTTTGGTGATAAAGGAGATGTTCTGAAAGTAGACTGCTCAACTCTATACATTTTCTAAAAATCTTTAAATTAGAATATAATGGCATGCAACGTATACCTTTAAAAGCTGCCAGGAATTCCAAATTAGGGGAATTCATCAACACCAGAATAGGATGGTTAGTTTTTAAAATGTAAGTTCTGTATTTCAATAAACTCCAAAATATTGAAATTGCTAGGAAAAACTAATTTACAAACAAATGAATAATTATGAAATAACTGATTCATTTCCTACTTATCGGACAATGTTATCATTTTCTGAGGAGCTGACTGCTCTCAAACACCTTCTAAGAGAGGCCTAAACATGTTTCATGGGTAGGCAAAATGTAGCAGATAAAAAACAGAGAATTAAAATGCATGAACCGACTAGAATCAGGTGCAGAACGTGAATGCCCTTACAGCTTTTACATAAAACCAAAGAGGCATTCCTCCTAGGAAGCCCTCCACCCCTGTGTAAGTCATCCCGATCATTTGTGCATATAATGGCATGCGTGACTTTTGTAATTATAGGCATTTCATGATCAACTGATCAAAATGCAAAACTGATTAATGCAATCGGTTTAAACCAACAGTCACTGGGGCATGTGTTGTCCCCAAATCGCCCCTAACCTTGGACAAGGTTACTGATGGGAAAAGTCAGCCTCTTTGTGTGTGTGGGTTTTTTTAAAGCTGAGAAAGACAGGGAAACCAAGGTGAATACGTTTAGATGAATATATTAAAGAAGATTCATAATGAGACGCCTGCAGTCTGTGGCATAGCTGATTCTGTGAGAGCAGGACATGACATCTGTGCACTTTACATGGGCTCAGTGCACCTGCTTCAGAAAGATAAGGTCAAGCTGACACACAGACACGCCAGGCTGCAGGAAAAATTCCAGGACTTGGTTACCATCTCCAACAGGGTTTAAAAAGGCAGCAAGTAACCTTAAGATGCTTCCCATCCACTCGTCTCATCCCACACTTTCTTCCAGGGTATGAGAAATTTCCTTCAGAAGCCTTTTTGGAGACAGGCTGACAGAGCCTGCCATTTGCAGCCACTTAGAATCCTTTGTCAGGGTCAGCCGAGAGAGAAAGTGGGTACACAGAGAAGCGAGCCAGGAAGCCTCTCTTGCTCGTGCTCCCAATGATGCAAATCTAGAGGGCGTTTTGAACTTGACATTCGAGTCAAGCCTCTTTGTGTTTAAAACCCCAGGAGAATACAGGCTCCTGGAATAAATTCATGTAAAGAGCCTGTATTTTCCACTTGCTTTTGAAAGCCACTCATATGATCCTGTCATTACTACTAGAGCACAATCCTCCCCAGGTGTGAGCTGGAAGATCAGATTGACATCAGGCCCAGTCAAGAGATGCAGGCACCCTGGCCTGGGAATGGCAGTGGTGTTGCTGGGTAGTTCAGACAAGTGTAGAACTAAGAATTAATTATTCTAAAGAATTATTTAGCATGCTCTGAGGTTGCTTGCCTTTTTATCCTTTCATTTGGATTTTTAAAAACTTTTCATAAAAAGGTAGATTGCTTAGTCTCTGCGCTGTTTCTCTGGACCACTTTAGATTTACTGAAAAGAGAGAACTAGAACTGCCCTTTTTATTCTACAGTGGCTCACAAGGTAACAACCCCGACTTTGGAAGCTTGTTCTATTATTCACCAGGAACCCAGCAACTGACATCTCCAAAGGTGTCATTTCAAAGATAAAGAGCACAGCTCAGTCACTAGATAAAATAGAAGGCACCTGGCAGAGTCATCTTCTTTTGTTTAATTTATATTTTCGATTTGTATTTTCTAGAGACAGGGTCTTGCATTATCGCTCAGGCTGGAGTGCAGTGGTATGATCATAGCTCACTATATCTTGAACTCCTGGGCTCAAGCAATCCTCCTGTCTCAGCCTCCCAAGTAGCTGGGACCACAGGTGTATGCCACCAGGCCCAGCTATATTTTAAATTTTTTTGTAGAGATGGGGTGTCTCCATGTTGCCCAGGCTGGTCTCGAACTCCTGGGCTCAAGCAATCCTCCTGCCTTGGCCTCCCAAAGCACTGGGATTACAGGTGTGAGCCACCATGCCCAGCATCATCTTATATTTTTCATAGGTATATTTAGTCCTGTATTCCAAAATTATCTTGATAACATACTTCATCCTGAGTATCCTCATATACTAGAAAAATGTTAAATTTTAAAAAAATGTTTATTCACTACTGTATTTTAAAAATTATCATCAACTGCTCTGATAAAAAACTGTTTCTCCCTCACCACTGAAAACGATAAATATTTTGACCAAACTGGGAACTTAGACACATTTATAACTGAGATCCAATGACCTAGAAAAGGAATGATTAAATTTGGTATAAAGAATGCAGGGAAATTAAAGTGGACAGTTTTTTTTTTTTTTTTTTTTTTTTTTTACTTGTTTAAGTAATCTAAGTAGTGGTGAGGACAATAATTCTACTGAGATTTTTAAAATCCTCCCCCAAATTAAGAAAACGAATTGTCACAAGTGATGGTCAAAGATATCAATGACATATGATATAGCACTGTTATGTCACTGTGCTAGAACAAAATGCTTAGGAAATCATCACCCATCTGGTGAAACATATTTTTATATAAAATCACCACTAAACAATGTGACTCAACTCATGAGAGAAGAAAGTTTATTGTCATTTGACAAAAAGGCAAATAGAATTGAAGTGAGAAAAAGTTGATGCCTAAGCCAGAAACTGATTCAACATCCTCCACATAGGATCCTAAAACAGCTATCTTATTAAAAATAAACTAAGCTGCAAACAAAGAGAAATAAAGAGGTATCTGGGTTCCCTGGGATTGCCTGGGGACCACAGGGGCTTCTGACCCTGGAACAGAAGAGACGTTGTGATTTCTATTACTTCGTATTACAGCGACTCAGCCACAGGAAGTGGGAGCCCTGGCAAGGAAGCCCCGAAAATGAGCACATGTGCTCCCCAAGAACAAAAATAGAGAGGGCGCAAACCAGAACTTTCATTATGTACTAAAATATTTTTTAAAATCAATATTAGTATCTAGCACAAGCTCCCTCTTAACATCTTGGAGTCGGGTTGTGGCAGGCCAGGTCTCACTAACTCAGGCCTCCGTGACATCTGTTTCGGCACTGACTGAGTGGTGAAGTTACTATTAAAAGCTGAAAGAGCCAGTGTCCTCATACAAAGGCTGGAATGGAACAAAAGCCCATCAGGAGTTTCGCCCAGGCCTCTCCTGGGCCTTGAAGCATGACATGATAACGAAGGAATTCTTAACAGGACTCGTTTAGGATTAAACAAGTTTTACTGGGGGTCTGAAGAAACTCCCCAGGCCTCCACAAACAAGTTTATTGGGGGTCTGAAGGAACTCCCCAAATCTCCATGATTTAGCAGGAGACAAGATAAGGGTAATCACCCCAGCACCTGGACCCATTTAGATTAAGCCAATTTACTGGGGCTCCAGAGGAAGGTCTTCAGGACTCAGATCTTGGTTATAGATTAAAAGAAGTTCATCACTTACGTCTTTAGATGAATGCACACTTATGCATAGACTTATAGCTTAGAAGATATATAAGCTCCGGAAAACTGCAATTTTGAGTTGGTCTGGGCAATATTTTCCAGGCCTTCTCCCTGTAACCGGTTACAGAAATAAAAACTCTCTTTCTCCCCAGTTCATCTGCATCTTTTTGTTGGGCTGCGAGAAATAGCAGTCCTACCCTCAGTTTGGTCCGGGAACAGGGTCATGCTACATCGCCTACAAGTTTTAACAACGTCCTCCTGAAAAGGGTCCTCGAAGCCTCATTCTGTCTTTATCCCAAGGGCCCCAAGTGCTTCTGGCTTCTCATAGTGACACAAGCCTCTCACATCTTGCATTCTGAATTCTCTACTTAGAGCAGTCACAACAGTCCATAACAAAGCTGGGCACAGTCCAGACCCCAGGACACTCATTTCCAGGCCTCTCTGAATGTTTAAACTGCTGTCTTGCAGAAGTCTCAGAGCCATCACGTGAGACAAAACAAAACCAGGTCTGGAAAGGCCGTTCGGCACAAGTAAAGACACTGCGCGCATGATAGACACTCAGAGGCATCACACAACGTGAGTGTGCCCTTACAGCCCCTGCTTCTAACCGACAGCGGCTAAAGCAAGGTGCCCCCAACCTGGAACTCTGAGGCCACAAAAACAAGACTACACCTCCTTTTTGGGGATAATAAACCCTGAGTAATTCAAGCGCTCCAGAACACCTTCCAGCTTCCTTGAAGTCAGAAAGGCTGCATGGCCCATTCTGGCCAAACGTGAGCAGTATGTGGTATGTCTTTTCCCAGCCACAGCACAGAGGAACTGTCTCTTCTGCTGGTGACACTCGAGATGATGGGGCCTCTGTCAGGGTGGTCCCTGACAAATGGATGGCAGAACCTTCTCCTCCTAGACCCCCACCTTCCCACCATGACAGGCACTGAACACAGTTATCTCCTGAACCTCTGGCCGTGTCGGAAGACACATTTTGTGGTCATAGCTGCAGTGGGGCAGACTTGCTACTGATACCTGGTGGGGAGAGGCCACGGATGCTGCTCCACAGTCTAGAATCCACATGGCAGCCTCCAGCACAGAGAATGATCTGGCCCCAGATGTCAATAGTACCCAGGTTGACAAGCTCTGTTCTACAGCAAGAGTGAGAATAAATGTTTGCTGGGCTGAGCCCCTGAAATGTCAGGGCTAATGGTTATCATAGCACAAATTCACCACTCCCTACACATGAACCCTCTGAGAGCTAAACTATAAAATAAGACAAACTTTATTTTTGATAAAATGAGCCAGAAGCTGGACTGAGACAGACAATCCTCACAAGTCCCAAGGCTTGGTGATAAACTGCATGAATGAATGAACAGCTCTAAAGGACAGGAAAGGCACCAAAGATCCATAGGCAGTATAGAAAAAGCACAGACAGGTAGAGTTGCTGTGCTCTTCCAGGACAAATATGATGGAGAAGGGGTGGTGCCAGGGGCCCGAAGACTCTCTTGTTCTAGGATGATAGCAATGTCTTTAGAAAAGAGCAGTTGCCTTTCTTAGCCTGATGCTGTGTGAGACTTGCATAGACAGAGGAGTCCCGGGAGGGGCGGGGGGTGCCGGCGGTGGGCAGGGAACAGAGAGAGAGAATGCACTAGCTAGAGGGCAGGTGCTTCGGCCAAGGTTTTTCCTGCCACTGACTTGATTAAGGGCGTAGCTCTGAGCATCAATAGTTTAGGTTCAACCCCGAGCTCTGCAATTTCTTACATATGTGATGCTGGGCATAGCTGCTCTCACCTCTCTGTGTCCCAGTCTGCTCCTCTGTTAAATGTTCATAATAATAGTTCTTCCCTGGTAGCATTGCTTTGAGGATTAAAAATTGGTTCCTATATGTGATGCTGTCAGAAGGAGGCTGGGTCTATAGTAGAGACTATACATGAGTTAGCTGTGAACAGAAAGCTGCAGCCAATTTACGCAAGAAACAATTCAGTTTCCATCTGCCCTTCAATCTGTTGCTACTGTAATACATGTCGTAAGACATTTTTTTTCTGCTAAGGATTCTTAAAGTATATGGAAAACTATTAATAAATCTACATGGTTTCAACACAGTGGCTCTTAATGTATCACTCAGATTTAAACTTCCCTTGATGAATGATGTTCAACTGGTAGTTTTGGCGAGATTTATTTTGGGTGCTTGGAAGACTGCATGTATATATCATAGAAGGTATACACAGATATTTTGGGTTTTCAGTCTTGGCAGCATGTACCTCTGTTGCCATCTTGAAGTTCTTCAAGAACCATTTCACATACTGTTCCATTTTTCCATTGTGAGGAACCCCCCACACAAAGAACCCTTGGCCTGCCCCCTCAGTAAGTTTACAGAAAAGTTAATGTCATCCACTGAACTGATGTCTGAAAACCCATCCCATGGTGCCCTCCTACTCCTGCGATCCACCTAAAAAATTGTTCCATACATTACCCTAGTCTCATCCAGACACCCCACACTAATGCCTCAAATCTTTTCTTACACCCAAAGATTTTACAGTGTGTCCATACCTGAGCCTCCATAGATCATGTGTCTTCTAACTTAATACATGCACATTCACCAAAAGCATCTTGGCCCCAAGCTCTGTTTCTGACCCCTGAGGTTCATTGCCATCTGTTTACCATAGCACAAACCCCCTAACTATTCAGCCCTTGGCTGATATATAATCGATGACAGTAGATAAGTTCTGCCTGCTTCCTGCAGCTGGCAGCACCGGAGCTCACGATACGACAACAGTGAGAAGGATGAGGAAGCAGCTCTGGTAGCTGGGTGCATCTGCTTCACAGCCAGCCAATTTGAGAGCAACACAAGCTTTCCCAACTGATGCCTGAGTATTTGAGGACAAAATACTCCCTTTTACTAAGCCTTGGGTTTTGCATATTAAGGGACAGAAATATATAACCTCGAACAAAGTGGGTGTAGGATGTACATGAGACTCTTCCCTCACTTTCCCTTCCTTGCCTCCATATTGATATTCTAGCTGTCCTTCAAAGCCCTGCTGTGTTCTCCTCCACGCACCCATCTGAATTCCCAGCTGGAAGTCACCAGTCTTCCTCTGTTCCTCTCACCACTTTTCATCACTCAGTCAACACTTGAGGTCTCCAGTTCTCTGGCTGGATTATTTCCTCTCTGAAGGCAGGGACTGTATCTCCCACATCTCCTAAATGTGTAGTGCCTAGTATCTTAGATAGAAGAGAGGCCCAATAAAAAATTGTTGGGGCCAGGCACAGTGGCCCTCACCTGTAATCCCAGCACTTTGGGAGGCCGAGGCGGGGTGGATCACCTGAGGTCAGGAGTTCAAGACCAGCCTGGCCAACATGGTGAAACCCCGTCTCTACTAAAAATATAAAAACTAGCTGGGCGTGGTGGTGGGCACCCGTAATCCCAGCTACTCGGGAGGCTGGGACAGGAGAATCGCTTGAACCTGGAGGTGGAGTTTGCAGTGAGCCGAGATCATGCCATTGCATGTCAGCCTGGGCGACAAGAGCAAAACTCCATCTCAAAAAAAAAAAAATTGTTGGATAAATTTAAAAAAAAAAGAGATGATGGTTATTAGGAGGAAGGGATGGAAAGAGAGGGGAGGAGCCAGCTGTCATTATGAAATCCAGGGTGAGCAGACAAGAAGCCAAATACACTCCACAGTCCCCTCGGGACCTACCCGGAGCATCCTGCCTGAAATCACACAATGGCTCTGCACCATCTCCAGCCTGAAGGACCAACAGACTACTGTGAGGCACTGGAGATTACTGTCTGATCATGGCAGATAACGGAGTGAGGAAGGCAGAGAGCTTGGAAGTACATTTGCTTTGGGATTGCTTGGTGTCAAAAATGGGCAGTCATCAGGAATTGTGCAGGGGGCATAAGTCATTTGGCCCCCAGGAAAGAACATTCATGGAGAGGGAGGAGGGCAGCTGAGAGGACGAGGACCAGGCATGGAGCCAGTGGAAGGAGTATGAGACCTGATGATGCCAAGGATGTCCACATTTGGGGAATAAGAGGATGTGGATGAATCGTGGACTCAGTGCATGGGGGCACAGAGATGTCCAGATACACGATTAGGTGGAGGATTCATGATTTATAATTGTGAGTAAAAGAACATATTGTCTTAGGGGAAGACATTTCGATTAATGGGAGACAGACGCAAAAGCAAATGGTGTTGGTTGCAAATCCCAACTTGGCCATCAACTTTGCAACTGTATGCCAGCAATGCGAACTTCTACCTCTCTGTCTCCCCATCTATAATTGGGAAAAATAACACTGGGAGGAGAGATAGCTAGCTGATCCGCCAGCCTCCCACAGTCATTGAGTGTTCCTCTGGGTACATGAACACCCATAACAAAACTCTCCTTCGCAGCCTCCTGTGAAGCTAGGTGTGAACAGGTGACCAACTTCTGGCCTCTGAGAAGAGTCTGACTATCTTCCTTGGGAAGTAGTAGCCATGCACTTTTTTCTTCTCATCTTTCCCATCCGTCCCGCCATTGTATGCGTTTAGGGTAGACACAACCATCATTCACCATGAAGATGAAGCTGTCACATTCTATAGGAGGTGGAAAAGCCACTTGAAAGATTCTGCACCCCAGAGATTTTGTGGACCATTCGCCTCTGGATGTCACCCATGAGATGGAGATATAAACTTCTCTCTAATGTAAACTACTGGTTTTTTTTATTGTTTTTTGTTACAGCCAAATCTGAAACTAACATAATCATAATCTCTTCTAATGAGATATCAAATACAATGTTCTTGACAAACTGTCCGGCAGACAGTAAATATGCAACAAACATCAGTGTTTACTGTCATCAAGCATGTCTTCAAAAGATACATAATGATCACAAAAAGAGATGACAAATTTCAAGAACATGAGATTAACAAACGGAAACGTCTATAACCACCTACAAAACATTTTTGTATAGAAGATACGAAAGTAAGGAAGACACAAAAAATTGCTAAATATTGCATGCCCTGGTTAGAACTAAAATGTCTATTTAGAAAACACCAGGTCTGAGAGCATATGAAAGCAAATCTGGCGGGGGGTTAGAGACATAAGCAGACATTTCGGGAGAACTGAGAGACACCCCGTGTTGAAGTCAGGGAAAAGAGATGTGTAAAATACTGTAGAAAATCAATGAAACGGTAGGACAGAGAATGCAAGGGGAAAAGATCAGAAGTGACCCCTGGCAAAAAGATCAGAATAAGCTGGGTGCCAAGCTTAGATGGAAGAGGGCATTTGATCATTCAGCCACACCAAGTTTTTGGTGCTTTTTTTTTTTTTTGTATTCAAGAAAGAAAATTCAATTTTGATTTACTTTGTTTCTATGAGGAAGTAAGTTTGCATTGTAGCAAATTACCAAAAGTAATGACCAGGACTTTTTCTTCCACAGTATTAGTGTAATCTTAGATCAGACATACTACAACTTTGGTTGAAAAGTGAACGTTTATCTCAAATATTGTCTGATACTGTCTATAAGGTAATATGAAGTTCCATAAGAAAATATATGTTTAATAGGCTATGTTGGAAAACACAAAATCTATTTATGTGGTGATTTTTTTCCACTGTTGGAAATGACTGTTAGGGGAAGTTAAGCTGTTACTGATGTGTCTAGATGATAATGATATAAAATAAATTTAATAAAAAATTAAAAGTTCAATGAAATCTTTTCTAACCTCATAAATCACTCCTTCTCCTAGATCTCCAAAGCAAATTCTGTTCATCCCAGGACACCATCATCCTGTGTTGCTACAATTACAAGTACAAATGTTGTACCTTGTACTGGGCTTCACAGGCACATGAGTGAAATAATATCTGCATGCCTGAACTATTAAAAGCTTGTGGCAATGCAGCATTTGAAGTGTTCACAGAGAAAATAAATCCTAAGACTTAAAAGTTATCCTTGAAATGGTTTACATATATGTGCTTTTTCTTAATTGCTACAACAGTTACAGAGTAGGATGAAAATATGTTCTTTCATAAGGTCAGCTGAAACACAGGATAGATCCTGGTGAGCTTAAATTTGGAAATGCTGCATCTCACATTAGGTCAGCTTCAGCCTTCGATATTTCATTTCTGACACTTTAGATCCTAATTCTGAGGATCAGATGAGGAAGGGCATCTGACAAGTACTCACCAAAATTACTAGTGATGATGAAAGCCAAGTGCTGCCTTTCTGATGCTGTTAACTCATAAGTGGCTGTTATGATAATTTCTTCTCTTTTATTAGGTGTGTTTTAGAGGCAAAATTAATTTTTTAATTAAATGAAAATGCTAGACAGTGAGCCATGCGAGCATTTTTCTTTATGTTACCACGGTAAGCTGGTTTTGATTTTAAACCATTACTGAGCTCTTATTTTGAAATGAAGGTATCTTTCAGAAAGCTGGAAAGGAACACATTCCTTTGGAATGAATTCCATTACCCTATGGCTGTTTGCTGTAATTTTATTTAATTATTTACTTTTTATTGATGCATATTCAATGTATGTATTTTCAGGGTACCTGTGATCATTTGAAACACTCATATAACCAAATCAGGGAAATTGGGATATCCATCACCAGTTAACATTAATTGATCGTATATTTCACAATAGCTAGAAGAGAATCATTCAAATGTTCCTAGTATTGTCATTTTTAAAATAAAGCTTTTTTTATTTTTTTTTTGTTGTTGTTGGAAAAAAGTTTCCAACAAACTTGAATAGAAAATGGAGCAGGATTTATGAAACTCTGCTAGTCCAATGTGAGGATGTCTACATCCTTCTCCTAGGGAAAGAATGGTATTGGTGCCCCGTTCCCCTAAGTAATTTTTATAGCTTCATGGAGATCCCGTTTCTGACTAAAGTGTGACATTTTAAATATATGTGACTTTTTTGTCTACGTGATGCTAAGATTCCATATATGTCTGTACAAAACGCTTTAAGCTGTTAATTATGTACTATATTGCATTGCATTCTAGAATATATCTATAGCTATCCCATGGATTTTGGTATGACCAGCTGGTTTGGGGACTCTCCATTAATGTGAATATTTATCTCACAGACTACAGTCATCAGCTTAAAAATCCTGGAGCCAAGTATCCACCTACCCTCTAAGATCAATTCCATCCATAAAATCAAGTTGTCATTGTGGTGCATTTTTAATAACATTAATTCATATGTCAAACATTAAAGCCAAAATTTTTCATACCCATTGAATGGTAAATTTTAACTCAAAATTCTTATTTTAGTGCAAGAAAAGTTATCCATGTTATAATTATGCTTTCATGAGTTCTTATAAAATGTAATAGGAATAACGATATCAGATCATAATTAAATTATGTCATTCAATTTACTGAGACAACTAAATTATAGCAAAGACATTATATATAAATTTTAAAAGAGATTCATGTTTTAAAAGGGTGGAAATGAAATCCTAGCATTAAGTTTTTTGAAAATCAGTATTTCATGAGTTTGGAATTATAACATTTAATCCTCTAAGTAATCAAGACAAATGGTAAACTGCATCTTAAAAACATCTGCAGTCAGTTCTACTGATACCAACAAACTGTTGTTAATCTAGGGCTCTGAGGGAGAAAGGCAACCTGTATTTGTTGTGTTTGCCAATTGCCATGGTGTAAACACCCACAACACAGCCAAATGAAAACAGACAATGGTTTAACAACAAGCTGGCAAGATTTCTGAACGATCAGGAGCTGATTCCAGCATACCACTGCCTGCTACTAAACCCTAATACTACATTTCTTTTTTTCTATTTTCTAATAAAGTATTCTGAGGTCAGGCGACAACCCTCTTATCCCTAAGATTCATGGAATATGTTCCACAGTCTAGTGATTATTGACAAGCTCCTACCAAAGTCTATCTGAGATAACCTATGCAGTCACACTCAACTATTACTAGTTTAAGATCTGTCTTCCCCAGGTGACAGAAAGCTCCATATGGATGAGAGTCACGTTTTCCTTATGCATCCCTGTTTTCCCAGCACATTGTACAGCTAGCAGTGCCTCATGCTCTAAAATGTAAGCTACTCTTCAGCAGGGAACTTTGTCTGTTTTGCTCACTGACAGATGCCAGCGCTAAGACGATATGTTCCACACAGTAGGTGCTCAATACATATTTCTAGGAAAAATGAATAGATAAAATACAAAATGACTAAACATGAAGCCATACACAAAAGCCAAGACAGCAAATATGGTTGCTGAGTTTCAGATAGCATCTGAAAAATAAATCATAAATGATTCATAAACGTCATGTTTTCCTGAGGTCCTTTATCTCGATAAATGATTCTAGCCTTCAGATACTGTGATTTCTCCTTTTTTTGTTACCAGTTCAAGGCAGAAGAGTTGAAGGAATTGCATTCAGAGTCTAAGAAGCAAATTTTATCCCGGGGCCAGTTGCCTATCAGAAACTGGGTCTTGTTTTTCTCACTCCTATTTTCTGTCTCTTCCTGTCCCCTTTCTCTTTACTCCTCCACATAATGTGTTCCTCCAGCCTCTGATCCAATATGTTCCTTCCCGCTTCTCTAACTGGGGATTTGGCTCTATTAAAATACAATTTTGCAAGGTTCAGGACATGATACAGACTTATTCGAACATGCAGTAGTCACAGAAACTTTCTTCTTCACATTTCTCGCCGGCTCCATATAAAAAGAAATTAAGAGTCCTTGAGCTCTCATTTATTACAAAGCTCAGAAGTCGATGCTATAAACTGATCTAAAAAAGAAGGAGTATTTTTATGGAAACTAGGAATTGTGGCCACATGGATGAGATATGTGAATAAAATGCTTCCAGAAGTAAAATCGCAAGCCCATGTTTCTGTTGTTTTTTTGTCTTCTAGAACATATCATGAGAAAACTGCCAGACTTAAAGGAGAAACTCTGAAGCATAAACCTGGTGTGATTTCTGTGGCTAATAGAAAGGTTGTAATTTCATGGAAAAGTTGTAAAAATAAAAGAGAGGCTGTTCTTTAAATGATAAATCTTGGGTAAATTGGCTAGGTAAGTGGGGAAGAGACAAAGATTTGTTGGAAAATGGAATGGAATCACCCTAAGTTTAAGAAGAAGTTAGCACCTAGGAGGTTATTACACACCCCTCCTTTGGGGCGGGTGGGGGGGCAGTCCTAGGTTCTAGAAGCAGAACTCCAAAGCCCCTTAGAGAAAAGGTGAATTTTATTTTACCTCCAAAGAAGGAACTGAAAGTCCAGCCTCAACGGGTACCTCTAGAACATACAATAATTGTGTAAATTGCTCACCACTTACCATTGATTGCCAGGTATCTTAGTGATAGGAATATTACTGTAATTCTAAGTTTCACGCTACCTGACTTCAAACTATACGACAAGGCTACGGTAACCAAAACAGCATGGTACTGGTACCAAAACAGAGATATAGACCAATGGAACAGAATAGAGTCCTCAGAAATAAGACCACACAACTATAACTATCTGATCTTTGACAAACCTGAGAAAAACAAGAAATGGGGAAAGGATTCCCTATTTAACAAATGGTGCTGGGGATACTGGCTAGCCATATGTAGAAAGCTGAAACTGGATCCCTTCCTTACACCTTACACAAAAATCAATTCAAGATTGATTAAAGACTTAAATGGTAGACCTAAAACCATAAAAACCCTAGAAGAAAACCTAGGCAATACCATTCAGGACACAGGCATAGGCAGGGACTTCATGTCTAAAACACCAAAAGCAATGGCAACAAAAGCCAAAATTGACAAATGGGATCTAATTAAACTAAAGAGCTTCTGCACAGCAAAAGAAACTACCATCAGAGTGAACAGGCAACCTACAGAATGGGAGAAAATTTTTGCAATCTACTCATCTGACAAAGGGCTAGTATCCAGAATCTACAAAGAACTCAAACAAATTTACAAGAAAAAAAAAAACAACCCCATCAAAAAGTGGGCAAAGGACATGAACAGACACTTCTCAAAAGAAGACATTTATGCAGCCAACAGACACATGAAAAAATGTTCATTATCACTGGCCATCAGAGAAATGCAAATCAAAACCACAATGAGATATCATCTCACACCAGTTAGAATGGCGATCATTAAAAAGTCAGGAAACAACAGGTGCTGGAGAGAATGTGGAGAAATAGGAACACTTTTACACTATTGGTGGGAGTGTAAACTAGTTCAACCATTGTGGAAGACAGTGTGGCGATTCCTCAGGGATCTAGAACTAGAAATACCATTTGACCCAGCCATCCCATTACTGGGTATATACCCAAAGGAATATAAACCATGCTGCTATAAAGACACATGCACAAGTATGTTTATTGTGGCACTATTCACAATAGCAAAGACTTGGAACCAACCCAATTGTCCAACAATGATAGACTGGATTAAGAAAATGTGGCACATATACACCATGGAATACTATGCAGCCATAAAAAATCAACAACCACACCTAAGATTATAAACCATTTGTTCCTGTATGCTAATTGGAAATGCCACTATAAAACAAGTATTACAAAACCCACAAAAGATCCTGTTCAATCGCACAATTAAAAGAACCCCCAGTTCAGGAAATGAGATAGAACTGAAGAACATTTTAACTTTGCTTTAAATATCTAAATGTAGCAAATATGCATGACGCACAAAATACAGATTCAGTGAGTCACGATCCATCATCTTTAGGCTGGGAAAGTAAGTCAGATAAACATTTAAATGCTCTTCATTCCTTCTCTAGCCTTTAGTGGCATGCTAGAAGAGTGAGGGGAATGCTTTGAGGACATGCAGAGGAGGTGGCATTTCAGCAGGGCCTGGGGGGCATTGAGGAGTATGCTCCAAGAAGGATGAGGCAAGACATCCTTCCAGGAGAAGAGCCTGCAAGTGTAAGCACAGCAATGCACAGAGCACAGGGGCTGCTGTCTTCAGTGTGAGAGGAGTGCTAGGAAGTGAAGCTGGGCAGCTGTGCATGCAATAAAGCAACCGGCCACAGCGCCCTGTTGAGAACAGGGAGCTTTCTCTGCTGGGATAGAGAAGCTATGGGTGGTGTTCAGGTGGGTGAATGACATGGCCTTCTGATGTCCTCCTACCTGGACAACTATGTGACCAGAAGGAAAAGAGAGGAGGAGGAGGGAAAAGAGGACAAAGCAAAGCATGGGCGCACATTGAGGCACCTGTTGGCCTCCATTGAGCAGAGCCACCTTTTTACCCTTTAGTTTTATCTATTCCCATGGCATAGGTTGCACGGAGCATGAGGAGCGTGGAAAGGTCTGTTTACTCACTGTTCTGAGGGTGCCAGCGCACAGCATTTAAGTAGGCGTTGCAGTAATGGAAGAGAAACTCATGATCAGAGCGTTGGCTTTTTCCTTCAAGCAGGGGCATCAGATCACGTCCATCAACGATCCTGTGGGATAAACAGCCAGGCATCAAGAGGTGAATCAGTCCTGTGTTCTCAAATGTCCTTCTGAACCAATAAGAGCATGAGGGAGCTCCAGTCGTAATTAATGCAAAGAAGACTGACCCCACCTGGGTGCCCTGTGCAACACATTGATCCCAGCTCTGTCCGTGCATTATCTCATTACATCTGCAAAGAGCACCATGAGCTGGAACTACTGTCATCCCCATTGCACAGATGAGAAAACAGAGGCACAGAAAGGTTAAGTAATTTGCCCAAGGTCATGGGACGAGTAAGAACTGATGGGATTGAAATCCAGCTGATCTGGCATTCATACCCTTATTCTTCCTCTTGCTTCTCCAAAACACAATTTTCTGTCTATTGCCTGATCAAAGGGAAAGCTTTACTCATGACATACAGGCCTGCTGAAAAGACGGGCACCTGACAATTTGGGATTAAAATAAAAAGATACTATATTGCATGAGGCAACTTGGATTCGTAGACTGCAATGAATGCAAATTTCTCCTTAGAATGAATTAATGTATATATAATAATAATGATACCATTCAATAACCAGGGAATGGATTATTCCCAAATGAAAATACATCTCCTCTACTACTGGGTATCTAACTAGGCCAAGAAGGGGAACTTTCCAGATTGCAAACAATAAGACATATGTAGTTGGTGATGAGCAAAATAAGATTATAGTTTGAAGAAAGGAATAAGGTATAAAATTGTGTTTTGCATTAAACATAAATTAACAGCTACATGAGAAATTGAAGCCATGATACCATTAGGCCATTGCCATCAAAATGAGAGGCAGATAATTATTTTGAAAGGGTGAGTGTTTAACTTGAGGATTTTCTTTCTCTGATTAAAAACACTACATCCCTGTCATCTCTTGTTACAAGGCGTTTAGAAACTGGAAGTTTGACGTGGCTGTATAATTTTGGTAAGTGTGCTTAAGAGGTCCTATGTCCCTTGAGCTTTCTCCCATGGTTTATTTTGTTGTCACTAAAAACCCATAATGTAATTATAGCCTTGTTGTTAAAACTTCTCCGGTCTCAACACTTGTTATTAATCATGCACTCTGCGGAAGTCTGCAGACTGAAAATATTCTATTATCATAAGCAAAAATAAGAACAAAAGACTGGCTTGGCTCACTTCCCAAACCAAGGTTCCTGTGAACCACGAGGGGAAGAAAAAGAAACACCGTAGAGAGAGTTCTATTGAGACACAGCGTGTGCCCTGAAATACTGTTTCCATCCCGAAATGGCAGTCATTGTGCGTGGTTCTTTTCAAATTCCTTTCAAGAAAGACTCAGGCCTTTATGAGATCCCAAAAAAAGCTGAAAGGAAGGAAGAAGTAAGAGAGGAAGTGGGCAGGCAAGAGAATTAGACCAGGAAAAGCCCCCAGTGGTGAAAAGTGACCTGAAGGGGAGAGACAAGGGACAGAGGATTTCTATCCTTCCCCAAGCAGGGAGAACGTCTTTCAATGACTCCCCAAAAGCAAGATGAAATCCCCATTTTCTGGGACACAAGCTAGAATTTTACTTTTTGAATCTGGCTTTTTTTTTTTTTTTTCCATTTGCCAACAAAATTCATCATGTGATATAAGAACATGAGAGATGGAATTGCTGTCTTAAGGTCAGTATTTTTCGATTTTTTTTTTTTTAGAGACAAGGTCTTGCTCTGACATCCAGGCTGGAGTGTGGTGGCGCAACCATAGCTCACTGCAGCCTTGACCTCCTGGGCTCAAGCGATCCTCCTCCTGCCTCATCCTCCCAAGTACATGGGACTACAGGTACATGCCACCATGCCCAGCTATTTTTCATTTTTTTTTTTTTTTGGAGCGATTTGCCCAGACTGGCCTTGAACTTCTGGCTTCAAGCCCTCCTCCGGCCTTGGCCAAGATCAGTATTTGATAACTGAAATTGACCATGATTACAGGAAACGGGGATTTAACTAAAACAAAATAAAACTCCAAGTCTCATAATTATTTTTTCTTACTTAAAAATGAAATATTTGAGGTTTTTTTAAAGGAGGGGCACAAAGTTTATTCTGCAAACTTATTTTTCTTCCAATGTGGAGATAGACTTTTTTTTTTTTTTTTTTTAATATCCCACACCTAACGTGGTCCTTCCTAGATGCAGGCCATAAATCACGCTGCTATGGAAAGTCACCATTTAACAGTGCTGCAGAAATATGGTCTGTCAAAGGAAGCCTCATTTCTGCCATGAAAAATGGAAAGTGACCCTGTTGAGCTAAACTTTTAAGTGGTGTCTAAGCTATCGAAATATTTGGGATTGTCTTAAACCACTTGTGGGATTCGCAGTTAACTATGGCAATAACCCAGAGAACAGCACATTTCCATTAACGCTGCTAGTATAAAAATGCTTTTAGAATGTCGTGTTCTGGGGGAGATGGGCCAATCCACTTTCAAAGTGACCCAAAGCATTGCTGTTTTCTCTGGAAACAGTCTAACGGGCTTTTTCTTGCAAACTAATTCAAGTTTTTGTAGCATGTTTGCATAACAGCCAATGCTAAAAAAAACTGAATGTGTTTTCTGCCCTAGTGCCCTCATGGCTCTTGGTGGAAAAGGGAGTGTTTGGGAGTGTTTTTAATTTGGAAGGTGAAATTATTCTCCTTGGGTTCCTGACTGACAATGATGGTAGCGCTATTAACAGGTTGTTTGCAAGGTACCCTTGCGTCAAAATTTCAAGTCAAGTTAAATACCATACAGACAATTTTTACATAATTAAAAAGGGCATGTTCTGGAAACCTTCCCTGAACCCTATTGACGTCATTCCTCCAAGAATGTGCTGTGCTCTCTCTCAGTTCTGAGGCTTTCAACATCCTCGTCCCTCCACGTGGGATGTCCTTCCCACGCGCCCTTTGCCTGGCCAACTTGCCAGGCCAAGGACTGAAGGATCATAAGAGAAAGAAAAGGTTTGGGGTGATACAGAAGGTAAGGTCATGGAGACTAACAGACAAGCTTATTTGGGGCACAATGTTGGTGAGCAGCTTATTTGATATACAAATGACGATGATTTCAATGTAGACAGTCATAGTTAAGGAAACATCTTTAGGAGAAAGTACATATATCTGTAATAAATTAAAGGGAATCTTAAGTATTCAGAAAGTTATTATCACAATTCAGAAAAATATGTTTCCATTTGAAACATTAAACCCTCTGCCATAGTTGAACAGAAAGCAAGATCAGTATAAGTGGTTACACACACAAACTTGGGATTGTTCCCATGAAGAGAGTCACCTTTAATTCTGCAAAACTAATGTAAAGCAGATACAGCTCACTGACTTTTTCATCTGTATCACTCTATTGAAAAGGTCTTCTCTAGTGGCTCAACTATAAGTCAGCAAAAATTACTGGGAGAAGTCAGCTAAATCCATTCCTTGTCTCCATTAGACAAAAGTGTGTTAAGCATTAAAGCATTAATTTGTTTTTGTAACTTTAAAAAATGAAGTCAAATTTTGTTTTAATTATGGACCAGAAGCTCTAAATATTTCACCTCTAAAATTTGATTCTTGAGGTTGCCAGCACTCTGTTTCCTTGCATCGCAGCTGAAGGGTCTATGGTTAAAATGCTGATGTTTTCCAAAAGGTGTAACCAACTATGGCTTGTTGCCATTCTCTATTACTGATGTTAATACCTTGTTAGGAAGGGGCATGGCCATACTCATACTATGGCAATATTGTATCTGCTTGCAAAGATGAGACCCACAGAAAGAATTTTCATGTTAATGAATTAATAATAGATATTCGATTCTTCTTTTTTGTAAGCCCTTGTTGCTGCCTTTTGTAACACAAAAGGTTGTCCTCCATTAATTTCCAAAATCAGCTTATTTGGAGACCTGGAGGGAAATAATTTTTCTGAATATGCCCAGGGTGATAGACACTGAAATTTCTTCTGATAAGTCATACCACTGAATGAAAATGAATCACTAACGTGCATATGAAGGAAAAATTCACTGCCAGAGAGAAATCTCACGTAAGCACATCATAGGGTTGAATTAGAGAACTATTCTCACTGCAGTGTTAAGATGCTGCAAAACAAAAACAGAACAACAACAACAACAACAAAAATCTTTCCTGTGTTCCTCCGGACTACCTTTCTTTTGGCTTAAGTAGAAACCTTGGATCCACGGGCTTCTGATCTCCCACCATGCTTTGATTGGCCATGAAGGACTCCCACTAGATCCAAAATGCTTCCTGAGAATTACAGGACAGTGCGTGAAGAATGGAGGTCTACTGAACAGAAGTTATCTTCTTCAAACAAAACACAGAAAGAAGCAAAGGCATTTTGTTAAGTGCTCATCAAACAGCTTGGGTCCAACCCTCTGAATGAGTTTCTTCTCCTGAGAAATGCAAATTTAATATCTCTCTAGCAGGAAGCTGAGAAAGCTTATTTGCACCACTCTGAGAAGGAAGGAGTTAAGACTATTTTCTAAAGGGCAGACATCTGTGTATCACATTTATAGACGGATATAGATGTGAGGGTATTGTCTAGATGCTTTTATTGAAAAGTTTTGATGGGATTTTCCATTATAACAACATTTTCCATAAAAGAGCAATAATAAATTTCAGGGTAGGATTTCTCGACGTCAGCACCGCTGACATAATGGGTAAGATAATTCATCGCAGTAGGGCTCTGTGCTGTGTGTTGCAGGATGTTTAGTAGCACCCTGAGCCAAGACAATAAAAAATGTCTCCAGGCATTGATAAGTGACCCCTGGGGGAAAACACTACTTTAGATATTCAAAGTCTTCTGGATGAATACATAAGAATATTACTGGACCTGGTTGGCAATATGCTTTAAACAAGGTACTGTGTGATAATTCTATTCCCATAAGGCACTTGGAAGCACATTTCTGTTTTCTAACCTGTGCTGTCTCTAGGATGACAAAGGCATTTTACAGCTGGACTAGTACCAGGAGCTAGGACCTCAACACAGAAGCAACATCTGTGGTTTAAAACCAGGTCAACTGGCCGGGTGTTGTGGCTCATGCCTATAATCCCAACACTCTGGGAGGCCGAGGTGGGTGGATCACCTGAGGTCAGGAGTTCAATACCAGCCTGGCCAACATGGTGAAACCCCATCTCTACTAAAAATACAAAAATTAGCTGGGCGTGATGGTGCGCACCTGTATTCCCAGCACTTTGAGAGGCTGAGGCAGGCGGATCAGCTGAGGTCAGGAGTTTGAGACCAGCCTGGCCAACATAGTGAAACCCTGTCTCTATTAACAATGCAAAAAATTAGCCAAGCATGGTGGTGCACGCCTGTAGTCCCAGCTACTCAGGAGGCTAAGGCAGGAGAATCGCTTGAGCCTGGGAGGTGGAGGCAGAGGTTGCAGTGAGCCGAGATTACACCACTGCACTCTAGCCTGGGCAAATGAGCAAGACTCTGCTCAAAAAAAAAAAAAAAAAAAAAAATGAGGTCAGCAAGCACCTCTGAGGTCCATGAAAGGAATCAGAAACAGAGGGGAATCTTCAATATTGAGAGTTGGTTCTACTGATGACACAAACCCACACACAAAAAACTTGCGTCTTCTAAGAGGGAGGCCGTTATCTTCTTCATTGAGCACATATAAGAAACACAGATTGGCCTCCATCAGCCTCAGACTAGAGTGGCTAGAAGGTAGAAGCAGTAAGATTTCCCTTTATGAATCTTCCTCTTTGCCTCTGAAATTTTTCCTTACCGTGCTTTTCCCCCAGTGGGTAGAAAACCATTCCAAGATATTATGAAAGTGAAGAGCAGTGATGGTTTTAACATTATGGGTGATGAGAGACAAACATAGTAAATGAGATTGCCTGAACACTCTGTTCTAGCTACTTGAGGAAGTATTAAGCTTTATTCCAAAGGTAAGAACTACAGCCAAGGAGGAGGTGAAATAGAGAATGGGATTTTTGGCTTTATATAGGAAAAACTTTCTGAGACACTGCTGCCATGTTTTCCATCACTAGAGTGTTAAAAAAGAATAGTTTGACTGGAGTAGGAGATCTTACAATTCCCCTTTTGGCCTCATACTCTATGATTTTATGACCTCGGATGAATATTAAATGTGGAAGAGGAAAGAACTGTACTAATAATGTACATCTGACTACTACCTCAAAATGACAGGCAAAACAAGAAATGGCAAACATTCATGCCTTCTTTGTACCGAACATTACAGGCAAGGAGGTTTTTAATCCTCCTATCGATCCTGTAAAGTCAGTGCTATCATTGAACTCATTTTCCAGAGAAGGAGTGAAGGCCCAGGAAAGTTCAACGCTTACCCTGCAGTGATGACAAGAATATGAACTCAGCTGGGCTCAGTGGCTCAAGCCTGTAATCCCAGCACTTTGGGAGGTCGAGGCAGGAGGATTTCTTGAGCTCAAGACTTCAAGACCAGCTTTGGCAACATGGTGAAACCCTGTCGCTACCAAAAATACAAAAAATTAGCTGGGCGTGGTGGCGCATGCTTGTGGTCCCAACTACTCGGGAGGCTGGGGTGGGAGGATCGCTTGAGCTTGGGAGTAGCAGGTTGCAGTGAGCTGAGATCACGCCACTGCACTCCAGCCTGAGTGACAGAGTGAAACCCCCATCTCAAAAAAAAAAAAAAAGAAAAAAAAAAAAGAAGAATATGAATTCAACCAGTGCAGGTCTAGAAAGGTCTAGAATCTCCACTCTTAGCCATAGCACCCTCTAGTCTCAAAGCATGATCCAGAGACTCTCTGGGACCCTTTCAGGAGGTCTGTGAGGCCAATGTTATTTTTATAACAATAGGAAGGCACTCTTTGTCTTTCTCACTATCACCGTTTTAGGAGTGTACAATGGACATTCCTTGTGGCCACAGGGTAAATGATGACATCATCGATGTATTAGCCAATGGAATGTGAGCTTGGGGTACTTTGGTGCCTTAAAAAATTTCATTTTTTATTACTAATATAATAAGCATCGCTCGATACAATCCACATCAGGAAAAGATCACTGGGGTCCTCGATCATGGAAGAATGAAAAGGGGTTTTGAGACCTCAAAGTTTGAGAATAGTTGAACTGTCAACGCTGCATTTCTCATTGGTGTGTGTGTCTGTGTGTGTGTTGAGGAAGGGTGTATACCTAAAGCAGAGTTGAAACCAGTAAGGAAACAAGGTCGAATACAGCGGGAGGGGAGGAAACCCATCTCTGGACTTGCTTTGGCAGCGTGGCTGTTTTTGTCTTTCCTTTCCCCTTTCCTCTTCCTTCTCATTACAGCTGAATTTAAACAAGATTTGCAGCTGCCTGCGTGACATTCGCCTGGTCTGTCACCAAACTAATGAAAACAATTAATCAGTGTGCTTCACTTAAAACTCTTCAGATTGGTAATAACACTTAGGAAGAAACCACTGGCAATGTCATATGAAGTCGTATTTAAATTTAAGAGAAAGACATTTCATTTAGAACTTCTCAGTGAAGACGTGCTGGGAAATGGGGCCTTAGCTGGGGAACCGGCTGCATTTCTCACTGTTACAGCAAAGGGCTGCTGAGTGTGGACAAAGGAAAAGGTGTGGGATCCCAAAGTTGGAGGTCAAAGAGGTTGTGGCCAAGCTGCACAATGGCAAGCTATGGTGGGGTGAACAGACGAGAACAGCGTCAGCACAATGCCGAAAGACCAAGGCTGAATTAAACACCACCCGTCCACATTCCTGGTCACTAAAAACCTTCAGTGCCTCTGAGTTTATTTCCCTCTGGATAAAGAGATTGGCAGAGGGGTTTTTACATTGGCAAACCCACCAGTAAGGCCCCAGACTGGACAGAGATAACAAGTCCAGCTGGAGGCATCGTGACACTCCAAACCGAGGGCCTCAGCAGCGGCCTCAGTGCAGAAGTTTTCCTCTGACTTTCTCCTGCCCTCCTGTCTCTCAGTCCCACTCTACCCCAAGGCGCCAGAGAAACTAGAATCCCTCTTCCCCAATGCAGGTCATAAGAACCAAAACCCCTGATCCCCAAAGCCAGCATCAAACCTAAAAATATGACTCCAACTTTCCCCCTGCCTTTCTGTGTAAAAACTGCTCATAGATAAATCCTCTGACCTACTTTGTTTGACTGTAGGTCATAAGACCCCCGTTCCAGAGAGGGCCCTGCCCCATGCCCAGAAGGAAGGAAAACTGCTCAGAGAGGCCAAGAAGCATCTAGATAGACAGGCCTGGCTGGGTTTCCCCACTCAGTCCGTTAGCATGAGGTCAGACCTTTCCCTGCAATCCTACTTCTACACACTGCCCATACTTTGCTGAACCACAGCAAAAAAATGAACAATTTCCCCTGTATCTTTGGGTCTTCCTTTGGAAGCCTGCTGTGTACACATTAAGTAAATGTATATGCCTTTTATCCTATTAATTGACCTGCCTCAAACCTGTGATTTTCAGGAAAACTCCAGGGGGCCAAAGGCCTTGGTCCCCACACCATTATGCAGGCAAACCAGAGCATACTGGGCTGTGAAATCAGAGCTCAACAATACCAACCACCCTGGCATCAGAGTACCTGTCCTCAGGCAAGGGAGCTCCAGCCAGCTTGGCTACTGTAGGAAATATGTCCATGTTGCTAGTGGGCTCATCAATCTTCTGGCCAGCCTGTATCACCCTGGGCCAACGAAGGATGCCTGGAACCCGGATACCTCCTTCCCAGTTGTTTGCTTTTCCTCCTAAAAGATCAAAAAAGAGGTAAGAGGCAACAGGGAGATTTCAATCCTTTCAATGCTCACTTCAATGGACTCTTTCGTGCTCAGTGTAGAAGAACCAACTGCTCTAATTACATAGATTCCATCCATGAGTATTCCATGAGCAATATAGTATATGTTGTATTGAAAAAAGGAATATATATGATACAGTCACCACCATGTGTGACATGGTCAGCACTGTATGGCATCTTGAACAAAAACTTTGTAATCAGAGGGACTCAACGCAACAAACATTTGAGTCACCGAAGATTCAAATCAATGACTCTGGAGTCAGGGAATTCAAGTTCCATTTCTACTTTACACCAGCTGTGGCAGGCAAAATAATGGTGCCCCCAAGTGTCCGCATCCAAATTCCTGGAGCCTGGAGCCTGGGGAAATGGGTATTTTGCCTTATATGGCAAAAGGGACTTTAAACATGTGACTAAGGATTTTGAGATGAGGAGATTACCCTGCATTGTCTGAGTGGATCTAATATAATCATAGGGTTGTAAACCAAAAATAAAATTCTAAGCCCCTCGACTAACAGAATAGACACCTCCTCTCAGCAAAGGGCATTCTAAAGGTTTAACCTGAAACACTAGTTCAGTCCATGATGGAAATAGGGGATTGGACATGCCTCATTTTACCTTCCTTCTTTTGGAATTCAGGTACAACTGACCAGCATTAGCATTAAAACACAGACCTTAAGACTGACAAAACAGACTGTTTGTAGCAATAAGATACCAACACGACAGATAGCAGGCCCTGATAGAAATTGAAGTAGTTTACCCCAAAATATATTTATTTGACATATTTCAAAATAGCCCCACAAAGCTGTCTCTTGTGCAGAAAATCTACATTCTGTAGACAATCTCCTTCTCTTTTGGGGTCTTTTCCCTGATCTGGGAGAGAACTGACCAAGAGTCTGGTATCTTTTAAAGTCTGATAAGAAGCACGTACAATCTATTCTCTCTGAAGCCTGCTACATGGAGGCTTCATCTGCATCATAAGAACCTTGGCCTCCACAACCCCCTTATTTTAACCCAGACACTCCCTTCTATCGACTGCAGGTCTTTAAATCAACTCTTTCAACCAACTGCTAATCAGAAATTCTTTGAGTCCACCTATGACCTGAAGCCTCCTCACCCCCCTACCCCCCGACTTTGACTCATGCTACCTTTCCAGACTGAACAATGTACATCTTACATGTATTGACTAATGCCGCATGTCTCCCTAAAATGTATAAATCAAGCTGTAGCCAGAGCAACTTGGGTACATATTCTTAGGATCTCCCGGGGCTGTGTCAACTTGGCTCAGAATGAATCTCTTCAAACGTTTTACAGAGTCTGACTCTTTTTGTAGACAGGGTTCTTTCAAGGGAAAGAGGGAGTCAGAGAAGTGGAGGGGTGTAATCACAGAGAGAGGCTGGAAGATGCTATGCTGCTGACTTTAAAGGCAGAGAAGGGCACCCCAAGCCCAGGAATGCAGGCAGGCTCTAGAAGTTGGATAAGGCAAGGAATAAGATTCTCCCCTAGAGCCTTCAGCAAGAAACATAGCCCTGCCAACACCTTGAGGACCCATTTAATTCATGGTTATTCCCAAAGGAAAATAAATTATTCTACCAAAAAGATACCTTTACCTGTATGTTCATTGCTGCACTATTCACAATAGCAGACATGAAATTAATCCAGGTGCCCATCGACAGGGATTGGATAAAGAAAATGTGGCACATATGCATCATGGAATACTACACAGCCATAAAAAAGAACAAAATATTGTCCTTTGTAGCAACATGGTATAGCTAGAGGCCATTATCCTAAGTGAATTAATGCAGGAACAGAAAATCAAACACTGCATGTTCTTACTTACAAGTGGGAGCTAAACATTCGGTACTCATAAACATAAAGATGGCAACAGTAGACACTGGGAACTACTAGAGGGGAAAGAGGGAGGAGGTCAAGGAGTGAAAAACTATCAGGTACTATGTTCACTACTTGGATGACAGGATCATTAGAACCCCAAACCTCAGCATAACGCAATATACCCATGTAACACACCAGCACACGTACCCACTGAATCTAAAAATTAAAAAAAAAAAACGTTGTTTTGAGCCACTAAATTTGTGGTCAATGATTACAACGGACATAGGAAACAGATACACCAGCCCTTTGCACTTGAGAAAACAGCTTCAGCTTTCTGTATCTCATATTCCCACAATGTTTCCATGTGATTATTACATGGAATGACTATCCCAACTGCCAAGCTCAGTGCCTGCAAGAGAGGCACAAAAAATGGCTATTATCTTCGTTGGCATTATTTTATTACCAGGATGGCTCTTAACCAGGAGAGTTGAGGAAACAGGCTTGGTGCCTATGAAGCAATTAGAATACAAACAAATACAGCATTGAAAGGGTACCGGCAGAGGCAGGAAGGGTGAGTTCAGAGTGGATCAGAATGTCAGCAGATAATCTCAGAAGATGGTCATTGAAGGAACCAAAATATTTCACCCCAAAATACTCTTCTTTGACGTATTTTGAGATGGATGTTCAGAGGGTCTGCAAACAGAAGCAGCCCTGCAAAACTGTCTTTTGTACGGGAGGTTTGAATCTATAGAGAAAATCTGGCTGGGCGTAGTGGCTCACACCTGTAATCCCAGCACTTTAGGAGGCCAAGACGGGTGGATCACCTGAGGTCAGCGGTTGAAGACCAACCTGGCCAACATGGTGAAATCATGTCTCTACTAAAAATACAAAAATTAGCCAGGCATGGTGGCGCACGCCTGTAATCCCAGCTACTTGGGAGGATGAGGCACGAGAATTGCTTGAACCCGGGAGATGGAGGTTGCAGTGAGCCAAGATCTCACCAGTGCACTCCAGCCTGTGTAACAGAGTGAGAATCTGTCTCAGAAAAGAAAAAGAGAGAGAGAGAGAGAGAGAGAATCTGCATTGAGGCAGCCAGGCTTTCTCTGAAGGCCTCCGTTGTCTGATCCAGGAAAGATGAACTGAGAGACACATACCTTTAAAGGTCTGCAAGAAACATTCACCATCTCTTCTCTCTGTGGACTGCTACATAGGAGGTCTCATCTGCATAACAAGACCACCTCTGCTAGCCAGGCGTTCTCTTCTCCCCTCTCCTAACCTGTGTTGCCAGGAGGCAAGGCCCCATTCTTTCTGTAACCTCAAGATGGTGTAAAAGCATCAACCATCCAGCCATTTCTTTGAGATCTATTTTGTAAGGCTCCACGCACATGAATAAATTTGTGTGCCTTTTCTCAGTTGCCTTTGTCAGCTGATTTTTAGCAAACCTTCAGAGGGCAAAGGGGCAGTTTTCCTGTGGCCCCTATATGACCAACACCTCCCGTTGAGGGATGGAGACCAAGTGCTCCAGCATAGGGCTCAGACAGGCCAGGGCTGAGGTCACTCCAGCTGGGCAGGTGACCCATCGCTGGGGAAATAAACACTGCTTCCTCACCCTTCATGACAAAGACAGCATAGGGCTAAGGGGCACTGAAGTAGCCGTCAGGAATTTAGGGTGGGGACAAAGGGAGTGGAGTTGAAGTTCAGCTACTCAAAAAAGAGGCTGTTTTAAACAATTGGTGTGAAGCATTAAATAGACAGTTAAGTGAGAATGAAGCCAATGAAAAAATGCTCATTCCTTGCAGGATTATCATGTGTGAGTCAACTGGAAATAAATGCCACTTATATTTAGGAAGTAAATTACTAGAAACAGAGGTTTCAGGGGTCCTGAAGCAAATTTCCATTGTTAAAAGCTCATCTCTCTCTTTTTTTTTTTCTAACCTTTACAGGAATGCCTCCTTTTATTGCACTCTGCTCTAGTGTGTTTTTCAGATGTTACATTATTTATCTATGTATGTATTTGTTTATGTATTTATTTTATTTATTTTAGGTTCAGGGGTACATGTGCAGGTTTGTTATATAGGTAATCTGCATGGCTTGGGAGTTTGGTGTGCAGATTATCTCATCACACAGGTAATCAGCATAGTACCTGATATTTAGTTTTTCAATCCTCTCCCTCCTCCCACCCTCCACTCTCAAGTAGGCCCCAGAGTCTGTTGTTCCCTTCATTGTGTCCATGTGTACTCAATGTTTAGCTCCCACTTATAAGTGAGAACATGCAGAATTTGGTTTTAGGTTCGTGCATTAATTCTTTTAGGATAGTGGCCTCCAGCTCCATCTATGTTGCTGCAAAGGACAGGATCTCATTCTTTTTTATGGCTGCATAGTATTCCATGGTGTGTATGTACCACATTTTCTTTATCTAGTCCACTGTTGATGGGTATTTTGGTTGACTCCATGTCTTTGCTATTGTGAATAGTTAAAAGCTCATTTCTTACAGCTGAAGACTGTAGTCTCCTCAGCAGGCTCTGACCTTTGCAGACATTCAGACATTCTATATGCACAGTCACTCAGGGGAGATTCCTATGGAAGTTCACATCATACTTTGTAGTTTCTGTGATGGCCTCCTAAGAAAGTTAAAACTCTTCCCCTTATTTTATCCTTTCAACATCACTTGAAGGTAATTCTCTGACAGATACTGTGATTCCTGCTTCACAGAGATCACAGCCAACAAATGGGAAGTTTAACTACTTTGCCATAGTTCATTCAAGCAGTTGAAAGCAGATCTTTGGGAGGAATCTCAACGTGTGAATTACAGTCTAGTTTTCCTTCTGTTCCATCAAACTCATAAAATTTTCACCTGCTTATCCTGCTACTCGATCAAACTCACACCATCTTCACTTTAAATTTAACAACAAAATAAGTGATTGCTATAGAACAAAAAAGGGCTGATTTCATTAATGGTTTAGATATACATACATATTGCCCCCTTGTTTTAAATAAAACAGCATAAATAAACGGGAACAAAAACCAAACTATTAAATCAGGAAAAAGCACCCTCTAAAAGTTAATCTTCTAGATGCAACATGGCATTGTGTATTGATTCTGAAACAGAGAAAGGGCATTAATGGGAAAGCTGGTAACATGTGAAGGTTAATTTTGACAAATACACCATAGTTGTGTAGGATGGTAAGATTGCAGATAGCTGGGTGAAAAATATACCTCTGTACTACCTTTGTAATTCTCCATCAATCTAAACTTGTTCATAACATTTTAATATTTTATATATATATAAAATAAAATATATATAATAAAAAATATATAAATATATAATAAAAATACATAAAATAATACATATGTAAAATATATATAAATATATATAAAATATATATATATATAAAATAGTTGCACAATCTGAGGCTGAGAGAACTTCAGTTATGTGCTGACTGTCACTTATTTAGTAAGCGGTAGAGTTACAGATAGAAATCCAGGTTTGTCTGACTGACTCCAAAGCCTGTGAATTTAAACAGTTCTCCAATATCACTTTATCTTTGCAGCAAGAGCACTGGTGCCAAGTTGTCTATGTCCTGAGAGAAGAGGATCACACCATATTTGTAAACCACATTTAGTTTCTACACCCTATGTAGAAACTCAGAAAGATACATGTGAACAGTAGAATTAAGGACTGAGGCACCGAGCGAATTTCGTACCCTCCCAGGAGTTGATCTGTACATCATCTTTAAGGTGAAAGGCAATGTCTGAGGATGGTTTACTAGGGGCTCACCAGGGGAAGCCAAGAGATGCACCTGGCTGTAGAGCCACGTGAGAGAGTGGCTGAAAAACATGGCCCTTAAACAGCAGATAGTGGCTGGGTGCAGTGGCTCATGTCTGTAATTCCAGCACTTTGAGAGGCCTAGGCAGGTGAGATGCTTGAGACCAGGAGTTCAAGACCAGTCTTGGCACCATGGTAAGATGCCATCTCTACAAAAAAATATTAATAATAATTAAAAAAAATAGCCAGGTGTGGTGGCACACACCTGTAGTCCCAGCTACTCAGGGGGGAGGACTGCTTGAAACTGGGAGTTTGAGGCTGCAGTGAGCTATGATTGTGTCCTTGCACTCCAGCCTGGGTGACAGAGAGAGACGTCATGTCTTAAAAAACAGAAAACAAAGCACATAGTTTCACAAAAATCCACAGGCACATCCAATGTCTGTGTATTTTACAACCCAAGTGCCAGTGATCTATTCCCCTCTGAGGAATTTGCTAATATCCCAGAACTCCAGGTGACGGAAGAGACATCTTATGAGAACATGGCTTGATGTATAACCACTTTGAAAACAAAGCAAAATAAAACAAATCTCCTGCAGAGGCCCTGGAAATATCACAGCCTGCCAGAGATTCCAGATTCCCAAAGGAGCTCCAAGCCACAAATGGCCACCTGGTGGCAATACTTCTGCTTGGGTGCAAAGAAGTAGCTTACCCCTGCTCAGGTAAGATGCACAGAGCACCTCTATTGCAGGCACTGGACTATGGGGGCAGCTGTGCCTGTAGCCCCTAGATCTAGCCACCTACTGACCACCTGAATGGTAGCACCAGGCATGGATTCATCTGCAGCTAGTGTTAACAAATTGTCACATCCGAGAAACGCTCTGTTGGAAGCTCTGAACCCACTATGTGGAACATCACGAGATTCCCATCTTGTATTAATAGTTCTGAGTCTATATTCAGGTCCTAAAGAAATGTATCCATAAACATAATCTTGTGCAATTTTCTAAAGCTATAAAGGGAGAGTTTTTACAACAGTCATGGCAAAAAAATGTTTTAAAATTTTTTTAACAGATGATAAACACATCCGAGCACACACTGCCTATGGAAAAACATGTTGGAGGAAGCATGATCACACATTTGCAGGCATGTGTTGATGAGCAAGTGCCCTTGCTTGTCAGATGGTGTAGCTTTGAGTCTCCTTCCTCCTGCGATATTGTGTGGAAAGCGAGATGCGCCAAATGTGTCTGTCAGGCTGAAAAAGCACCGAAATCTGCTCTCCCAGGCACCATTCACATTATCATCGAGCAGAGTTTAGAGGAACTCAGAGGGTGGACACGGGATGCTTCATTCATTCAGCAGACATTTAATAAGCAATGACTTGCTATGATCAGGACTAATGATGGAGTTTCACATGTTCCCCAAACCATTCAAACTCGTGACTTTATTAACTCTTGATTCTCACCATGACTCTGCAAGGCAAGTAACCCATTTCACAGCCAAGAAAACTTTGGCAAAGGTTACACAGCCAGTAATTGATGGTATTAGGTATAGTTCTAGCACCTGTCCTGCCAAATGCTAGGCTTTACTTATTTTCACATCCCCAAATGGGACACAAAGATATACAATGGAGATTACGCCCTACAGAAACTCACAGCCTCAAAAGATAGCTCAGATAATACCCACTGAAAACTCTGATTGTATGCCAACAGAATCCCAGAGAGAACACAGTGAACAGGGACCTTGCCCTACAGAAATTAAAGGTCTCAAAAGACAGCTCAGATATATCCACAGGCCAGGCACAGCGGCTCACACCTGTAATCCCAACACTTTGGGAGACTGAGGTAGGAGGATCACTTGAGGTCGGGGTTTGAGACCAGGCTGGGCAACACAGTGAGACCCAGTCTACAAAAAGTAAGAAATAAAAAAGCCAGGCATGGTGGTGCATGCCTCTAGTCCCAGCTACATGGGAGGCTGAGGCAGGAGGATTGAGTAAGCCTGGGAGGTTGAGGCCATAGTGAGCTGTGATCATGCCACTGCACCCTAGCCTGGGTGACAAAGTGAAACCCTGCCTCAAACAAACAAACAAACAAACAAACAAAAAGATATGCCCACAGATAATTCTGATTAAACACCAACAAAAATAAAAAGAAATGTCTTTTACCTGGGCAAACCTGCCCTGTGCCAATAGATTTTGACTTGGGTTTTGAAGGAGAAATAAACTTAGGAAAGTTGGAGAATGGGATATGGGGGAAAGAAAAAAAAACAGGTGAAGGAGTATGAACTATTTTTTTCTGAAAATTTATGAGCAGAGAAAAAGCCATGGTCTAAGTTTAACTTTTTGTAGAGTAATTGTCCAATTCACACTTTTAACATCTTGATGGCATGTTGTGATGATGTTCTCATCACAGAAGGATGATGGCTGAGTTACTCAATCTCTCTAGGCAAGCGTAGCGAGGATTCTTCTACAATTTACTCAAAGACTCTTGTTAGAAACAGCTGTTTGCAAACCAGGCTTCTATTTTTGTCCTTCTGAATGCTACCACACAGCAGGTCAAATCACTTTTAATGGCAAGAGCATATGCTAGTCATTCTTATGCTTGATCTGGGCAGAGTTTTATGAAATATTCTGTTTTTCATTTTTCTCCTCAAATCTTCCCATCTGAGATAACACTAATTCTCTGAATTGAGGCAAACCCCGTTGAAGTGTGTGATGATAATTCACGCGAAATGTTTTCTCACCCAAGATGCTACATTTTACACTCTCCTTGATTTATTCATGCCAAAGACTAAATAACCCATGAATTGCAGATGGGAAATATAACAACATTTTTCAGGTTCCACCAATGTATTACCCATCTATTATGAAGGCAAAAATAAGGAACCTGGTGATATCAGTTCCTAAATAACATGTCAAGAATTGAAGAATATCCTTAAAATTAATTGACACAGGTCAAATGATTAAGAATGACTCCTCAAGCAATACATCCAACTGCTAAGGAATCTAAGTCAAGGGTTGGCAAACTTTTTCTCTAAAGAGCCAGGTAGTAAATATTTCAGGCTCTTTGGGTGGCTTTCTCAACTACTCAACTCTGCTGTTGTAATTAAGAAGCAGCCAGGAATGAGACATCCACAAATAAGCACAGCTGGGTTTCAATAAAACTTTATTTAGAAAATCAAGGGCTGGTTTGCATTAGGCCCACACGCTACAGCTAGGCCAGTCCTGTTCTAATTTACTAAATTTTGATTTTTTGGGGTGGGGTGAGCACACCAACTTGGACCTTACTCCATAATATTAAATCCTTCAGCATCGGGGGGAAGTGTCACAGCAACGTCTACTAACATTTTTCTTGTCACTTAATTGAACTCCTACTTAATATTGTCTGCAAGAATGAAAAACTAAAAAACACATCTTACTCTGGAATGCGAAGCTAACCATATTCTGACTGGGGTCCACCTTTCCAACATCACACCTTGGTTGAGCTGAGTCCCACGAAAATGTCCTGGTCAACAGCTCATCCTCTGCTCTCCGGAAAGTTCTGCTGCTCCCTCTTGATGGTTGCTCTGCTAGGATTTGACCCTGGGATGGTTAATATTGAGTGTTAACTTGATTGGATTGAAGGATGTAAAGTATTGTTCCTGGCTGTGTCTGTGAAGGTGTTGCCAAAAGAGATTAACATTTGAGTCAGTGGGCTGGGAGAGGCAGACCCACCCTCAATCTGGGTGGGCACCATCTCATCAGCTGCCCATGTGGCTAGGATAAAGCAGGCAGAAGAACGTGGAAGGACTAGACTGGCTGAGTCTTCCAGCCTACATCTTTCTCCCATGCTGGATGCTTCCTGTCCTTGAATATCAGACTCCAAGTTCTTCAGGTTTTGGATTCCTGGGCTTACACCAGTGATTTGCCAGGGGCTCTCGGACCTTCGACCACAGACTGAAGGCTGCACTATTATCAGCTTCCCTACTTTTGAGGTTTTGGAACTCGGACTGGCTTTCTGGCTCCTCAGCTTGCAGACAGCCCACTGTGGGACTTCACCTTGTGATTGTGTGAGTCAATTCTCCTAATAAACTCCCTTTCATATAGACATCTATCCTACTAGTCCTGTTCCTCCAGAGAACCCTGACTAATACAGCCCCCACACCCAAATCATTTACAAAGCTCCTTAAAAGCCTAGATAACAAGCCTCTCCAATTTCATTAAGCCTTCTATGATCACATATTATTTTTCTACTTTCAATTTCCACAGTATTTTTCAAGTTCAAGTTTATGGGACATATGACAACCAATTCTATGCATGTCTCATTCCAACAGGATCAACAGTATTTGAGAACAAATTGTCTAATGCACTGTTAAATCAACTAAAGTAATAGTGAAATCCCTTCCAAATAGATGGTACTCAATATATTTTGTGAAATAAATGAAATAATGAATTAATCAATGAAGCGTATTGCTGTGGGAAAAAAACAGAAGCCTAGAGGTGAATGTGATTACAAATTCCTATGTCTAACCTCTTCTGGTCTCTATTTTGCTAAATGTTTCATTTCCCTAATACATTGCATTCCTAAAATTTTCTCCACCAGTCATATACCAAACAGCTTGACCTTTGACTATCAAAAGAGAAACTCTCCCTGCATGTCATCAAAGAAAATGAGCCCATAAGCATGAGCTATGCCCACTCCCTGCCCTCACAGAGCCCAGTTACCCACCGTGGCCACATCCTTCTCACTTTCCCATCTCTTTGCTGTCCCAGAATCCCAACCTTTCTCTCCTGCAGAGCACGCTCGACCACACAACTTCAATCTTGCCCATCTCAAAAGTGAGAAATTCAAGCCTCCCATTACGGGATCACAATCTCCTGCCTGTCCATGTGACTTTTTCAACAACAGGTGCAAGCTCTGCCACATTTAACTGTGTAGTATTAAGGTCATACATTTTGTCAACTGAAGCCAATGCAATCAAATCACTCTGCCTACGGCAATGCCTGAGACGGTGGTGATCCAGCAATTGCATTTTCTGCTAAAGTGGACAGTCCCAATCATTCCAAATGGCCCTTCCATTTTCAGGGTGTTCACTAATGTTAACCCATCTGTCTGGTCCCTACTCCCAGCTCAGATAACCCACAAGGCAGAGCTCAATGCCTGAACATGATACCAAGTCTCCATCACCTGACACTGTCAGTCCTTGCTCACACTTTTTTTTTGAGGCAGGATCTCACTTTGTTAAGCAGGCTGGAGTGCAGTGGTGCAATCAAGTCTCACTGCAGCCTCCACCTCCCAGCCTCCACTGATCCTCCCATCTCAAGCCTCTGGAGTAGCTGGACTACAAGCACATGCCATCACATCTGACTAATTTTTAAATCTGTTTTTTAGAGATGGGGGTCTAACTATGCTGCCCAGACTGGTCTCGAACTCCTGGGCTCAAGCTCTCCTTCTGCCTTGGCCTCCCAAAGTGATGAAATTACAGGTATGAGCCACTGCGCCCAGCTACATTTTCATCCCTAGAAATACTGAGCTGCTTTTTCGCTCCCCATAAGTATTTCACACCTGCCTACTGTGTACTTCCCACCTGTCCTCTCCTAGTCAACAATGCCAAACGTCAACCTGCAAAATGTCAGCTCCTCCTGGAAGGTTCTCTGAATTCCCAAGTTGGGCTAACTGCCTTTACCATTCTTTAACAGTTCCCTTACCAGTACATTACACTGAAGTGGTCTCTTATATATCTATCCTAAAAACTAGTAGAATTTAGAGGCATTCTGTCTTTTAGTAGAATTTAAGCTACTAGCTTCTAGTAGAATGTAAATTAGTAGCAGTCGGAGACCCTTTATTCTTTGCCTTTATACCCTATCAGCTAGCCCTGTGCCTGGCATGTTCTATAGAATCAATATATAAATGCATGTCAGTAAAATTCAACCAAATGCATGAACACATAAATGAGACTGACGTGATCTTCTTTCAAAGGTTAAAAGGCTGTGGATACCCACTGGAGGACTAAATACTGACACTAGCATGAAGGGGCAGCTTTGCCTACTCTTGGGAAGCCAATGACAATGTTTGCCAACATCATTTGAACATAACTACCTTGTAATAATCTACCAGAGTCAGTTGCTACTATTTTTCTCTCACAATAAAAGTATCAATTGCTCTCAGAAAGCTGTGTTATTGAATGACAGAAAGAGATGTCAAAATCAGTGACTGTAAGAAGCAACTCATAAGTGACATGGACTCAAGCCACGTGTTTGGAATTTGGCCTTAAGGTAAGGAAAAAATGCCTGAAGAGCAGTGCCTTCCATGCAGCCATCAGGGAATTTTAAAAGCATTTCTCTGCGCATGAAAAAAAAAGTCTATATTCTTGAACACTCTGGAAAATATGATCCCCCACCCCCACACTTCTGCAGAAGCCATCTATAGAGTTAATTTATCCATTCCATTGACATTTATTACTTGCCTGTAGGCAGAGAAAAAGGGAGGGAGGAAGAGCCTCCTTCAGGGTGACCTTGACTTGGGAGAGGGATGGAAATGAAGCCAGACATATGAGTTTAACTGTTCTGTTCTGAGAATAAGGAAATCTTGTAGTATGAGGAAAAGGCAAACAACTCTAAACTCAACTAAAAGAAAATCTTAAGGAAGTTATTCTGGTCCCATCTAAGGGATATTTTAGGAGAAAGGGAAGAAATAGGGAGAGAAGGAGACAGAACGAAGAGAAATCTGAGAAGTGTTCACTATTTGTATTAGTCTATTTTCATACTTCTATGAAGAAATATCTGAGACTAGGTAATTTATAAAGAACAAGTTTTAATGGACTCACAGTTCCACATGGCTAGGGGGCCTCACAATCATGGCGGGAGGTGAGGGAGAAGCAAAGGCATGTCTTACATGGCATCAGGCAAGAGAGCGTGTGAAGGGGAACTGCCCTTTATAAAACCATCAGATCTCATGAGACTTATTCATTATCACGAGAACAGCACAGGAAAGACCCGCCCCCATGATTCAATTACCTCTGACCAGGTGCCTCCCATGACATGTGGGGATTATGGGAGCTACAATTCAAGATGAGATTTTGATGGGGACACAGCCAAACCATATCCCTACTCATTCAGTAAGTTCTTATTGAATGCCTACTCCATGGTTACTCAAGGCACTAGGACATAGTGGTAAATGAGGCAGCCCAGATTCCAGCTTCCATGGGAGAAGGACTATGAGCAAATAAAATAATAAACAGGTAAGATATCAGAGATGCGAGCAATTAGAATGAAGTGGTGGGAGGAGACAAGGACTTTTGATTTGGTGGTCCAGGGAGACCTTACAAAGGCAACAGATGAGTGAAAGATAAAATCCATCCAAAGATGAGATGAAAGGATGAGTTTCCAACACAAAGACTCTAAGGTGGGAACAAGATGAAGGGGTTGGGGGACCCAGGAAAAGCCAGGAAGAGAGGAGGAGAAAACTGTACATCTGGGGTGCAGACTTCACATTGTATTTTCAGTGGATGAGAAGATATTGGAGTGGTTTTTTGTTTTGTTTGTTTGTTTGTTTGTTTGAGACAGGGTCTTGCTCTGTTTTCCAGGCTGGAGTGTAGTGGTGCAATCATAGCTCACTGCAGCCTCGACTTCCTGGGCTCAAGCGATCCTCTTACCTCAGCCTCCTGAGTAGCTAGGACTCCAGATATGTACCACCACCCCTGGTTAATTTTGTTTTTTAAATTGTTTTTTTGTAGAGACAGTAGTCTCACTCTGTTGACCAGCCTGGAGTGCAGTGGTGCAATCATAGCTCACTGCAGATTCAAACTCCTGGGCTTAAGTGATCCTCCCACCCTAGCCTCCTCAGTAGCTTGGACTACAGGTGTGCAACACAACAGCCAGCTAATTTTTACATGTTTTTTGTAGAGACAAGGTCTCACTATGTTGCCCAGGCTGGTCTCCGACTCATGAGCTCAAGTGATCCTCCCATCTCAGCCTCCCAAAGTGCTGGGATTACAGGTGTGAGCCACCATGGCTGGTTGATATTAGAGTGTTTGAAGAAAGGAAAAAAGCCATGTGAAGGTGGAGGCAGA
This sequence comes from Gorilla gorilla gorilla, assembly GCF_029281585.2. Classification (NCBI taxonomy): domain Eukaryota; kingdom Metazoa; phylum Chordata; class Mammalia; order Primates; family Hominidae; genus Gorilla; species Gorilla gorilla. The sequence continues at coordinate 17,778,918 of NC_073247.2, read as the reverse complement.
GATTGGAGTGATACATCTACAAGTCAAGGAAGGTTAAGAATTAATGGCAGAACAACAAAGGATTCTCCCCTAGAGGTTCCGTAGGGATCCCACCACTTCCAGCAGCTTGCTTTCAGACTCCTGGCCCCCAGAACTGAGAGAAAACAACTTTCTGCTGTTTTTAAGTCACCCAGTTTGTGGTGCTAACAGTTATGTCAGTCCTCAGAAATTCAATAGAGTACATTGATATTATGTTTATGAAAGCTCACTCCAGTGTCTGGGTGGAGAACGGAGTGTGAGAACAAAGAATTAGGGAGACCACCAAGAAGCACACTGGAGAAGTCCAAAGAGCAGACCACAGTGGCCTGGACAAGATGGAAAATTGATACAGCTGACAAAAGATGACCAATGTCAGATAAACTTAGAAAATAAAGTGAATAGGATGTGCTTCCAAAATATGGGATACATAGGGGTTAAAGAAAGGGAAAATAAAACAAGCCCATCAACCAGCAAATATTGTAGCACTGAGGTTCAGTCACGGGGTAAAGCATTCAATAAGATCATGCAGATTTGGGCATGTGTGGGCTTGGGCTAGCTTGCATTTGATGTCTAGCTTGCATCTTTCCGAGATGACATGCCTACTGAGCTTCCAGGTCGTGTGGCAAGTGGGCAGCTGGATATAGCAATGTGGACCTCCACAGCAGGGTCCCGGCTCTGTATGTGGGATGCCCTGCAGTTGGATGTCATATGACGTCCTGGATTTGGATGACATCAGATAGGGCAAGTGTGAAGATAAAGGGAAGGGGGCCCAGGACAGAGCCCTGGAGGTCTTCAACATTGAGAGGTGGATCAGGTGAGAAGCAGCTGCAGTGAAGGTTGAGAAGACACTTCCATGAATTTGTTTGCAACTCCTTATGCGAAGAGAGGCTCAAAGGCTTTGAACCCTGATTTAGACAAGTGAAGCTAGGGGTGGGGCCACTTGCTCCTTCAATAAGAGAACTGCAATTTGCAGGACTCTCAGCTTGAACTCCTTTCTGTTCTACTGCCTTGACACAGATACAAGTGCAGAATGAAGCGTCTTCTCAAGACTCACCCACCAGGCTGATCCAAATAGATCCAATACCTGTCCAGGGTGTAGGAACATAAATTGAGAGCCATAAACTAAATTTCCTAGAAAGAGTTAAGGATTGCATAGAAATCTTAAATCCTCTATTAGTTTCAAGCAATGGTTTCTACTCCTAAGGTCCCAAAGAAGCAATGTGAACATTTTCAAATGTCAACAGCCCTGATGGAAAATTTTACATTTAACAGCTACAAAGGGTCACAGGCTATGGGATGTTCAGTGGTTTACTTATTTATCTTGCTGTCTATGAAAATCATAATCACATGGTATGGAACACAGTCAAATTAAGTGGAAGCCCTAATGGAGATAATGATTTCTTAATTATTAAATGGGAAGATAAATTATTCCTTAGAAAATTGGTTTTATTAGGTTGACACAATCATTCAAAGCATGTGGACAATAGAAGAAATTTATTTTAGAAGGGTCTCAGAGGGAAATATTTTAGGAACTACTCTATAAAGGACTTACTGCCAAGATTTCTAAACTTTGACCAGAATTATACCCAAAGTATACATTTGACCCTACCCTTATTTCCCAGTTTCCCTTTATGCTAGAACATTTTGACAAAGACAAAATTTACCCATATCCAAACCTAAACAGAATAATCATACTGCAAAGTCATTTCCTTAAAGAAATGAAACAGTCCTATTATTACTCCCTCACCCCTGGAATATTAGATAATTGTTTTTTAAATGTAGACTGCAGCAGACATGTAATGTACCTCTTATTAAAAGGAATAACCTATTGAATTTAATGGAAGGATGATTTAATCCTAGCCATTCTACCAAATTTAGCCCATAGATTTTTTTTTTTAACAAGAAGTCTGGTATATTTTATTTTATTTATTTATTTATGTTTAACTTATTTTAGGTTTGAGGATTCACGTGAAGGTTGGTTTGTTACATAGGTAAACTCCTGTCATGGGGGTTTGGTGTACACATTATTTAATCACACAGGTATTAAGCCTAGTACCCAATAGTGATCTTTCCTGCTCCTTTCCCTCCTCCCACCCTCCCCTCTCAAACAGACCCCAGTCTCTGTTGTTTCCTTTTATGTGTTCATAAGTTCTCATCATTTAGCTCTCACTTATAAGTAAGAACATGTGGTATTTGATTTTCTGTTCCTGCATTATTAGTTTGCGAAGGATAATAGCCTCCAGCTCCATCCAAGTTATAAAAGACATGATCTCATTCTTTTTTATGGCTTCATAGTATTCCACGGTGTATACATACCACATTTTCTTTATCCACTCTGTCATTGATGAAGCCCATAGATTTCACTAGGGAAACAGATTTGACTTGGGAATACAGTAGAATCATTAAGTTCAAATACCGAGATGGCTCCGCTGCACTGTAGCCTGGGTGGCAGAGCGAGATTCTCTCAAAAGGAAAAAAAAAAGTTCAAATAGCAAAGTCCTTTGAAGGGTTTTGATGGACAGTAGAAGTCATGATTGTTTAGAAAGGATGCTATTTTAAACAGGGTGTTAAATCCTATGATTTCTCTGTGTCTGCATAAACCACAGGTATGTGTTCGAGTTTGCAGCTCTAGAGAACAAGATATCTTGACACTTGACACTCAGAAGCCTACTTCCCATAACTAGAAGGAAACCCCATCTTCCTTTTAGGGCACTGTATTTTAACAATGTTTCACTGTGAACTTGATTTCAAATAAGTTGACAAAAGGATAATACTTTGCAATAGAGCGGTGGCTGAGACATTAATCATGTTACACATTCATGGTCTCTCCAGCATGCAAGCAAAACATTTCTAATACATCGAATACATTTCTTTAAAAAAAAAAAGAAATTTATGGAGTAGCTCCTGACATGCTTGCAGGGTTGTATGATAAAACTGGGGTTCCCAACCATTATTCAAGACCATTGAGGCTCCCTTTCTGATCTATACCTCTCATGTCTCTGAACCCTGGTGAACTATCTGTGCAAAACGTGATGCAGCTCCTTCTCTGTCCCATGAAGCTTCCCCGGGATTGTCAGTCAGGGGTCCCCTCTCCCTGCCCTGGGGCTCTATAGCCTTCCATATGTAACTTTCTTAACTAACTATTACTCTCCAACCACTTCTAGAATTGTGATTGATGTACACGTCTCCTCCTCGGCAGCTGCTAAGCTATTTTGGAACTGAACAGGCACTAAGAGAGAGAATGAATGAATGGATGAACTAGAGCGTGGAATGCAGCCTGGAACTACAGTCTTTAGGGACGCTGGCATCTACAAAATGAAATAAAAATAACTCTCTCCGCACAGGTTATAGCCTTGTGAAAATAAGACTGAAACACCAATGAGATGGAGCAGGGACCCCTCTTAGGGGCCTGCTGGACTCCCCCAGGCAGGGAAATAAGGAAAAATCTTGAGTTCCTTCAAAGAAAATTCCAGGCACCTAGCTAACTTTGAAAAGTAAATGAGCAACTGATAAGCAAGAAGGTAATCATAGAGTAAAACAATAGACAAGGAAGTTAGAGCCATAAAATGTTTGGTTCCCTGTAATAACTACAGATAACACTTTAACATATGTCCCATAGTTGTTTTTCAGAAAGTGGACCCCTTCCAAATGGAAAATGCCATCTGCTGGCACCTAGGCTCCAGGTAAAGAGGAACTGAGGACTGAACTCTGACTGACATTCTTTGTTCCAAATTTCTTCCCAAGGGGCCTGGAGGAAGCCACGCCCACAGGCCAGATATCATGTTTGTTTTTGCTGACCCCAAATTTTCAGACAAAGCTTCACTTCCTAAACCAACCGCAAATCAGGGAATCTTTGAAGCCACCTATAACCTGTGGGCACCCTTCTTTGGGATGTCCTGCCTTTTTAGGTCAAACCAATGTATAATCTCCATGTATAGACTTATGACTTTGCCTGTAGCCTCTGCCTCCCAGGCTTTAAAAACCTTTGCTTGCAAACCATTGGGGAAGTGGAATCTTAAGTGAGAGAGGCCTCATTCTACTTGCTTGGAACCCTGCAAATAAACACCCTCCTTTCTCCCACTGCAAAACCTCGGTGTGGATGTTTGGCCTTACTGCGCTGGGTGAGTGGACCCCAGTTCAGCCCGGTAACACCAAGTCTTCATATATTAGGAATACATGTTTCCACTTTTTACTACTTTTAAAGTAACATGGCACACAGAGAAGGGCTGAAAGAGTGATAGCCTACTGGGGTTAATCCTGTTCAGATTAAACACACCGGTTCATTAATCAAACCCACATTACATATTGATCATGTGTCCTGCATTGAGCAAGGTAACAACAAGACCTAAAGGAAGGGGCTGGGAGGAGGTCTGAGCAGCCTATGAAGGTTGTCCAGATGCACCTAACAGGCATCTTTTTGTGCTAGGTGCCAGGTAACAAAAGGTGTAGGAGACGGTTCCTGCCCATGGGTGCTCAGCCGGTCATAGGGCTCCAGATGTGCACACAGAGACGTAAATAGAAGCATAAGGCTTCATAAGCTACCTGCAGCCTTATGCTGCAGGGATAGACTACAGAGGACTATTTCTCTTTGCCTCAGGTATGGTGTAATCTGGCCTTACTGAGCTCCTTGCAGTTTGCAGAACAAGCTATTTGCTGCTTCTCCTTCTTTCCAGCATGACAAAAGAGAGCAAGGGGTTGGAAGAGCAGAAAGAGATAGAAGGGGAAAGAAAGCAGAGGCACAGACCCACTGGTGACCTCCTTTCCAGCCATGTCTCCTTTGCAAACATTCCTGGGAACCCCTCAGCCAAGTGAGGCTCTCTTTCCCCTTGTGCCATTAGTATCTTGTGCATGCAAGTGTTAGCGCCCTTGTCAAATTGTACTGGGTCTTCCCAGGCTTCACGTCATCATCTACCCACCCACCTACCAGTTCAACTTGACTTCCTTCAGGGCAGACACCATGTTATAGATTTACTGGCCCAATGCAAGATACACAGAAGATAATCAATATTTCTAAACAAATTGATAGATAAAAGCATTCCCTATATCATCCTTTCATATCTTTGCAGGTAAACTGTGATTCACCCTCCCCTTTTGGTTAAGGCATCATCTCTTCTTGTACCTTCAACCCATATCCACTGCAGATTTGGCTGGGGAGTCCTAACCCTTAGCATAAATACACCCTTTTAGGTACCATATCACTTTATGAAATGGGCCACGTTGTGTGTCATGTAACGTCTGTCATATAAGATAGACATTAGATATGTCTAATCTATATAGACATTAAATATTAGCTATGTATAAGTACATAAGATATGTCTAAATGTATATATTAGACAATATATATGTCTATCTTATATTGGCAGAGCATACACTATACAAGCCAGTAGCTGGGTCTCATCAAATATCTCCAATGACTAGCATGATGCCCAATCCACCATGAAAGTGGCTCAGCTAATGCTGCAAAAAAAATTTTTGAAAAGAAGTGTTAGCTCAAAATACTATTGTGGGTTCACGTAGGCAGAATAACGGTCTCCCAAAGATGCCCTCGTCCTAATCCCTGTAACCTGTGAATATGTTACACCCCATGGCAAAAGAGACTTTGCAGATTAAGTTCATGATCTTGAGATGGGAAGATGATGTGGGATTATCCAAGCGGGCCGAACGTAATCTCAAGTGTCCTCATAAGAGGGAGGCAGGGGTGTCAGAGTAAGTGAAGGAGATGAGATTATGGAAGCACAGGTCAGACACAGACACGGAGGTTTGAAGACAGTGAATTGTTAGCTTTCCACATGGAAGAAGGGGCCATGAGCCAAGGAAAGTGGGAAGTCCCCAGAAGCTGAAAAAGCCAAGGAAACAGATTCCCCCCAAGAGCTTGTAGAAGGCCCTACAGACATCTCAATTTCAGACCAGTGAGATATCCATCTTGAACTTCTGACTTCTAGAACTGTAAGTTCATAAATTTGTTTTAAGCCCATAAGTTTGTGTCAATTTGTTACAGTAGTGACAGGAAATCTACACATAGGGGTAGAGGAATTCTTGTTTTAATCAGTTACATTATATGAGGCTGCATTTACATTTGGAGATACATACTCTCATTCTAATGTCTTGACACAAGATGTGGGCTTTTAAATTCTGTGGGAACCAGAACAGAAATGGTCACTTTGGCCTTCCGACTGTCTCCATGACACAAGGAAGTCCTACCTATTGCAAAGTAGCAGAAGAACTATGGAAAAGCTCGAAAATCAAGAAAAAAGTGACCAGCGGATGAGCTAAGAGGCCAGAGCTTGTCCATCCCAGCATTTCTCACCTTTATAGATCCCATTACTTCCGCCATGAATTTCTCCTTTGGAAGACACTTCTTCTACATGTGCTCCCTGGTCCGATGTGAAGTAGATGAGGGTATCATTAGCCAATCTCAGCTTATCCAGAAGGTTCAAGATCTGCCCTGGAGGGGAAAAAGACTCCATTTAAAAATAATGCATATTCATAAAGCAAATGAAGATGGTTGCCCTACTCAATGGGTGGCTAATTTCTCAAGGTGGAAGTAAACGTTCTTACATATTGGAGTTTATCCCAGCATGAGACGTGATGCAATCAAGACTGGCTGTGGCTGGCTTCTTAGAATAGACACCAAGATTCATTGACTTGAGTGCCATTTAGAAGCACCATTTGAACCTCTGGGTATCATGAAGTGATTCTACAGGGAGACCTGAGAAAGTATTCTAAAAGTACCAGGTTCACTGATGGAGAGCCACTTGGAGGCAGGTGCCAGAAGAAAGAAGCTGAAAGGTTGTTCTCACCAGCTGGTGTTGGCTCTAAGGCTATAAAGAAGTCTATCATTTTTCCTTATTGGATGGGAAAACTAAACCAGTGATGTTCCTCTTATGTGAACAAATATGTATATAGATATTTTATGAGAATATTCTCTTCTAATACTTATGGTAGATACCCAAATCTAAACTATCCCTCACATGAATATCAATATTCCTCATTGATAGAGAAATAACCAGGAGTTATTCTCCAAGTCTAAACTGTCCATCACAAATATCAACATTCCTCCTGACCTCACCTTCTTTCCCCAGAACTAACATTGTATACCACCTCCAGATAACCCCTCAAAAAATAATAGCAACAACAATAATAATAACAATAATTGCTACCCTCTGTTGAGCACATGTAGAGAATTTTATTACATATTATCTTGTTTAGACCACACTGAACCCTATGAGTAAATGGCACTAGCTTCATTTTATGGGTAGAGCAACAATGCTGTAAAAGGCCGATTTGTTCAAGTTCAGATAGTTAGGAAGTGGGAGAATCAGAAAGTAAGAATTAAATCTGATTGAAAACTCAAAATGCTCAAATCCTGAACAGGTGAATAGATAGACTCAGTGAGAATCACAGAGGAGTAAAAAGTACACCAGAGAAAAAAAATCTTGTAGAGATATATCCTGAAATACCCGTAGATGAAATGGAGGTGGTGAAGAACATGATAGCTGCTGTCTTATTCAAAAGAATGCAGGACAAGAATAAATGAGTATGGGATATAGATTCAACAAGATTAGCCAGGAGTTAATAACTGTTAAATATGAGTGAAGGGCATATGGAGGTTTAACTGTACTATTCCATTTCTGCATATGCTTATAATTTTCTGCAAGAAAAAAACAGAGGAAAGTTGAAGTTTGAAGAAGGAGCTGAAACATGGACTTTCTGATTAGGAAGCTATCACCCAGCTCTCAAATCAGAAGACAATGATGGGCAAACTAGAGGTAGACAATGTACAATTTCCACAGGGCTCTACATAGTCATATGCTGCTGATTTAATTTAATAAGTCAGTGCATACTGCTAGGCTTTGACTGGTATATTAGAGCCCGACTCCATTTCTTAATGTTTGAGTGCTAAGAGTTTTTAAGCCTCATCTCTCCCTCTTCTGTTCGTGCCACGCAGGCTGATAAGAAATCCTGGGCGCTCCCTCCTTCACCGCCGGTGGGAGGATGGAACTAAGCAAGCCCCTGTCTGCATGCAAGAGACCCTTATCCCAGCCCCAAGTACTAATCACCATAACAGCAGAATCCGTTTCTTTTCCGAGCTCTCTCAAGCTATTTTTTGTACTGGTTTAGTAACCTGCTGTATTAGTCTGCTCTCACGTTGCTAATAAAGACACACCCGAGACTGGGTAATTTATAAAGAAAAAGAGGTTTAATTGACTTACAGTATCACATGGCTGGGAAGGCCTCACAATCATGGGAGCAGGCAGGAGAGAGAGCCAGCCAAGCGAAAGCAGAAACCCCTCATAAAACCATCAGATCTCGCAAAACCTATTTATTACCATGAGAACAGTAAGGGGGAAAATCTCCCCCATGATTCCATTATCTCCCACCAGGTCCCTCCCACAACACGTGGGAATTATGGGTGCTACAATTCAAGATGAGATTTGGGTGGGGACACAGCCAAACCATATCACCTGCTCTCCTCAGAAAGCCACATTATATGAGTAATAAGCCTTTTCATATCCTCTTAGTGTGTGCATGCTGTCACTGGTCTAGACATGGGAATCAAATTTTGGGTGGGCTCTTAGTCACACTAGGATGTCCACAACAACTGATATTCTATAATGGCCGCAGGCATCCTCTGCAGTTCAAATAATTAAATATAGGATTTGGAATACATCCTATCCAGCAGGTAGATCACACCCTGCAGGGCCAGACCCTTCTCTCCAGGTTGCACTCACACCTACTTGGTCCCGAAAAGGGGAAGGAGAAGGACTGCAGAGTGAGATGCCCATGGAGGTGGCAGAGATGATTTCTGATGCAAAAGCAACAACCAAGTCATTTGTGGCAAGGCATATTTTTGCTATTTGATTGCAAGTGCCATGGGCTACAGTATGTTCAATGTTTCTCAATTTTTAACTCAAATGATAAACATTCCCAGAACCCACACCATATATGTAAATGTCATACTCAGAACCAAAAAATAAGACACCCGAGGGCCATTTTAGCAATTTGTCTCCCATGATAAATCATGATCAGGCAGACATTTATTATGGTGTTATCTGGTGCAGCTAAGCAAACCACCTGTGCTCTCGGGCTTGGGGTTGTTTGGCTGAGACACTAATTTAAGCCTAATTACTTTGAAAATGGTAATTAGCTTAATGAGTTGAAATAGAAGGAAACAATAAGGCGCTATAACCCCCGTTTATACTTTGAAAGAAAAATGCCCCCTTTTGCTCATACAACAACCTCTGTGTAAAATAACACAGATTAGGCAGGTAGCAGAGGACTTAGGAATTTGCTTCCGTGTATTGTAGTTAGTATTTAGTAAAGGGCATATGACCATACACCCTCCTTTGAAACAAAATTCATCTTTCTATATGTAGAAGTATCTGCACAAAGAAAATGCTGCAAAGAAATTTCCTATAAAAATGTGTCTCCCATAATAATTCATGTGCACACAAAAACCCACACACAAATATTTATACCACGTCTATTTATAATCGTCAAAACCTTGGATGCAATGAAACTGCCCTTCAGCAGTTGAATGGATAAATAAACTGTGGTACATCTAGACAATGAAAGATTATTTCAGAGCTAAAAAGAAATGAGCTATAAAGCCATGAAAAGCATGGAAGGATCTTAAGATATTTCTAAGTGAAAGGAGTCAATCTGAAAAGGCTACATACTGTATGATCCCAGCTATGGGACATTCTGGGAAAGGCAAAGCTACAGAGACCTTAAACAGATCAGTCATTACCGTGGGCTTGGGAGAAAGGAGGGATGAGGAGGCGGAACACAGAGGATTTTGGGGGCAGTGAAACTACTCTGTATGATCCTGTAATTGTGGATCCATGCCATTATACCTTTGTCCAAACCCACAGAACATACAACACGAAGAGTGAACCCTAATGGAAACTATGGACTTCAGTTAATCACAGCTTATCAATGTTGGCTCAATTGTAACAAATATACCACATGAATACATAATATATATAATAAGGAAACTATGTGCAGGGGAGAGTGTATGAAAACTCTTTACTTTCTGTTCAGTTTTTATGTAAACGTAAAACTGCTCAAAAATAGTCTATTATTTTTGTTGTTTTTGAGACAGGGTCTTACTCTGTCTCCCAGGCTGAAGTGCAGTGTCACAATCATGGCTCACTGCAACCTCTACTTCTTGGGCTGAAGTGATCCTCCCACCTCAGCCTCCTAAGTAGCTGGGACTACAGGTGAGTATCACCATGACTGGCTATTTTTTTTTTTTGTATTCGTTGTAGAGATTGGGTCTCAGTTTGTTGCCCGGGCTGGTCTCTAACTCTTGGGCTCAGGCAATCCCCTTGCCTCAGCCTCCTTCTGTTAATTTTTTAAATGCCTTTCAAACGCAGTTTTGACTCCTAGACTTCCTCATGCATTCATTCAACATGGATTTATGAAGTGCCCACCTTACACGGGCTGTGTGCTAAAGGCTGGGGTGTCACAGAGTTTTTCAGGGACAGCTCTTATCCCCAAAGCCAAGGCCAGCTACATCCTACTTACAGCTTCTCCTCTTGCCTATTTTTAACTCCAGACAAATTTACAGCTGCATTTATTATGCAGATTCTCTCAACTGAAATATCCTGCATCCTTCCCCATCTTAATACTTCTCCCTGGATATTTCCTCCAAATTCCAATATTTCAAATGACCATGATATTTAACATGTCCTCATCAAGCTTCTTCTTCCTTGCCTAGAGTGATCACTTTCATTAAAGTGCCCTATACAACTGGGCTGGGATTAGTACAAGAGAAAGTAGCTGAGGCTGCCATGCATGTATGCATGGTAGAATATTTAGCTCAACTTCCTGAGAAATGGTCAGATTTCTAATTTCCTTTTAGCCCATTCTTTCCCAAAAGATACAGTCTGGATCCCACACTACTCAGGTCTTAAGCCAGAATCTCATTTGTAAATCCCAGAGCCCACTCGACATTTAATTTTTTATAACATTGATCCTACAAAGGTCTAACATGTTTCCCTCCTAAACACTGTGAACGGAAATCTCCCATGAGAACAAATGCTGCTGTATTATTTTTGCTTTCAGAGCAATCTATTATAAATTAGAGGTCTGCAAATATTATTTCTCAGGAAGGTTCTCAAGATATAATGACACTGATTTATATAGAGTGATAGTTTTGAATTGCCGATGGTGAGCTGCATTATAGCTTGTAAATGAAATGTTCTATCTCCAAAGCTTTCTCCCTTTGTTTTCTGAAGGAAACAAATATAGAAAATAAGCCATTTCAAGAGCACTTTGTTATTTAACTGGAGATAACAAGAACAAGCTTATCAATGTGAGGGCTTCCTAACCAGACCTTTTGCAGTCCCAAAGAAGAAACCTTGGAAATGCAAAAATCCGGCTCCTTCCTCTGTCAAGTGTGGATGTGGGTTGCAGAGGAAGCCTAAATTCTAGAAAGTTCTGTCATTCCATTTATTTAGCCCACAAACAAGCACTAAGCTACTATTAAGAGTCAGGCACTGAGCTACAAAGTGCAGAGAGAGAAGGGTTTCAAACATGAAAGCAGAATTCGAGGTCTTAGGTGAGTGAGGTGCCATAGCATAGGACTAAGTGCTAAAGTTCTTGCTTCTAGGTCCTGACTTAAGCAGAGTTGGTTTGAAACCCAAGTCTCTGGCTTCTCACTGGGATCCTCTGCCACTAAGTCAGAGGTGATAATGGATAATAGTAGGGGGTTGCTGTGGAAGAATGAGGAATTCCACCCAAAACACTTCATCCTGGACTGGCCGTACAGGGAGTGCTCACTGTTCCTTAACTTTACAATGGAGTTAGAACCTCAGCTTGCCTCACCAAATCCTTGTCATTTTAGTTCATTTCGCTTTGCCTTTTCTTCTACAAAGTAGGTACACTCAGACAGAATACTGGAGCAAAGTGCTATGAAGTCACTATATATATATGAAAGTTATGCTTTTGGAAGCATTAGGCTCATTAAATATAACATAGATATGTTTTATATTATATATAACACACACATATATGTATATATGTTTTATATTATATATGTGTATATATTTTTATATACACATATATAAAATTATATATTTTATACGTATATTATATAATAAATTTATATAGAATGTTATAATTTTGTAAGTATACATGTAAATTATGTTTTATAATTATATTTCTAAATTTAATTAATATAATTATATATTTATTATGATGTTATTTATATTTATATACTTACATATAATTTATAATTATAAATTTTATAATTATATATAAAATTATACATAATTATATAAATTATATAAAATTTATATATTTTATGTAATTATATATTTATATATATTTATATACTTTATATATAAATTTTAATTATACAATTTATATAGAAATTATAATTATATAAATATATACTTATATATGTTATATACATATAACATAATTATTATAAAATAATTTATATATAAATAAAATATATTTATTTTATATATAAATATATAATTATTTTATATAATATTAATATATAATATAAAACATATGTGTTTTATTTTTATATCAGATATGCTAGATAGATAGGCAGATATCCCCTTAAACAGGCACCCACTGTTAATAATTAAGAAAGCCTCTTCACTTACTCAGTGTAACTCCAGGGCACAATGGTACCCTAAAGTCTCCCTGAAGCTATGCTGGTGAGCAAGTTACTCCTACATCTGACCAACAGAGATGGCGAGACTCCAGTATTTCAGCTAAAGCTAGAATTTTAAGATAGATAAGAGTTGCAATAATTGTACCACCTGGGGGTGGCTACGACTCTCTGCTGGCCATATAAAATGCTAGGTGTTACTTCAGGGATGTGGCCTTTGGAGCGTTATTCTCATGCTCTCCTGAACCATTTGTGGAGTGGCACAGAGAAATTCTGCTGTCACTAGTCCCAGAAAGGGAATTCTTTGTTAGGATTAGAAGTAACACCAATGTCCCATACATCAGGGTATATCTGTCACTGCACAAATAGGTGTATCATCTCCAGTTTGATACAATGTCCATTTCATATAGGTGAATTCAAATCTAGTACTTCTTCCTGAAATAAATGGTCAAGATTTCCAAAACTTTAGTCCTGATCTCCTCCATCCATATGGAGCTCAAGGGACCCTTCAGATCAGACATTGGAAAGCATATGATTTATCTACAGTATAAAATCAAATCTAAAAGTTTACACATAAAAGAAAAATAGTATAGGACCAAAATAAAAAGGCATAAAGTTGATAATCTGCATTTTGTATGTTGGTTGAGATACAAAAGTGATGTGCTGTCTTTTGGGGGGTTTATTAAGAAAGTCTTTCCTACCTACTCAATGTAACTGCAGGGAATATTGGTGTTTGTATGGCTTTTCTCTTTTTTTCAAGAGAAGAATGCAAATGGCATAATAGTTAAATAGGAGAAGTTGTGCTTTGCTGTACTCAAGATGGATCTAATGCAACTCCTGCATAAAAGGTCATCTGGGATTCAATCAGTCAAATGCCAAGTGGACAGCAAGGTCTAAGGAGGGCACTGGAAATGAAACTCTTGCAGGAGAGTTGCAGGAACTAAGGAACTGGGAGGCAGACGGTGAACTCCAGCACATACTGTATCTACTTCCTGAATAACAAGAGAAGAGTGGCTCCTATCTCCCCTAATGACTGAGCAAGAGACAAGGGGCTCAAACTTCTGCCATGGGCAGTTTATGTTAATAAATGCAAATTTGTCTGCCTCAAATAGATGATGGAGAATCATCCTCTCTGAAGTTCTTGGATTAGAGGATAAATTCCTCTTCGACGGTGATGGGTGGACGTACCCAATGCAAGATCTTCCCATTCAACTAGTCACTACATCCATTAATTTGTGTATCATCATGCTTTTTATTAATTTACTCACTTTCACATGTCATAAGTTAACATAAAAATTTCATTCAAAACATGTCAAGAAGACATCCCTAATCATTTTTGAAATAACTATGGAAAAGTAAGCAAATGTGATATTCAGAAACTGATTAGATTAACTTACACAATTTTTTAAAGAATTCTGCTGGCTGAACCAAACTAACACACAAGACCGTGTACTTAGCATATAGGTTTCATAGTATAGTCACCTTATATACCAATGTTTCTTGAATTTCAATTGGCTAATTCATGACCATGCTAAAATGAAGGTTCTGATTCAGTAAACCTAGAATGGGGATCTGAGAATTTCTAAAAAAAAAAAAAAAAAAAAAAGCTCTTACATAATGCTGATGGTACCTGCCCAACAACCACACTTTGAGAGGAAAGGTTACCTGTGACTAAATGCTTAATCAATGTTGACACATAAAAAGAGATGGCTGGAATTTCACAGTTCTCAGTAACTATGCTCATAATGAGACTTGGTTAGTTTCAGACAATTTGACACATAACTTTCAAACATAGTAAATAATCATACTATGCATATAATCGGAATTATTAGGGTACTTAAAACATGGAAAACTGTAAGAGTGCAATGTCACCATTCTACAGATAACCCTGTCTTCACTTGACTGGGTTTCCCTCTTTGGTTTGTTCCTGAGTTCATATTGTCCCCTGGTAATTAATTCTTATTTTGTGTTGTACCTGGTTGTTGTGATAATGTTGTGATTTCCTCCATTAAACCCATCTTTGCCCTAATGGCAGTCGTAATGTGTGATTTACCCTCCTGCACTTGCATCTGCTCTCACCATCTGGGATGCCTTCACGGCTCTACTCCACTATTTTCTTGGATTAACAATAACTTGTGTGTTTTCCAGGGTGTTGCATTTGCTGGAAATAATTTAAATAACTCCAACTTGTTCTCATGTTCATGGAGCACACCAGTGTTTTCCTGCATAGATGGGGAAAAGGTGCGGGGAAGAACAAAGTCATTGTACCTGTTCTGTGGAACTATACTCCTTCCGGTGTCTGGGAGAAGACCCAAAGTCAGCATGCCTATAGCTCAAGGGAAGCCACTTTGGACATCGTTTCCATAGGGTTATCAACATCACAATAGAGTGGTATCCCTGAGCCATGGGCATTCAGACTAGCAGGACATGTTTTGAAAGAGCAGAGTTCAAAGTGAGCACACTGTCTTTCAATTCTTGATCCAGCAATGCCATTGTATTTCCTGGACTTTCTCTTCTTGCAAAGATAGAGATTGGGTAATCGGGTACAGCCATTTGCTGTTTGGTATGGCCATCAGCTGAACTTGCCCTGGGAGGTAACCCAGCCTGTGCCATGGAGTAGGAGGTTGCACAGATGCTCATTGCATCATTTCTATGACAGAAGGCAGTGCAAAGCTCTGGACACAGATCAGCCAGAACTTCTCCAGCAATATCCAACTGGAGGTGCAACCTTAAACCTCCAGACTGAGCCACAAGGGAGGGAGGACTGTGAGTCGAGAATGGCCAGAGGCTATGAACAATGGACTAGGAAACAAAGCCCTTCAGAATTCTTCATATTTATGATGCTCTACCACACCATCGAGACTCACGTTCATGCTACAACTAGGTCTTTGCATTGGATTTTACCATCTCTAAAGTCGAAGATACAAAATTGAAAATGATGTTTTCCTTTGCTGACACCTTGTACATCAGTCACAGGTCCAAGCCTTTCTTTCCACTTGAATTAAAACATGGACAGATTGATTAACGCCTTGGTAAACTCATCTTTTATGTTTTGCAACCTCCTTAATCCATGCAACCTTCAGTTTGCCAGTCACAGCTTCTTTGCAATATCCTCCTAACTCCAGGGTGATGTTTGCTTTATGTGGGGACTTGCGGTGTTAGTCGAGAGAAGCAGTTCTTTCCCCAAGATCCTTAATACCAATGCTATTGGTGGGCCCTTCTAGGGACCGTGGGTCCTACCAGAGATATCTTAAATATAAGGTGAGCTAGTAATAAAAAAGATAAGATGGTGCAAATATCTGCTTAGTTTTCCATTATAGACATTTTCTCATCTATGATTTTTCTACTCAATGTAATGGAGGTATAGGCACATTTTAAGCAAAGATGCTTTACACATCTGTGGAAAGAAGAGTAATCATAACAATAATGATAATAATAATGATAGCAGTTACCATTTACTGAGCCTGTCTTGCAAGCCAGGCACTATGCTCACTACTCTAAATATATTACTTCATTTAATCCAATTAATTAATTCAATTATTTCAAGCAGGCTGAATAAATTCATGGAGGAGGAATGTTCCACTAGATTTTTTTGACTGAGCTATAATTGGGCCATGACTTTAAAGCAACAGGTATTCAACTCTAGTTCTGACCCCTAATTTTGACCTCACTTTTCAAATATACACATTGGTATTCAGTGGAGTATTATTTAGAACACAGCTTTAACTCAAACTCATGGATTCTAATGTCATTCCTTTCTATGCCTTGAAAGACTTAATTAGCAAAATTAAATGTGCTTGGAATGGTTAGATGGCAGAAAAAGTATTACCCAAAACACCCTTGTAGTACCCATAGCTTCTACTGTCCTCCACATCCCTTGTTTAATTTTGAACCCAGACATCTTTATAGTATCTGAGGCAAACTCAAGAACTCAGGACTTGATGGAATACTAGAATACAGGAGTGAGAAGAAAACTGTCAGAGGCCATTGGTCCAAACAGGCTTGTCTTATACACAACTTGCAGCTCCAGAGCAGGAGACTCTCCCCAGCAACCAGGTAGGTCTACTGTCTGAATTCAATTCACAATCCAGAACTCTTCTCATGCAGCCAAGAAGCTCTATAGTGTAGTGGCTGTTGGGCAATCCTGACACAAGTTGCTCAACCTAACCAAATTTTGCTTTGTTGCCTTTAAACCAGAGGTGATGATAAAAGTATCTTGTAGCATAGTTGTAGGGATTACATTAAGTAATCCATGTTTAGACGCATGACTAAGATTGTGCTTAGAGATGTGACTAAAATAGACTAAATGCTTTTGCATTTTAGCTATTGTAAGTCTTAAATGTTTATTATTATTGTGGTGCAATTGTGTTGCTGCTAATTATTGATAGTATTAAGATGCTCTCATGTACTTTTATTAATCCCATCTGAATTAACTAGCCAAGTGGTCTTTTAATGGCCATTCCATCATGACCATTTTAGCGTGGTCATGATAATTGATAACTTGATTCTTTGATAATTTCTTATGGTATCTTCTTGGAAGATACCATAATAAATGGAAGATACCATGGAAACGATAGAAATAATTTATAAGACAACATTAAACACTATTAATTTTAATTTGAGATATAAATTCCAGGTAAGATAATATTAGTTTCAGGCTCAAGAACCTGAAATTAGGTTTGCAGATGTTTAAACATGGTAACATCATTATAGACTTGATAAGACTCAGAGATTAATGATTTATAAGCTAAATTAATGTAGAGGACCAAAATCAATACTCTATACAATGGATTTTCAACTATGTATTACAGTTAAAAGTTTTTTTTGGCTCTCCAGGCCTACCTTGGTCTGGCCACAATGCCCTTACCCCATCTCTCTCAAATTTTATTTTTTTAAATTTATTTTAGAGATGGGGTCTTACTTTGTTGCCCAGGCTGGAGTGCAGTGGTGCAATCATAGCTCATTGCAGCCTCAAACACCTGGTCTCAAGCTAACCCTTCTTCTATTTTTCCTGCTACGTACTGTTTCCATCTGTAATCTGAGGTTGCAAAAACCTCTTTCTGCAAAGTTTACTATTTTGTCACAAATGCAGATTTACTGGAAACTCAAATAGAAAGTGGAGAGAGAAGAAAAACATACACAATATCTACATATCCTTCATTCTTGCTGCACTGTTATCACTGGGTTTTCTGATACCCTGGTTTACTTTGAGCTTTCCATATGGTTGTAACTGAGGCATACATTTAAAATCAAGAATAGGATGATGGAAGAAAAAAAAATGCCATTTTCGAAGATGTGGATTCACCTGCAAGAGCAAAGGATTTAACATTAATGCCATTGAAAGCATGCTATATTCTGACTACAGCACATATGGGGAATATCATATTAGTGGGCAAATGGGTCACAGAAAGAATCATTGAGGAATTCAGTGGAAAATAACTCCAGTACCGCCACTCATACCAGATAGTCGAGGAGAGGCAATGAAGAGTTTCTCATCTTTATGTCCCTAGTGTCCCGGCCTTGTCTTTAATCATACTTCAGTTCTTGATACTGGCTTTATGTAGAAGTTCCATTCCTCAACTCTTTAAAAAGTACCAAGTAAAGAAGTCCAATAAACATTTTTGTGGGGCTCATGTTCAGGGGCATGAATAGTTCAACTATCACACTCCAGGAGGCTGCCCAAGGGCACAGAAGTCTAACTCGGAAGTAGAGATGGAAACTGAGAGCCAATGAGGCTTGTTGCATTGAACTAGTGTTTAGACAGCAGTCACCTAGAAAGTCATTCTTCTCCCTCCCAAAACAGAGGCAAGCCCTGCCACCCTACCCACTCTTGCTCTAAAAGCACGAAGAGAAGCCAGTGCCAAATATCAGGCAACTGGCATTGAGACAGTGTGGTACCAGTACCATGCTGTTTTGGTTACTGTAGCCTTGTAATATAGTTTGAAGTCAGGTAGCGTGCACTGGAAAGGATGACCTTGCCCAGTGACCTCCATCTTCAGTCCTAGCTAGACTGGTTCAGTGGCAAAGTGAGAAGAGTATTCTTTGGAATACTCTTAAATTAAGAAATGCTTCAAGCAGGACTCTGATGCAATTGCAAGCAGAGGGACTGAGCAATTTCATTAGAATAAAGACCTTCCTCCAGGAAATGACTATTCTGTGAATGGTCATCTTGGCATATGGCATGCAGTGGATCAAAGCACATGGCATGCAATGCAGAACATGGTAAGGAATGACAAGACTATGGACCAAACCAAGCAGAAGCCATCTGCAGAGCCATGAGTAGCTAAAGGATTTACTGGCTTTGGGTGAGACATGGTGGAAGGAAATATGCTACATATTATGTGTAGTTTGTTGCATGCTTTTATGCAAATCCATATGAATGTGGATGTATATTCTATGATGTGGATCCAGGCAGTAACACCACTTGTGGATGTTATAACTCAGTGTATACTGTTCTGTACAAAGACTCCCTTTCCATCTCCCAAACTGAATAGACTGAAGCCCTTCTTGGCCAACGATATCTGAGCAAGACCCGCTCCTGTCTACAAGAGCTGTGTTTTGTACAGATGCATCCCCATGCTGGGACACCCTCTTGGGAAGTTCTGCAAGGATAAAGTTACAAAGAAATAGTAACACAGAAGCATCTACTCTATCTGTAAGTATGGTAATTCTCTCTGTTTCCAAATAAATTGTAATGTCATTTCACGTCTCTCCTTCCTATGCTTAATTGCAAGGCAGCACTATGCAAAACCAAAATGTCAAGTTGTGTAAACAAAACAAAATCGTTTTTCTCAAAGTCAGTGCTCAAAGCTTCAAAGATTGTCAAAGAAGCTTGTTTTCTCTAGGTTTTTTTCTTCCTAAAGTATGCTATATTTACTTGCAGCAAATCGGATGCATAAACGCATTTATAGATGGTTGTTACTGATGAAACTTGGCAGACAAGAAATAGCTATTGTCGGCACAGGTATTTGATAGGTAATTCCACCTTCAAGTGATTAAAGTTAAAAGATTTAAAATACTGTAATTTTGTCATTTTTGTTTTGTTCTGGCTATTGTCTTACCTTAGAATAAAAAAAAATATTATGACAACAATGTTCTTTCACTAACAATTTTCTACAAACTGGAAGTGTGAATAGGTGCAAAAGTTAGATTTTGCCATGACTGACTAAATGGAGTTCATTTAGGTGAGCATCAGTATTTGTTTTAAAATTTAAGTAATTGATGAGCTAAATTAGTCAGGGTACACTCACTGTGAGTGACCTTAAATAAATGAAATTTTGTGTTAAGTATGGCAGGCACCAAGGTAATGCCAGAAACAGCAGAGGTTTGTTCTATTTTAATTTTTTTGCTTCAATGGTATCTGGGGTACCCAATGAACAAGATCCATTTTGCACTGAGAAGGAGTAATATACGAAAGTATATGCTATGTTATAACCTTCTCTTTTTTCTACTTCTTGAGAGCAAATAAAATGACTTACAGAATCCTGTTGTAAAGAAACTTTCCTTCCTAAGTGCTTACCTCCCCAAAAAAGCATTAAGCCACTGTTGCCCCAAACCACGGGCGCTGCATGCCATGTTGAGAGATGCAGTCCAAGTGGGTGAGCCCAGAAATCACCCTAAGACAGACAGTTAGCTCCCAGCAGACTCTGTGAGCAATCCTGAATTTCTACTCCACGAGGCTTGTCGGAGAAGTGACTCTTCAGATTGCAGGCAGAGAGGCGTGCTCACATGATCTCAGATGACAAAGGTATGGAAATATTTCATTTACTCCATTTTTCTCATGGTGAGATACCAAACCAACGAAAGGTCACAAGACTCGAACACATGAAATTGTGCCCTAAGAGAGCTATGGCCATTTGCTCCCCTTTCCTACCAAAAAGCAAAATAAAATATACTTGGAGGAGAGACGGCAAAGTCAAGATGCACAGAAAAGAGAATCAACTGACGCTGTGATGCAACAAAAGCTCTGTGTGAAGGCTTCCTAATAATAGTGAACGTTTGCCCAGCGCTTAATACACCGAAGGCACTCTTCAAAACATCCCCAGCAAGAAAGGCAATGAAATGATCCCATTTTACAGAGAAAGAAGTGGGGGCTCAGTGAGAGAGGTCACCTGCCCACATTTAACTGCCAGAGGTTGGTCAGTGGGGGATAGAATCACATGCAATCTGGTCACAAAGTCTGTCCTTTCTTGGCACCGCTGCTGCCATCAATATGCTGAAGCCAGAAGTGGTATGATATCATCGTCCCAGTATACACTGCGTGGGGCGGAACCATATACACATGGCTCTGAATGTTGCCTCTGCAATCTGCTGATTTTGTGAGCTTGCTGAGACTAGTTACTACCTTCCAATGCACCTTGGTTTACACATCTTTAAAAAGGGATAATACAGTTCCATTCGCAGAAGCCTGCCATGAGAACTACTATGAATGCATAACACCTGGCAGACAGTAAGTATACAGTGAGAGAAGAACGAGTAACTTTATTAGAAGTAGTATTAATATTATCAGTGGAGCAGATGACAGCGGCAGTGTGACAACAGGACACAGTCTAATGTGACAGTGAACACAAGAAGAGCAAGGAGAAGAGATGGCAACACAGCACTGAACCCCCAATTTAATGCTGCCAGTACCATTAAGGGCCTTTTGGTTTTTGAAAATGGTCCCATGATGCCAAAGAAAGGGCTCAGATCAAGAACTGTCTGCTTTCAATTAAGTATGCATTCATTCATGGGATAGAAATGTCTTCTCTTCAAATGATCTCATGAGTTGTATTTCTCCTCCCTCTTTTCTAAATGCAGAAATCTAAACAGCTTGAGCACTGGTTTCATAAGATTCTAGAAACAAGGAGAACACAGACCAATTTCTGCCTCCTTCTTTTTCCTAGCTCCCTTTGCAAAAGTGACATAACTACTCTAGAAGAAACATATTCTGTCTGTAATCCCAACACTTTGGGAGGCTGAGGTGGGTGAACTGACTGAGCTCAGGAGTTCAAGACCAGCCCGGGCAACATAGTAAAACCCTGTCTCTACAAAATACATACATACATACATACATACAAAAATTAGCTGGGCATGGTGGCACATGCTTATAGTCCCTGCTACTTGGGGGGCTGAGGCAGGAAGATTGCTTGAAGCTGCAGTGAGCCGAGATCACGCCGCTGCACTCCAGCCTAGGTGACAAAACGAGACCTCATCTCTTAAGGAAAAAAAAGACATATTCCTGGATTCATGACCATCATAGGAATCTGAGTGGGGGACATGGCTGTACACCCAGATACAAATGAGATTCCACAGGTAAGGACCCACAGGTCAGGGAAGGATGCACGGTAGCACCAGCCAGCTGCTCCCTCCTCACTGCTTGGGGAAGACATGTGGGAGCAAAGCAGGAGGCTCCCTTTGGAGGCAATTGAGAAAAGCCCCTCCTTCACTTGATTTCAAGGCTTTGTGCTCCTCGTCCAAGTGGGAATGGTAGCACCTGAAGAAAATAGCTCTTGGAGGGTACAGTCACCAAACCATCCCACCCTCCCCTGTGTGCAAACTACTTTCCCAGCCCTAACCTTGCCCCTGCCTGCTCACATGGGTTGCAAATCACAGTTGCTGCCCCATGGGACCAAGGGAAGCCCAACCACCTGATGACCCTCACCTCCTCCTAAAACCCCACCCAGAAATGGTGGCTACAGAAGCCAGTCCAAAAGTGAGGCTGTCAGAAGCCATCAGCAGCTCCCAGAAACCATAGGTTGCTCTTGACAGCTCTAGCAGTTGAAGCCCTCCTTGTGGTCCTAACTCATTTGGCTGGTGGATGCCACGACCACCATGAGGACCTCATGTACTTGCAAGGGGAGCTTGGCTTCACTCCCAATCTCCTGCAGTGACAGTGTAGGTTTGAACTAATTATTGCTGCCCACTCAAGGGTGGATCTAGCTAGATGAATCAGCCAATGCTGGACCTCATGGGAAGAGACTACTGGGCTACAGCCACCTGGCTTCCAGTGGTTTCATTATGGTGACCCTCTGCATAGCCCTTGCAGAAAAGATCCTAACTGGATTCCTACCACCTGAAGACAAAGTATAACACTGGGCCACCAACACTTGTCCTACCCAAGTTTTAAGAGGTCCCACACCAGCCAAGAGTACTGATCAATCAAGACCCAAATCCACAAGAATAGGCAAATAACACATGGTCCATCACAGACACACACACACACACACACACACACACACATGCACAGAATGTCCTCCACAGATGAAATATCTAACTGTAAAGCATGAAGTCATATACATATTGGGTGAAAATACAAGGGAAAGGGTGTATACATATAGGTTGAGTATTCTACATCTGAAAATCTGAAATCTGAGATGCTCCTAAGTCCTGAACTTTTTGAGTGTCAACATGATGCTCACACAAAGGAAATGCTCATTGGAGCATTCTGAGTTTCAGATTTTTGGATTAGGGATGCTGAGCTGGTGAGTATAATATAAATATTCCCAAATCTGAAAACATTCCAAATCTGAAACACTTCTGGTCCCAAGTATTTTGGATGAATATCTGAGTATTTTGGATACTCAACCTGTAATTTGTAGGGGAGTAAGAAAAGCTTTAAAAAAAAAAATCTTCCAATTACAAGCCCCAGACATCATGAAGGTTTAACTACAAAAATTTCTTGCAAAAGACTCTTTAAATAGAATGAAAAGACAAAAAAAAGGCAGGAAAAATATTTGCAGTGTACAATAAGTAAAATATTAATGTTATTATCATATAGATAGTGCAAACAAATCAATAAGAAAAAGATCTACAATCCAATAGAAAAGTGACCAAAGAATCCTTGGGAGAAGAAATACAACGCTGTACTAACCCTACACACAATAGAAAAAAAAATAGTGAACTAGCATTTTTCACCCGATAGATGAAAAAGAGACTGATAATATCCAGGGTTGCTAAGAGTATGAGGAAATTAGCATTCTCATTGATTATCAATGGGTATCCTACTATCATGGTGAAAAAAAGAGTATACCTATTTTAGGCAGTATCAAATGAAAGCAAATTTTTTATGCTCTTTGATCCAGCGAATTTGATCTCGGCTGAATTTTTATTTCAAAATTATTCCCACCAGTTCACACAGCTTTACAGAATATTCACTTATAGCACTACTTGAAATACAAAAAAATAAATAAATAAAATAAAAAATAAAAAAATTTAAAAAAAGGAACTCAGATGTCCCTCACAGAGGAATGATTAAACAAATTGTAGTCTAAGAAAGGTAAAATGAAAATCGAAATGCTGAAATGGAAAAATGACCAAATAGATAGTTGAGCGAAAAGAAAAAACTGCAGAATAGCACATAGAGTTTGTGTAAAATATTCTTAATAGTCAAATCTTGATATTACTATGTCATACTGGCAACATATAAGAAATAAATCTATCCAGCAAACTGTTAATGATGCTGCCTATTTAGGGGTGAGATTTCATGGGGCATTCCCTTTCTGTACTGTTTGTGTCTATATTCTTCGGTTTTGCATACTGCGGATTACTTTGGTAATCAGAAAAACATTTATACAAAGTGTGGAAAACACTAAAAAAACACAGAAGACTGAGGCAACAATTTAAATTTTTTTTTCTGTTGCAAAGTGGTATGTGACATGCTATCTCACACTCACCCCCAGAACTCTGCTCTTGAACTACATTAAATCATAGACCTTAGCTCTCAGTGACTTCATCCTAAGCCCCTGCATGAAGAGAAAGCTGTCCAGACATCGTAGGAAGGCACAAGAAAAGCATAAACTCTGGGACAGTCAGCGAGCATCTCATAGCTACTGTCTCCTCCATTCCACGCTTTGTCACTCACAAAGGCTTCCCAAACACACAATTCTGAAAGTGACAATCAATAGAAAATGTTGACATATGTGATTTTATTTCGATTTACCAAAAATTCATTTTCTTCCTGCAGTAATGAAAAGGAGTAAGAACCCTAGATAAAATTACATTCCAGTAACAAATGGTCTATCCTATTTGAGAAAGCCTTGTATTTTAAAAAGTATATACAAAACACTCCCAAACAGCAAAACAGCACATATCCTAAAGTGTACTATATATCTTTACAGTCAAGCATGTAACTGGCGGTTTTTAAACTGTCTCTTTATTAAATACATTTGGCAATCGTGGAAAGAGAATCACGCATAAGTGGGTTTGTATTAGTCATTCCTTTGCAATGTAGAGGTTGTCATCACCTCCTAGATGTTTTCCTGAAGTTTCAAAACCTCATTATGCATGTTGCATTCAGGTAAACAGTGGTCTGTAATGGAAATGATTTCATTTCTCTCCTGTCTAGATCTGCTTGAATAAAAAATTGGTTCATTAGGCAGCAGAGGCTTAATACCAGCCCCTGTCAAAAGTCCCTGAGAAGATACTGTCTATCTGCAATTTCATGATTATCATAGCAATCTCAGCAATACGGGTGTGCAATGACACGATCAGAGGTCATATTTCATCTGATCCAGAGCTCAGCTATGACTGCAAGCATATACCAAGAGTTGACAGTCTGAATAAACCAATGGATTTCCTTTTTTTTTTTTTTAACTGCAGTTTCCACTTTGGGGAATTAACATTACATTAGCATTATTAAAATAAGTAGATTTCACAAACTCATTTTTTTAAAAGTGTGATTTAGGATGAGTGGGAGATAAAGTTAATGTAAAATATCATGTGTAAACACACACATACATACACACACACACAGATAACCTAAAGCCTTTTGAAAGACATTTCCTAAAGGGGATTTCCAATGAAGAAAAACACCAGTGTGAAAATAAAGCCCAATTTGTTGCTTCACTTGAGTTTTAATCATTGTGTCATAGATGCCTTGGGATTCATAAATGAGAGGTGTTGGCTGAATATTTAAAATATGCCTTGTAAGCTGAAACAACAGTAATATGGTATCAGCGGCAGACTCATAAGAGATTCAGTGGCCATAGATTTCATCAGGTCCTCCTATAAGCATTGGGGATTAAGGAAAGATTCTGACTCCACTGGATAAATGGCAACAGATTTTTTTGTAGTTTAATTATTTTTTTAAAAATACAAGAAAAATGTCTGACCTATTCAGGAATCAGTATAATGTGGTATGTGTAATTTTTAAAAAGAGCTGATCTCTTTCAGTTATTTTAGCAAACATTTTATTTTTTAAAATCATAATGCCCAGTGCTAGAACATGTGTAGTGAACTGGTACAATAAATTGGTACAATCAATGTCTTTTTCTGATATTTATCTTTCTATCATTTGCTTTGTATGAGCTCTTCCTATATCTCAGGAGTTTTCTTTTTATGTTGATGATGCACATGCTTTTTAAGTCTTTTGTCATTGGTCTTTTTGTTCAGTTTATGTTATATTTTTACCTGACATCAGGAGATTTTAGATTTCATGAAGTAAAATTCAGCAATCTTTCTCTTTGAGTTAGTTATTTCTTGGCTTTTGTGCTCAGAAAGACCTTTCTCAATTATCCTGTATATCAGATAAATATATCTCAATATATTTTCTGGAATTCTTCAGTAGTTCCATTTTCCAAACACAATCTGCATGGGGAATTTATTTAAATATATGAGGAACAGCAGGAATAGCATAGTATGTAAGACAGACAAGATTAAGATCCTAGCCATCATATGCCATCTCCATGACTTTGGGCAACTTACTTTAATCTTCTATACTTCTTGTAAAATTGACTTCTTTATTTTGAGCATCACAACGTCCCCCTGCTTCCTCCTCTTCATCTTCATTATTTTCATCATTATCACCATCTTCACCACCATCATCACTATCATCATAATTACCACCATCATCAGCATCACCATCATCATACCTATCATATCATCATCAACATTATCACCATCATGACCATCATCATCATCATCACCATCATCAGCATCACCACCATCACCATCATCATCAACACAACACCATTATTATACCATTTAAGCACATGCAAAGCACCACAATGCCAGACAGTAGTGAATTAACTACAATCGCTCTCCTAAAAGTTTAATCATACCATCACAATTATTGTATAATCCATTCTTAGCCATCTGCCTTGAAGGGTCACCTTTACATTTACATTTTACATGAAATTCTTTTTCTGGGCTTCCTGCTCTGTTCCATCACGCTGTCTAGTCTGGAGCCAGTGTCACATGGCTCTATTTATTTATCTTTATTTGAACTATATGAAGCGCATGTTTAAAACAAAATGAAAATTAAAAACACATTTAAAAATTCATACCACATCCAACCATTGCTGCGGAAGCAGATGAGAGAGAGACTAGGGGATACATTTGCTTTTCTTAAGAGTTTTAAGACAAAATGCTTCCATGTTCTATTTCTTATTGCTCCAAGTGCATCCCCCTGCACATCACATCCCACTGGGATGTGTGCCACAGCTATGAAGAGATAACTAGTTGTATAGTCTCAGCAGTTAGCTCTTAATATTGCCTTAATGCCATTGAGCTAAAAGATGGGTCTGTGCTGGACAGATGGAAGCCAGCTTGCTTAGTGTGCACGGACCACCTCCCTGACTCCCTGAAACCTGTTAAAAACCTGAAACGTTGGCAGGTAACCAACGATTGAAATAATTTTCAAGCCTCAATTTTGAGTGTTTGATAATATTGGAAGCTCAGTTAATGAATGAGCGGTCCATAATGGTTCTACATTCCTCCTTACAAAGTAAACCATTATGCATCCCCTCTCTCTGCCTGGCTATAAACCTCCACCATGAAAGTGAATAAAGATAATCAGCCCTAGGAATCACAGGACAGCTGTGCATGGCATCTTTGCTGGTGCACGGTCATATGAAGGCACGAGCTGAACACTCTGGCTTCCCAATTCCATGACCTCTCCAACTCCAGGAACTTGCCTTCCATTCATCATCCAGCAGGCATGCCATGCACCTGGGAATACCTGGAATGATTCAACCTCTGGAATATAAACACTTCCACTCTGCCCCAGCCTTCCAACATCTTTGCTGCAATCTTGTTTGAATCTCCAGTTCATCATCACAAGCCACCAGCTCTCTTCCTTCCTCATCCCCCACCACCATCTGCCACTTCAGTCCTTCTGTTGCTAATCACTCAAATTCCACTGCCCAGTTGCCTTTTGTGACACTCCCTGCTAGCAAAACTTCAATCATCAATAAGTTTGGTGATCCTACTTCCTGGCCCTGCATTGAACTGAAAATCCACATACCTATGTGCCAACACCCAATTCATGGTCTCCAAGCAGAGATGAGCTCAGACAAAGCCTGATAAGTCATCCCTTGGCACAAATTCTTCCATTCCTCTTGAAAGAAATATCCAACCTCATTGACCTCAGCTCCTCAAATATCATTCTCTGTAATACACTATAATTCTACAATTTACAGGAGCTACATTCACTTGTCCCTTTTCAGCCCTTCTTGATGTCTCTGAAGTACTCGTTGGTATTGATCATTATCCGTTGAAATGCTCTTTGCTCCTGAATTCCCTGATCACACTTCTCTGAGTCTGTCTTCCCAGTTTTTCGCTGTTCTTTTGGTTTTCTTTTAGGGGTTCTTTCTGCCGTGACCTTCCTTTGGATGCTGGACTGGACCTTCCATCCTCACTGTGCACCAGAAGTGAGCACATTATTGTCACTTTTTAAAGAGGGTTGCATTGATCAAAAATAAGAATGTTTAAGAAATTCAAGATAGAAAACTGATGCATAACACCCCAAGGGAAATATACAGCCTTAAGATCCAGGCTAGACTCTGTATAGGACAAAGAATGTCAAATAGAACATGGGCTTTTGCTTTTTTGGGTCTTACAGTTTTGAGAAGTAAAGACATGAAGGTTGATTTCTAAACTCTTATCCTGGATTAGATGGAGATAAATTGTGGGTCACAGGTTGCCCAACTGCCTGAAATATTCTTGCAGAACAATCTCATCCATGCCCATGGTTGGACTACTATTTTGATATATAGGAGAAAGCCAAGTCAACCTTATTCATATCTGTGTTCCTAGTAATTCCTGGCACCTTGGATCAGGCTTTGCAAATATCAGGCACCTGACCTCCATACTTTCACTTTTAAAATTTCCTTATTGAGCACCTAATGTGTACCTTGTCTATAGAACTTGAAGGAAATCAAAATATTTTACCACGTCCCTCTCCCTCTCCCTCTCCCTTTCCCCACGGTCTCCCTCTCCCTCTCTTTCCACGGTCTCCCTCTGATGCCGAGCCGAAGCTGGACTGTACTGCTGCCATCTCGGCTCACTGCAACCTCCCTGCCTGATTCTCCTGCCTCAGCCTGCCGAGTGCCTGTGATTGCAGGCGCGCACCACCACGCCTGACTGGTTTTCGTATTTTTTTGGTGGAGACGGGGTTTCGCTGTGTTGGCCGGGCTGGTCTCCAGCTCCTAACCGCGACTGATCCGCCAGCCTCGGCCTCCCAAGGTGCCGGGATTGCAGACGGAGTCTGGTTCACTCAGTGCTCAATGGTGCCCAGGCTGGAGTGCAGTGGTGTGATCTCAGCTCGCTACAACCTCCACCTCCCAGCCGCCTGCCTTGGCCTCCCAAAGTGCTGAGAGTGCAGCCTCTGCCCGGCTGCCACCCCGTCTGGGAAGTGAGGAGCGTCTCTGCCTGGCTGCCCAGTCTGGAAAGTGAGGAGCGTCTCTGCCCGGCCGCCCATCGTCTGAGACGTGGGGAGCGCCTCTGCCCTGCCGCCCGGTCTGGGATGTGAGGAGCGCCTCTGCCCAGCCGCGACCCCGTCTGGGAGGTGAGGAGCGTCTCTGCCCAGCTGCCCCGTCTGAGAAGTGAGGAGACCCTCCGCCTGGCAACCGCCCCGTCGGAGAAGTGAGGAGCCCCTCCGCCCGGCAGCCACCCCGTCTGGGAAGTGAGGAGCATTTCCGCCCGGCAGCCACCCTGTCCGGGAGGGAGGTGGGGGTCAGCCCCCGCCAGGCCAGCCGCCCTGTCCGGGAGGGAGGTGGGGGGGTCAGCCCCCTGCCCGGCCAGCCGCCCCGTCCGGGAGGGAGGTGGGGGGGTCAGCCCCCCGCCCAGCCAGCCGCCCCGTTCGGGAGGTGAGGGGCGCCTCTGCCTGGCCGCCCCTACTGGGAAGTGAGGAGCCCCTCTGCCTGGCCACCACCCCGTCTGGGAGGTGTACCCAACAGCTCATTGAGAACGGGCCATGATGACAATGGCGGTTTTGTGGAATAGAAAGGGGGGAAAGGTGGGGAAAAGATTGAGAAATCGGATGGTTGCCGTGTCTGTGTAGAAAGAAGTAGACACGGGAGACTTTCATTTTGTTTTGTACTAAGAAAAATTCTTCTGCCTTGGGATCCTGTTGATCTGTGACCTTACCCCCAACCCTGTGCTCTCTGAAACATGTGCTGTGTCCACTCAGGGTTAAATGGATTAAGGGCGGTGCAAGATGTGCTTTGTTAAACAGATGCTTGAAGGCAGCATGCTCCTTAAGAGTCATCACCACTCCCTAATCTCAAGTACCCAGGGACACAAACACTGCGGAAGGCCGCAGGGTCCTCTGCCTAGGAAAACCAGAGACCTTTGTTCACTTGTTTATCTGCTGACCTTCCCTCCACTATTGTCCTATGACCCTGCCAAATCCCCCTCTGTGAGAAACACCCAAGAATGATCAATTAAAAAAAAAAAAAAAAATTTACCACAAAATATATTTATTTCATATATGCGAGATGGCTGTCAGACAGCATGCAAGGAGAGCTGTTTTTGTGGGGGAGATTTGCATCTGTAGAAACTCTGTATTCATGCAACCAGGACTTCCCTCGTCCAGATCTAGGAAATACGAAATGAGAGTCCTATACTTTAAAGATCTGAAAGAAACATTAACTGGCCAAGCATGGAGGCTCACGCTTGTAATCCTAGCACCTTGGGAGGCCAAGATGGGAGGATCGCTTGAGCCCAGGAGTTCAAGACCAGCCTGGGCAACATAGTGAGACCTTGTCTCTACAAAAAATAAAATTATTAGCTGGGCTTGGGGGCAAGCACCTGCAGTCCCAGCTACTCAGGAGGCTAAAGTGGAAGGATTGCTTGAGCCCAGGAAGTCGAGGTTGCATTCAGCCAAGATTGAGCTACTACACTCCAGCCTGGGTGACAGAGCAAGATCCTGTCTCAAAACGAACAAACAAACAAACAAACAAAGAAACAAACCATTTACCACTTATTTTATCGGAGGGCTGCCATGATGCAAGCTCCCATTCTTTTTGTAACCTCAATATGGTATACAAGCTTTGGTATCCCATAGGGGGTTTGGGTAGCCACTCTGTGATGCTCCCTGTGTGCAGGTTAATATAGTTTTTATGACTTTTCTCCAATTAATCTGCGTTTTGTGAGTTGAGTTTTAGAGAAACTTCAGAGGGTGAAGGGGAAGTTTCCCCCATGGCCCCTACAGATTCTAAAAGTAGATGTCTTCTACGTACATTGAATCAGAGGACTTTTGTCCATGTAAATGAACCTATATACAGAGGGGTTATTCATTGCATGCTACAGTCCATACTTTCACAATCATTTTAATCCAAACCTCCTAAAAGAGTCTATTTTAAAATGGATAATCCATTACAACCATGTCTGATAATCCAGGCCCTACTTAAAATTACGCTGCAAATTTGAAGGGCTTAGACCAATACCTATGGTTCCCTATTGCCAGAGTTTTCTTGTGTTTCTTGAGGTTCTTGACACAATCCTGAGCTCTTACGAATGAGGCCCTCCAATTTATTCTCCATCCCTCAAGACGAGTTGGGTGCATGGCCCTTGCTGCTACATTGAGTTGCACATGACTGACTAAATGTCAGGCATGTTAAACACGCATTCATTCTGTAACATCCCCCAAGCTCATCTCATGAATTCACCACTTATTTTTCCTCCAGATTGGTTCTCTGTGCCCAGAGGGTACGGTAGCAATGTCCAGGTCCTTCTGCAGGGCAGGCAGAGGAGAGGGAGAGAAATCAAACTGAGGGTTGCCCTGTCATGCTCAGTCAACAGGGGATGCCAAGCTACCAATCCTGAGCAACTGAACGACAAATGCACAAAGACTTCTGGAACTCCATCTAAAGATGAAGACTTGCCATTCTTGTTTGAAAGAATCTCATAAAACCAGTTGATTCCAACTCTCAGCAGTGGAAGGGTGTTTTTTCTTTTTTTTTCCATAGCAAGGCTTTTTTTTTTTTTTTTTTTTTTTTTGATGGAATCTCACTCTGTTGCCCAGGCTGGAGTGCATGGGCGCAATCTTGGCTCATGCCAATCTCCGCCTCCCGGGTTCAAGTGATTCTCCCATCTCAGCCTCCCAAGTAGCTGGGATTACAAGCATGTGACACCATGCCTGGCTAAGTTTTGTACTTTGATTAGAGACGCGGTTTTGCCATGTTGGCCAGGCTGGTCTTGAATTGATAACCTTAGGTGATCCACCTGGGATTACAGGCATGAGCCACCACACCTGGCCAGGAAGCTTTGATTGGAAGCCAGAGATTTGTTTTAGCATTCACCTTCTTGTTCTCCACTTGAATTTTTCTTTGTAATAGTACAGAACTTGCTAGTCTAATCCTGAGCAAAGGCTGATTTATGATTGCTTCATGTGGTTCTATTAATAGCACAGGGCTCTGAGTGAATGCTGATTGCATGCAAATTCCACTTCACAGACTAGCTGTGATCACTATAATGGTGTAAGCTGTAGATAAGAAACCCCCGGTGAGAACTACACCCATCCTTCCACCTGACCCCCGACCATGAACAGGTCTATGAAAAATGTCAGTCTATTTCCAAAGGAAGAGAAACAGCCAGAATGACACGCCTCCAAAATGCTTGTTGTATACTGGAGAACAATGAGATTTTACACGTTTGTTCTTCCCTGATGCTTGGGCTGCTTCAGAATTAACTGGGATTGAAAATCAGACTTTGCAATAGCACCATGATTGCCCAAAGAATTCCACTGTGGGTGTGCCCTGCTGAAATGATGTGGCTGCTGTATCCAACATGCACAGCACCACTGCCCTTCCTGCTTCCAAACTGTTCAAGCACTCTATCTGCACCTCCCTCATGACATTCCTCACTTTCTGCCCTGAGTTGTTATAGGATCTCCTGAAAGAATCTTAAATTTCTTAGTATCCTGTACGCTGAACATTCTCCCCTAAACCTATAGTCTTATCATCATTGCACCCCACTCCCACCCTACACTGCCAAAAAACATTTAGGCACACAGTTAGCATCCAGTCAACATGACTAATGAATGAACTAGATCTGTCCCGGATATATGCTGTTGGTTGTGCACTGACATGATGCACGCTTTCTTATTACATGGAAAGAAAAGAAACAAAGTGGTGTAGATTTCATGTTCTAGGTGGGACACCTGCATTGGAACTCATGCTCACCCATTATGAATTCTGTAACCTGAGGTGGGTGTACCTAACCTGCAAGCCTCACTTGCCTTACCTGTGGAATGGGAATGATGAGAACATCACCTGCTGCACAGGGACCACTGGCAGCACAAAATGAGGTAAGATGCTGGGACTCAGAAACTGATATCCCCAAAGATTGCATTTTGACATGCTAAACCGAAGAAGCCTCAAGTCTCTCTAACCTCCCCCTCATCCCACACACAGTTTCTCCCATAGAAGGTGAAGTTCTTTTATCTGCCTAAGATCCAGACCCCCGCAAGGAGAACATTTTTTTCCCTTCCCCTCCCTGTAATTTCATTGTCTGTTGCAGAAAAGAAGACCAAGATATGACTACCCCTGAGGAGACCCTTTTCCAAGTACGATGACTAACTCCAAGGATCATTTAAATTACAAGATAATCTCTGTTCCTGTATCCAATAATTCTCCGTAGCAATCATTTATTGCCCCTCAACAGAACTCCTCTTCTCCCTGACCCGCATAACCTGTCTTACCAGGATCCAAGCCCCCATCATACACACACACACACACACACACACACACACACACACACATATATACACACACACACACACACACACACACATATATATATATATTTTTTTCTTCCTGGAGTACAGTGGTGCGACCTCGGCTCACTGCAACCTCCGCCTCCCAGGTTCAAGTGATTCTCCTGCCTCAGCCTCCCCAGTAGGTGGGATTACAGGTGTGCACCACCATGCCCGGCTAATTTTTGTATTTTTAGTAGAGATGGGGTTTTACCATGTTGGCCAGGCTGGTCTCAAACTCCTGACCTCAGGTGATCTGCCCGCTTCGGCCTCCCAAAGTGCTGGGATTACAGGTGTGAGCCACCATGCCTGGCCCAAGCCCCCAACCTTTCTGTAACCTCAGGATGGTGTATAAGCTTCTGGACCCCATTGGGAGGTTGGGTCTTCATTATGAAGGCTCTCGTGTATGCACATTCAATAAATTAGTATGTCTTTTCTCCTATGAGTCAATCTGCCTCATGCCAGTGATTTCTTGACAACCTTTATGGGACCAAAAGCCTATGGCTCCCACAAATACATGTGCTATCAGGGCCCAGTATAGGGCCAGCTCTCAATGTTAGTCACTCTGATGATTAAAATCATGTCGACCACCCCGTGAATTTGCAGAGCAGAATTGTATCTCCTGGATTTCAACTGCCCTTGTGTGGTTGTACTGAGAAGCCCCTTCTGCAGCTCTCACAACATCTGTATGAAGTCAGTCTTTCTCTAGTTACTATAACAATATGAGACACAGCACTCACTCAGCTAAGAATAAGGCAGTAAGCCACAATCACGGGCAGTAGATTTGGTGTACAGTTACATAATAAAGGTTCTTGGTCACTGAATATGCCTTTCCAGGCTTAGAGAAACCTGCAGTGGAGAAAGTGATGATCCACAGAATTACACAGCCCTCAAACATGTGGAGAGAACATGCTCTGAGTGACTGAGATGCACCCTCACTAGTTAACTGCTTCCATCTCAGTTTTCCTTTGTGCAGGGAGTGTTTCTTATGAAGCAAATATCCCCCTTTTATTTTATTACATAATTATTCAGAATGCAACAGTCCCATCCTGTGTAATAAGGAAAAGCCCTTCTTGGAAAGAAGAAATATTCTTTAGAACACTCATATGTATTGGATTTAAAAAACAAAAACTTTCTTAAAAATTCATGGAATGCTTAGGGGAAGGATTTTATCTTTCCGCCAAAAACAAAAAAACAACACAAACATCTATAAATCAGGGGCTAAGGCAGGTCTCGAAGATTGAAAATACTCTCCAAATACTTTAGAGGAACTAGTAGTGAGACAACACTGGAAGTTAGACTTTCTAATGAGTCAGGCATGTATGCCATGCTAATTAAATAAAATTTAATCAACAGATGTGATGAGATCAGAGTGAGGTTGCTTGCTAGCCAACAGAAGTCTTAGAGTTGCATAAGCAGCCTGACACATTAAAATAGAACACTCATTAAAAAGAGAAAATATTCTACTGATTTACACTAAGATGTGAAAAATATAAATTGATTTACGTGCAACATTTTAGAAAGGAAAAAATAAAAGGAGGCAGGCTTGTATTGGTATATGTACGAGCCCTAAGCGTAACGCATTCTTCTTATAAATCTTGTTAGAGAGAATGTTCTGGTTTTGTTTTTCCTAGTTAGTATTACAAATGGTACTCACTCTCATTACTTTATAGAATCACAGACTATTAGAGAAAAAAAGAACCTCAGAACTCGCCTAATTTGAATCCTCCTATCAAGATGATAGAGGAGAGGCCTGAAGATGTAAAACATCTCCCAAGTTCACAGAGATAATTAAAGAAGCATCTAGAAGCTGGAAGAAGAGCCCAGTCTTGTTTCTTAAGAAGGTGCTCCCTCCTTGATTTAAAACAAAACAGAACAAAATTTGTTCTGACAATCACCACAGTAGGTGACCACCACCGCCATCAATTTGCTGCTTTAAACAAACAAACAAACAGAACTGGGAAGCAACTTTCATGGATTTCCAAAACATCTGGATCCAAAGATTAGAAACTATTGAGTTATTTCACCAAAAGAAATGGAAGGAAGAATGAGAGAGAGAAAAAGTAAAAGGAAACAAATATATGAAAATCTTCAGGAACCTGGGTGAGTACTGGAATATGGACAAAATGATCTCTTCTGTCACTCTGATACTGTCCAGATGAGCCCAGCAATGTAAAAGTAAGAGGCAATGCTGCTAGAAAAGACTGGAAGTTGTGAGAAGTTCCGAGTGGACTGGAATGCTGATTTTTCACTCCTTTGCGTAACTCACACACTAAGGCCTTCCCTACCTCATTCAGTATGAGATTGCATGCTAGCCAACCCCTTAGCTGTGTATAGCTAAGAGACCCCAGGTGTAATCCCCCATCCTGGGATCTCTGAGCTCTGCAAGACAAAATAAAAGCATAGGGATGATGATGTCCTGTAGATACGGAAGACATGCATTTTAACTTAAACAAAGCTTCAGTAAGGAAGTCTTCCCAATGTCAGTGAAAAATGCCATATTTCTCAGAAATAGGGTTATTTGCTCAGGAAGGGAGAGAAGGAGTGTGGAGAACAAGCAAAGCTTTGCCATCGTTAGATGCAGCAAGAAGAACATGAGGATCTCGTCACTGTTGCCCTGAGAGCCTCGCCAAGGCTGTAGCCAGCTGCAGGTATTCTGGATCCAAAATCAATCACACATTTAACTGCTAATGACAAGGCATTGTTCATATTTCATTGTTGATAGAATAAGGGATAATAAGGACTAAAGTTTTGTCTCTTTTCGTCCATGAATCTCTTCCATCTGCAGCCCACAGACTAGACTTCCCCTGAAATGTATCCACTAGGAACTGCAGACATGCAAAAGAGGGTAAAGATATATATATATATTTTTTAAGAGACAAGGTCTCAGTCTCACCCAGGCTGGAGTGCAGTGGTGCAATCATAGCTCAGTGCAGCCTCAACCTCCTGGGTTCAAGACGTCCTCCCACCTCAGCCTCCCAATTAGCTGGGACCACAGGCATGTACCACCACACCTGGCTGATTTATTTTTATTTTTTGTATAGATGGGGTCTCCCTATGTTGCCGAGGCTGGTGAAGGTGCTTTTTGTATTCTATTTACCTTTCAGGATCAATGCATTTTTGGTTACCTTCAAAAAACCCCATACATTTGCTGTCTCTAAATGCATCAGGAACAAAGATAGAAATACACAGGAAAGAAAACACAAGGAGGCAAAGACTTAGCAGCTTTCTAAGCACTCA
Source organism: Gorilla gorilla gorilla (assembly GCF_029281585.2). NCBI lineage: Eukaryota > Metazoa > Chordata > Mammalia > Primates > Hominidae > Gorilla > Gorilla gorilla. The sequence continues at coordinate 17,742,073 of NC_073247.2, read as the reverse complement.
CTGAGGAGAAACGTACCCACACTCCAGTCCATTTCCTCAACAGCATCCCCGTAGACTCCGTGTTGACTTTTGCCAGCAAAGTCGTTGCTGGAGAACAGGGCTGTGTGCACGTGGAGGTAGGACAAGACAAGCAGGAACGGAGTCTCAGTGTTCCTGCAAAAAAAAAAAAGGGGGGAGGAAAAAAAAGACCACAGATAATGTTAAGTATGTCTGCCACCATTCTGATTAGGATCCACCTATTATCATAGCAGGCTATTTGAAAATTCACAAAATATTACAAGTTAATTGCCTAATATGGTATCTTCTGTCAGAGAAAGGTAAGTCTCTGTTGTGTCTCTATGAAGTGACTTATTGTTACCCTCTATGGATCAGTAAGTGAAGAATTATGTTATTGAGACATCCCCCAAAGACCCAACTCAGGAAGAGATTTAATAGAAAATTGCCTATATTTGTTTTTTTGTTGTTGTTGTTTAATTCTGTTCTTCCTTCTCTATATGGTGATTAATATGAATTCAAGCACCTTGAAAATAGTATTTCTTTGGGAAAAAAATTTATACACAAATACACATACACACACTACTAGAGAAGACTACCTTTTAAAATTTTTAATTGATATATGCAAACAATTATACAAATATATATACAAATTTTGTATATATAGGTATCATTTGATATATACAAATAATTCTTGTATAGACTCGTTGGGGACAATGCAATAATATATGTTTACCATGTGGAATGATTAAATAAAGCTAATCAAAATATTCATTTTCTCATATAGTTGTCATTTCTTTGAGGTGAGAACATTTAAAATCTACTCTCTCGGCAATTTTGAAATATATAATACATTGTAAGTCACTACAGTCACCATGTAATGCAATACATCCCCAAACTATTCCTCCTGTCTAACTAAAACTTTTTATCCTTTGACCAACATGTCCCCATTCCCCATCCACTCCCCTAACCCCAGTCCCTGGTAACTGCCATTCTACTCTCTGCTTCTAGGAGTTCAACTAAGTGAGATCTTGCAGTATTTGTCTTTCTGTGTCTGGCTTATATAACTTAGCAGAATGTCCTCCAGGTTCATCCATGTTGTCAAAAATGACAGCATTACGTTCTTTTTAAAGGTGAATAGTATTCCATTGTGTACCTTCAGTTGTCAATTACGTTCATCAATGCTGTTTAAACTCCAACTCAATTTTGTGTTCTACCCTCTTCTATAATACAACACGTCTCCCAGAATGAACACTAAATGGTCAATACTGAAATTTTCAAAGTTAAATAGAACATTCATTCAACTGGCCTAAACCTCTCGAGAGAGGGGAATGATAATGCAAACATATTCCTTAATTCAGAGAGCACCCAAACCTCCTTCATTTGAATTGATTAGAATGCACAGATACTCAAGAGTTATAAGTCACTGTCAATGCGTGGCCTTTGCTACAATGGGCTGTGAGCGATGTTGCTATACGAAGCTATGAGGTTTCACAACTGAGTCTGCTGATAGGGATCAATAAGTCCCATGGGTGCTTCTTCACATCGGGTTGCCCTCTGAGAAATGCATTTAGTGCTGTGTCTCAGTTTCACATCGTAGGCTCAATCTTTACCTCTCGTCTGGGAAATAATTAGCAATTCCTTTCTGCTGAAAGAGAATACTGGGTGAGAGGCCTTTTTGAAGGCTATCAGGGAACAGGACAAGTGTCCACTTCCCCAGGGTTGGTGGGAGCTCTGAGAGATTTGTGCAAGAAGCTGCAATGCTTAGAGGGGACAGACACACCTTAATGACAGCCCCTGCCTCACTGCCCACTCCCCAATGTCTTCTTCTTACTGTGATTCAAGCTCTTCCTTTAACTACTTCTGTGAACTTGGGTGGGTTCCTTAAATAACTACACTTCAGATTTATTACCAAAACATGAACAGTCCTGACGAAGCCTTATGTTGATGCCAATACTCTCACACAGCCTAGCTTCTACCCCAATATGGTAACCAGTCCCAAACACAGCTTGCACATTCACAGCTCAATGCTCTGCATATCATCATCTCTCAACCTAAAACTTACTTCCCCCTCTCCCTGGCAAGCAGTCATTGTTCAGAAGCCATCTCCAATGCCACCTCCTCTGAGAGCCTGTTCCCCTTTTCCAGGAAGTCCCATCAGGGCTGAGCACCATGGGGCATTAACCTTCCATTGAATCTCCAGGCCCTAGTGCCATGCCTGACCTGTAGAAGATACTTAATAATATTGCCAAACAAATGAGAGAATGAATGCATGGATGGGGGCAGGAATTCAATTTCTTTTTTTTTTAATAGGAGAAAGGGCATACAAATTCATTTAATGTGTACACATAGGAGCCTTCAGAATGAAGACCCAAAGATAAAGGGGAAATTGACTATTTTTATGCTTAGGTTCAACAAAGTATGTACAGCCGTGTAGAAATAGGATTGGACAAAAAGGGCCTGATCTAATGCTAATGAACTGAGTGGGGAAAGCCGGCAAGGCCTGTCTGTCTAGATTGTTCTTGGCCTCTCTGAGCAGCGTTCCTTCTTTCTAAGTGTGGGGTAGGACCTTCTCTGGAATGGGAGTGCTAGAACCCACAGTCAAGGTAGGTTGGGGAATTTCTTTATGGCCAGTTTTTACATAGAAAGGATGAGGAAAAATTGGTCCTATTTTTCAGTCTTATGACTTGATTGAGGGAGAAGGGGTTCTGGTCTCTATAACTTGCCTTGGGGAAGAGGGATTCTAGTTTGTATGGCTAGCCTCAGGGGAGACTGAGATGATTCTCTGCTGGTCATTTCCTCTTTGTCTTCAGTATTCTCTAGTTTCCCTGTTGGGGCTCAGAAAAGGGAACCCTAAAACAATATTGTTAAGCATCCCCTACAGGCCAGGCATGGTTGTAGGGTCTGCAGCTTATTTTTTTATTATTATTTTATATTTGAGATAGAGTCTTGCTGTGTTGCTCAAGCTAGAGTGCAGTGGCATGATCTCAGCTCACTGCAACCTCTACCTCCTGGGTTCAAGCGATTGTCCTGTCTCAGCCTCTGGAGTAGCTGGCATTAAAGGTGCACACCACCATGCCCAGCTAATTTCTGTAATTGTTTTAGTAGAGATGGGGTTTTGCCATGTTGGTCAGGCTGGTCTCAAACTCCTGACCTCAGGTGATCCTCCTGCCTCAGCCTCCCAAAGTGCTGGGATTACAGGTATGAGCCACTGCACCCAGCCCGGAGATTCAATTTTTATTAGCAAATGCTAATAAAGCATGTGTTCCACGACACCAGAGCCCTTTATGTGCTCTCTTCTCCCACCAGACCACCAGGCAGGAGGTGTCATTTATATCATGGTGTTCCTGACACCCGCAAAGTGATTGGCAGGTGGCATGAATTCAGCAAATCTCTGTTATTGGATGAAATACTGCATCTGCTTTCTCAGCATTGGCAGCCCCGCCCAGCAGTCAAGTGAATGACAGGGCCTTGGGAATGCAATGTGAATTGCATTGTGAATGGTTTATGTTGCATATGGTTTAGACTTCTGCCTAAGTCTCTTGTTACTTAGAAGGGATGTGGTTTATGTAACGGTTGCTCTAGAGCAAGGATTCCTCTGCAGAACTTCTGTCCTAAATCTCTTGTTACTTTGAAGGAATGTGGCTTATGTAACATAACAGTTGCTCTAGAGCAGAGATTCCTCTGCAGAACTTCTGTCCTCAGTCTTTTGTTACTTTGACGGAACATGGTTTATGTAACAGTTGCTCTAGAGCAGGGACTACTCTGCAGAACTTCTCTCCTAAGTCTCTTCTTACTTTGAAGGGGTCATCTCCTATGGTCCACATCTTTACCAGCCAGTAAAAGTTCAGAAGACTATATATATATATATATATATATATATATATATGTAATTAAATTAATTTTTCTTCTATGTATTTCTGGCTTCCTTAACTTCTCATGATAGCCAAAAACATTCCAAATTTTGGACTGGGTGTCACAAATACTAATAAGTTTTTCTGGAAACAATAAACGGATGTATGCGTTTCTAAATGCATTTTGTATTTTGCTAATGTTAATATACCTTGGGCTCCTTGAACTGCTCACACCTATGGCTGTAACACTTTCCTTTTCAGTTCTTATATTTATTAACCCCCTACTCCTTTGAAAGAGAAAATTAGCACAAAACAGCACACTTTGGGTTAGAGCTAAGCCAGGCATCCCCAGTTCTCTGAAAACAGGCAGATCAAATCTAACAAGTTATTGGTAATCATTAGTACCATGTTTTATTATTCCAGTACTTGGTGGCAAATTAGGTACCCCCCCAACCTTTTTTTTTTTTTACAAGAATATGAAATAAGGAAATGTTGTTAATATCTCACAGCCAAGAAAGTTAAAAAAAAAAAATCCTGAGTGGCTTGTCTCACCTCTCACAGGAACTGGAATAAGAAGGCATGCAATGAGAGCCCACTGGACCTGGTCTATAACATTCACTGTTAGATCTCAGAAAGAAAAGAGGACATACTACTGCTTCGATGGAAGCACTGTAATTGTCATCCTAGCTGATGACTTACATATGAGCATCTCTACCAAGCCATGTGTTTGGCTCCTTCTAAGAGAAGATGCCCTTGAGGAACCTGGAGGAGCTGAAATGGAGCCACAGTATGTTAGAGAGCTTGGCCACACAGGGCAGACTGTGAAGCCTCCATCCTACTTATTATGGGGAAAGTTTACTCACACCTGGGCAAATTGCACCTCCTTCCCCAGAAGCAGATTGTGTTCCCCTAAACTGGCTTAGATTCCTCAAAACGAACATGAAATTACAGTCTTTGTGTTCCTAAATAGAGAGTTACATTATGTATGAGAACAATCTCACTGCAATTTCACTCTCATCTGTTCTCCCATTTATTTTTAGATTTAAAGTTAAGGAAAATAGATAAGAAAGCTTAAAAAGTCAATCTCCCAAGCACAGTACATGGTCATACAGGATGTGAGTGACAGAATTTGCTGAGAACGAGGAGCTATTGCATGGATTGAAATGCCCAGCACTGGGCTCCAGTCCAGTTTCGACTTGGATTCTCCAATTTTGGATAAAAGTCCTCTTGCTCAAAAGTTAAAAAAAAAAAAAAAGAAGAAGAAGAAGAAAGAGACATCCATCAACATGATCGGCAGGATCATAAAATTGTGGCATATTAAAATGTGAGGTGGAAATAAAGAAATAAATGATAAAGATGACACAACCGGCAAATAATAAAGCCTGAAATAAAAGCTGGTTCATGAGGACTGAAAGAACAGTTGAGTCAAAGACCTGAGCTTCAGGGTTCAATCAAGGCTACGGAACATGACCTTTGTCTTGGAATGCAGGGGAATCCTCCTTAGAAGGGGAGAAGGGGATTAATGTGTTTATTATCAAAATTCACATATTTATGGAACTTGTTTTCTATCATCTCTCTATTAAGCAGTGGTTTTTCATTCTATAGGGGTGACATCAGAGATACCAGCATCTTTATGTATACTCTGTGCATCGAGTAGAATTGATTAGGTTTGACATACAAAAACAAACCCAGAAAACAGAGAAAAGCATACTTGGCTTGCAAAAACACTGTTCCAAGATTTACCATCCAGGAACAGAAGTGAAATCAACGGTGCATGGGAATGTTGGCTAGACAGACATAAATCACTGGCTTTCCTGCACACACCTGGGGTGTAACTGACAGCCTGTGCCCAGGTGAAGGAATTCTTCCTTTGTGATATCCTTTGAGAGACCAGGAAAGACCATTTGCTTCAAACCCAGGCTCAGGAAGGAGATCTGGGTTTCCCTTCCTCCCTACGACCTTCAAAGCTGAATGACACATCAGCAAGTTGGTGGAAGAAAGATTTCTCAATAACAGCTTAACTCCTTTTTTATTAGCTGGAGTACTTCAGTAAACAACTCTTCTGAAAATTTATTGCCACTGTCTTGCACACTGTGTGAAAAGATAGAACTTTCAGCTGCTACATGCCTGTGCTCCATTTGTTAAAAATACAGAAGACAGCCCTGAGCCTTTCCAGCAACATGTAATCATTCCAATCTCAGAATCAAAAGATTTACATTCTATAGAGGCAGGAGTGAAAATTCACACAAGAAGATGGCTAAGGCATTTTTTTTTCTGTCTGCCATAAAGTATACTTTTGATGATCTTCAGAATAATAATCTTCATCTGAGTGTCTGACCTTTATTATTGTAGTATTGTTCCAACTAGAGTGGGCATAGGGAATAACAGGAATGCAAATAGGGATGTCTGTGAATTCCTTCTGGCTACCTTCTGCTGCTGGTAATTAGAGTATGGCATAAATCAGATAGCGGTATCAACAACCGCCGCCCCCAACCCCCACGAAGTTCATGTGACCACCTCTGCGTGCAGCAGGTGGATTTATACACCCAGCTGTTCATGTCTTCCATATGTGAGTTTTGCAGTTATTAAGCAAATGTTCTGCTGACACACAATACCAGGCACCAGAAATATAAAGAGAGACTGGACCGGACCCTGCCATCAGCAACCCACAGTTCAGACAAGAGCATTGACAGCTAGTCTAAGCTGTCTTAAATGCCCCACTCAGTGCTGCAGAGAATGAATTCAGAGAAGGAGAACTTATCTCAACCTGGCAGGGGTCAGAATTTGCTCCCAGAAAGAGGTAGCTTTCAATGGTTCACATAGCATGACAGTGTTTGTGAATGCTTTCCATAAACATGTAGGCTTTTGAGCTATTCACAGGTATGATATTCAGAGATACAGAAATGTATGGCTGGAGAGGCATTTCCAGGGTCAGGTCTAAGTATTCTTTATCTATGCCCCAGTGAGTTGGGAATGCCATGGACCCACTAGATCTAGTATGGCAAAAGACGAACATCCCTCAGTACCTGTATTGTTACAATATGCTCAGCCTGAAACCAGAGGTTCATTCAAAAGAGAAGCCCTCCCCTCCTTTTTTTTTTTTTTTCAGAGACAGGGTCTTGCTCTGTTGTGCAGGCTGGAGTGCAGTGGTGCAATCATAGCTCACTGCAGCCTACAACTCCGGGGCTTAAGAGATTCTCCCACCTCAGCTTCCTGAGTAGCTGGGACTACAGGTGTGCACGACCATGCCGAGCTAATACTTCCTGATTTTTTGTAGAGACAGGGTCTCACTATATTGCCCAGGCTGGTCTTGAACTCCTGGCATCAAGTAATCTTCTTACCTCAGTCCCCCAAGTAGCTGGGACTACAGGCACACACCACCATGCCCGGCTAATATTTCTTTATTTTTTGTAGACACAGGGTCTTGCTGTATTGCCCAGGCTGGTCTTGAACTCCTGAGCTCAAGTGATCCTCCCACCTAGGCTTCCCAAAGTGCTAGGATTACAGGCATGAGCCACTGTGCCCATTGCCCTCATTTTTAAATACATATCCCATAGGCACACAAAAGTTAGAAACAAATCATGTGTTACCTGCAGTTATTGAATAATGCGACTCTTTGATAATTCTTTAATTATTTACTTTTTCCATTTTTGAATGAGCATCTGTGTGTGTCCCTGTGTATTGCCCTTAGTGTTTAATCTGATTTACTTTTCTTACCATGAATTAAAATCAATATCACCCCATTCCTTCCTGGCTTACACTCTTATCGAAACTAATGAAACCTCCTAAAGATCCCTTTATTCAAAAGACACTTTGAGCCAAATCACAGCTATTCATCCCAGCCACTTACACTGGGGTCCAGCTGGAAGTGGGAGAGGCTAGGCTGGAGGAACCCAATAAATGCATTTCGGGATTGTGACTGTGCCAAATGGTGATAGCAGTACATAGACCAGGACAAAAGGTCATATCTTCTTCCAATAATACATTTATCAGCTGTCATAGATTTTAGGGAATTATGATTACACAAGCAATGCTTGTAGAAAGGAGTATTTATTTATCATAAAAGTACACACCATAGGAAATGGTAGGAGAGATTCTTCCCCATGGCTCTCCACTAAATGTATAATCTTTTCATGTAGGTGTTTCCCCCCCACCCCTTGATTACTGATACTTTCCATCATGCTGATGTCTTGGTGTGTTTTCTGTGGAGAGTTGTCAGGGAGCAGGGTTTATTGTTTTCAGAACAGGAGATCTTACTACTCCGGGAAGTCAGAGATTAAAAACAGAACTCTACATAATTTCCAAATTTTTGATTTGTTATCCATAAACCCTTTGCTGAAAAATTCATTTATAAAGAACAAGAGTTATCCTACATTGAGCTTGACTAAAACTTATTAGCTTTTATTGAACTTCTAATTATAATATCTCAAAATATACATACATATATTTAATATATTGAAACAACTTAATAAACTTCAGCCTGGAGAACCTTATACTAATGGTAAATTCCAGATAAATCTATAAATCCCATAACTGTATAACATACTATACAGATTATGTAGGTGTGTATAAAGTCATTGCCATTCTTGGAAATCTACTGTTCGAAGTGAGCATGTATATATCTTCAGAGAAAAACACGAAGTGATTTACTTAAATATTTTTCCTAGCAATGAAGCACTGTTTCAATGAATTCAGAGAAGAGGTCAACATATCTGGTTTTTCACAAAGCAGAGTGACCAACATCCATCTCTTTCTATCGAAGACATAAAACATGAATCTCATTCTACCCACCAGCATGACACCTTTTTAAAAATTAGCCTTGACTTGAACTAAAGAAAAAAGCTGTTTGTGAATAAAATTAACTTGCTACATTCACCCATCATCCTTACGCTTTATTTTCTTTTCAGAGCATCCAGGTACTTCTCGATTACCATAGTAATGATAACACTACTGATATTCAAACTTATCTATAAGAATTACAGAGATGCATTCTCCTTCCTTGAGCATTGGACCTAGACTCTTCCATCTGGAGAAAGGTGTCGAGACACTCATACAATGCCCTAATCTTCTTCCAACTAATCCTCACTCAGACTAATCCTCACTCAATAAGTCTACCGCACTAGAGTAGATGGAAAAGATTCCCCCAACTGTTTATGAAGCATTCCAAAATTCAAAAGGTTGAGTTAGTTCTGTTTAAATTCAGCCTCTACTCTTTATTACCTGTGGAGCTTTGTTCATTCAAAGGATTTCAGCTTCAAAGTTTCTCCACAGTGAGACATCTATTTACCGACCTCATGAGGTTGTTATGTGGTGTGAAGGAAGCAATGGGTGTGGGAGGTGCACAAAACAATGTGTGTAACCACAGCACCTGACGTATAATTGGTAACCATTCCACGGTGTCCATTACACTTGAACATGTCCCATTATGTGTTACCATTTCTGCTGTGCACCTAAGTTGGATCTGTTTTGCATTGCAATGAAGACAGGGATGGCAAAACCCAAAGCTGTGATAATGGGATGACCCTACAGGGCACATACAGAGAGTTGGGTATCTCCAAGAAATTTATAATTCACTCCTTTATGCAAGAATAGCAAGGATTTCTGGCTAATTAAAGTGCATTCAGGATGACCCATCTCCTGAATTACTATACAGTGTATAACATATGGTGAGCTAATTATCCAGCTCTCTAATAATAGAAGCATCTCCCCCAGATAAATTTATCCCTGAATGAGTCAATTAGGGTGAGGGATGTGGAGTGGATGGTTATACATTCTAAATCATCGCTCTCCTCAACTTGAAAATATGTGCTTGGAATCCCAGGCCACAAACTGGGTTTGACTAAGTGGACCTCATTTGCAAGAATCACAAACCAATGAAGCATCTTTGCCTTATGCCTCCTTGTCATTCATACCCTAATATTGCAAGCTAGCATCTCAGGAGCAAACCCTTGAGTATAAATCATATCAGTAACACAGTGTAGAGAAAGGCTATAAATTTTAGAAGTAGGAATTTTAAATCATTTTCCTCACCACCTTTGACAGATGAACTGAGAAGCAGCTGTGTACAAATATATATATATATGTTAAAATATCTAAACAAGGCACCAGTTGCAACTGGAAATTTTTAAATTTGAAAGCATTTGAGTAAATTCCACTAATACTACCATTGCTTTGATCAGGCATTCCTTTTTCGGCTGCTGAATAACTCTACCTCCATTTCTCACAAAGGTGGTAAGACCTGGCTAAATTGCTCAGGATATTCTGGATAATGAAATAACACATATAAATGTGTTTTCAGACATTGAAGAAATGTTTTATGAACATGGTGGTGTCACCAATGTTAGGATTCTTTGGTAGCATATCAAGGCCATTCTCTCAGGACCCTTGGATATTATATTTTGTGAATCAGATAACTAATCTAACACAGATAGACAGCTCTACCCAAGGATGATTGTAACAATGTGCTTTAAATCTTTGTATCTTCAGATAATGTATGTAAGAAGCTGTTTGTGAATGTACATGGTGTACAAGATGCTAGCATTTTCACTAATATTAACCATGCTGTGAGTGCTCCAATGTGGACAATAGCCATCTACACTAGAATCACCTATTTTAAAGAAAAAATCCTTTTGTTGTAATTCAATAACCATCCCTTCAACTTTGGTGCTGCCAGAACATCTTAAATCTGTAGTTCTAAAAGAAAATCTCAGCTCTCTAATAATTAGAGATAATCAAGATTAACTTGTCAGGCTTCAATATCCTCATGATCAATAAATTTGTTTTGGTCCCCTCTCAAAATTATATACCCATTAAAATGACTTGTAATCATATGAATATTTATATACCTAATAGATTAAATAATTTCTGTCAAAATACATGTCATACAAGGTGATTCACCCTGGAAGCCAAGTATCATTTCTGACTATCCATTGTATAATGGACGCTGTATTAATCTCCACCTTGTCTGGTTTTGAGAGATTTGTGGTAGATGAAGACTGATATAAGGATGTCCAGCTTTCCCAGCAAATTTGATAAACAGTACACTGTTGTTTTCTGCCTTAAATAGGCCCAAGAGCGCCGCTCCATCTTGGAATGGCTGTGCTCCTGTTAATCAAACACAGTAAAGCTCACACACTAGGTAAGAGCATGGTCAATCATATAGACTGTGACCCATTGATACATCATGAAATTAATTTAGTTCCAAAACCAGATTATTACCAAAAAAAAAAAAAAAACCCAGAATAAAATGGGGTAGAAAATATTAGGGCAATCACCGTAGTAAGAGAAAGATCATTTCCATAAGCTTTTGTTTTAATCACATATCTATGTGCATCTTACTAGATGATGATATAACTGAATGATGTATCTTATAAAGTTCCAAAGCTTTTACATGAGATCACCTGTCAGCATCACCTTCTAGAAAAATCTAGGTGACAAATAACTGCAGTGTTTCTGCACAGTAGCCAAAGCTCATACATGTATACGAAACCCAGTGTTTCTTAGAGTGTCCTATGAAACACCCAGTTTAGAATGTCTTGAGAAGCTTATTAAAATGCTGATGCAAAGTCTCATTTGGAACTACTCTGTGACAGTCCCTAGAGTTCATCTTGGCCATCTTCAGCTGTAATAAGCACCTCTGGGGTTTTCCTTATGCAAAGTCTGAGGTATCACTTGTCTACCCCTGTAGACCTGGACTCTCCCTTTTCCCTTCTTTGTCTACCTGCAGGAAGTCACAGTGATCCTACATTATATGCCACCATACACTAGGCTAGCAAAGGCCACCCTACAATGCACAGTTCTGAACCAAGCGCCACGCCCAGGAGGCAGGTGGTCAGCCCTGCAATGCCTGCATCTGGCTGTGTGGGCTGACCACAGGCACTAACTCTGCAGTATCTCTGTACAAATAATACTTGAAATAAATGTTCAGGAGTGTGACTGAATGCTTGAAGTCTTCCTTCCTCTCTTAGGAATTGCACGACATCCTTCACCATGCCATTTTGCTGTGAGCAGAATCCGATAGGTTTCTGCAGTCTCTGGCACCTGGGTAAGACAGGCTGTCAGCATGGGCATGACATGATGGAACTATGGTTACTCACAGATCCCAACGTTTACCAAGGACAGGCACCCAGACAACAGGCATATTGCCCAAGAACGACTCATAACCCCTCCAGCATGTGCCTGTCAGCCCAAACCTGTGAAAATCATGACAAATAGCTCATGTCTTACCTGAATTCTGATAGATCTATAAATAGTTGCTTAAAGGACTTTTAGTGGCTATTATCCAACCCTGGGCAGAAAATTCTTTATTCTTTACATTAATACTTGCTGCTGCTGTACATGTATATCTCCTATAGCTTCCCTTGGAAATCAATTTCAATAATTTATCTCTTTGTAAATTAAATACATATGTGTGTAAAGCACACACACACATATATATACACAAACACACACACATATATACACACACATATTTACACATACATATATACACACACACACACGCAACACAACACCAAACTATAGATTTTCTTTACTCTATTTTTCTCTGATGAAAATATTAAAATACCAATAAGCAGTATACTTCACATCAATGCTTCAAGTACAGACATGCATCATATAGTGACAGGGATATGTTCTGAGAAATGTATCATTAAGCAATTTCATCATTCTGCAAACATCGTACAGTGCACTTACACAAGCCTAGATGGTATAGCCCACTGCACACGCAGGCTATATGGTAAAGCCTATTACTCCTAGGCTACAAACCTGCACCGCATGTGACTGTACTGAGTACTGCAGGCAACTGCAATGCAATGGCAAGTATTTGTGTATCTAGACATATGTACACATAGAAAAGGTACAGGAAAAAATACAGCATAAAAGATACAAACGTGGCCGGGCGTGGTGGCTCATGCCTGTAATCCCAGTACCTCGAGAGGCCGAGGCGGGTGGATCATTTGAGGTCAGGAGTTGGAGACCAGCCTGGTCAACATGGTGAAACCCCGTCTCTACTAAAAATATAAAAATTAGCTGGGCGTGGTGGCACGCACCTGTAATCCCAGCTACTTCAGAGGCTGAGGCAGGAGAATCACTTAAACCTGGGAGGGGGAGATTGCAGTGAGCCGAGATCGCACCACTGCACTCCAGCCTGGGCAACAGAGCGAGACTCTGTCTCAAAAAACAAAAAAGATACAAACGTACAGCTGCGTAAGGCAGCTCCATTATAATCTCATGGGACTTCTGTCATATACGTGGTCCATTGTTGACCAAAATGTTATTATGCGGTACATGTCTGCAATCCAAATTTTTATAATAAAATAGCCCCTTTAGTTTACACCTATCTATAACCTTGGGCAAATTCCTTCAACCTCCACTCACATAGCTGTAATATCAATTCTTTTTTAAAATTCCAAGGCTGGTGTTGATTTTTCTCCTGGTGTGCCTACCTTTTTTACTTACAAGTGTCTGTTAAATATTAATTTGCCTAGAGTCTGCACTAACTAGATGTTTGCTCACATGTTCTTTTATTCTTTTGTTGCAGAGTCTGCCCTTTCTCTCCAGCTGTTCATGAGGTTTCCATGGGGCTTTATTAAATGTCAGCAATTTCCAAATGCAGTCCTCTGTTCCAGGTTCACCCAAGCACTGCAACTTTTATCCCTCTGACATACTTAGCTTCTCATAAAATTTCATCTGAAATACTCCTCAGCTTTAAAACAAATTTGAAAATCACTGTTTGCAGTAGGAAAATCACTGCTATATGTTCAGCAAGGCCGTTTCATTTTCTTCTTCCTGAAGACATGGGGAGACTGCCTCTTAGCCCCATGTCAAGTCAGGGTGGAGACATGGGGCCTGGTCTACATGCTGACCCCTGGGTCAGTGAAGTAACAAAAAGCCCCCAAGGGACCCTTCAACTCTTTTCTCCTGTGGATGCTATTGGGAAGGCCATCTATTGAGATGACAGAACCACAAGATATTAGCAACCTGGATCCCTGAGTCTCCTCATGGAGCAAAGCTTCCCTAGAGCATCACCCAACCAGCAATAGATTTTGCATGGGCAAGAAACAAATCTTCCAGTGTTAATCCACTGAGATTTTGTCAGTCTTCACTGACAAAAACAGAAACTGGCAGCAGAAGTGGGATGTTAACCAAAATAAAAACTTAAATTGTGTGGTGCTCCCTCAGCCGTTGGGCAGCTAGTACACAGAGTACTCTCTGGAGCCAAGTCCCAGAGGCTGAAACTGAGAATACTTAAAATGACCAATGCCCAGTTTATATATTTCACAGTTCAATGACAATTTAGATTTTAACAAAATCTGTTGAAACTGAGAGGCGGTGTGAACTATAAGAACTAATCATTCTATTTGTGTCTCATTTTTAGAAGGAGGAAGTGATACTATCAATTGCAACTTTTGTGTAAGTCACTTCGTAGTCTGTTCAGACACCCAAACCATATGTGGGTTTCTGTCAGAGTTGATGAAACACTTTTGTGATACCAGAGAGATATACTAAAATACACCCTATGATTTATCTATTGCATAATCCGTGATGTTGTGGGTAGCAGGACACTGTTGTACCTCCAGGTGAATGGGTTGCTCCTATGCTGTTTCATAACTGGAAGAAGAGAGTGAGGAGAACCACTGCCCATTCCCAACCTCCAGTAAAGCATCAACTCCAGGCACACAAGATCTGGACAGAGGAACACAACATCTTCCATGTGAGGAAATGACAACATAATTTTCATAGAGTATGTTACCTTCTACCTTTCTCACCAGCCCTAACTTATGTAGCTTCCACATACCTTAACTATGTATTTTCTTCTTAGGCTGAGCATATTTGCTTGTTTTTAAATTTAATCCCTAATATACTTTCCCTTCATCACAATAACTTCCTTTTCATTGTCATTCATTGTTCAATCCAGAGATTGATTTTACAATTTTGTGTCATGCAATTAATTGGATGACAAACAAATATTACCTATATTTCCTCTGTCTCCTTTATAATTTTTAAATCACCCTCCAAACTCTCTTTTACATCTCTCATAGAGTTTAAGTCACCATAAAGACCAAACGTCTGATTTTCAGATGAACTTTCCATTTCTCTTTAGAGTCCTGTCCTCCACAGTTACAAGTGGAACAAAATACTTTTATTTGCTTGTTTTGAATAGCAAGTGTTTTTGACATAGCCTCTATATAATATCTACTTAATTATATCTACTTATGCTCTCTATATTATGTATTATAATATAGATATATATTATACCTACCTATGTAATTCAGGAATGCTGTCTGCTCCACTGTTGATGGTTATTCCATTTACAGATTGCAATCCCCAAAACTATAAACTCAATGGGACCTGACAGACCCAAGAGACATCATTCACTTCACCCAGTTTACTCACAGAGGTTTTTGTTTTGTTTTGTTTGCTCAGAGATTAATCCAAAATATTTTGGATCTTTCCACATTGTTTATTTCACAAGGACAACCTATAAACTAAACATAAGCCATTATCTTGCCTCTCTTGATGGCCACATTTGAAAATTAAAGACCAGTGGGGCTGCGTACTGTGGCTCACACCTGTAATCCCAGCACTTTGGGAGGCCGAGGCGGGTGGATCACCTGAGGTCAGGAGTTCAAAATGCAGACTGACCAAGTTTGTGAAACCCTGTCTCTACTAAAAATAGAAAAAAAATTAGCCAGGCATGGTGGCAGGCACCTGTAATCCCAGCTACTCAGAAGGCTAAGGCAGGAGAATCACTTGAACCTGGGAGGTGGAGGTTGCAGTGAGCCAAGATCGCACCACTTGCACTCCAGCCTGGGCGACACAGAGAGATTCCCTCTCAAACAAACAAACAAAAAAAACCAGTGGGATATCTGACACCTCCTTTGTCATCAGCAGACATTAATTTGCCATGGCCTTTCCAGCCCAGGATGTGGGGAATGTTGGCAAAGAGACTCTAAGGAGAGCACACTGCATTGCAATACCTTTCTAAGGCCATTAAATATGTGCTATGGCGAGCTCTGGCTGAAGAAATGTGTTAGGCATGGAAGGGAAAATGTGGCTAGCATAATAACCCTACTAGTTCTGGCTGGGCGTGGTGGCTCACGCCTGTAATCCCAGCACTTTGGGAGGCCGAGGCCGGCGGATCACGAGGTCAAGAGATCGAGACCATCCTGGCTAACACGGTGAAACCCCGTCTCTACTAAAAATACAAAAAATTAGCCAGGTGTGGTGGCGGGCGCCTGTAGTTCCAGCTACTCAGGAGGCTGAGGCAGGAAAATGGCGTGAACTCGGGAGGCAGAGCTTGCAGTGAGCCGAGATCACGCCACTGCACTCCAGCCTGGGTGACAGAGCAAGACTCCATCTCAAAAAAACGAACAAACAACAAACAACAACAACAACAAAACGCTGTTGGTTCTTCCACCTCCACGAGAAATAACCCAGAATGTTTTTTAACAGGCAGCATCAGAGGACAAGGCAATACCCACCGCTGTATGAACTGGGCCGCCTCCACCGTTAGCCTCTGGGTGAGATTGTCATAGGACATGGGCTGCTGAATGATCTCGTAGTTCCTCATCATGAAGCAGTTCAGGGGCCGGAAGTAATGAAGGAAGCCCAAGAAAAGGGTCAGGATTAGGGCTGCTAGGAAGAGAAGGCTGAAAAAAACGCCTAGAGGCACGTGGAGTAGCCCCAGACAATTGAGTGCAGCAAGGGTAAGGAGGGTGACCCCGACGATCTGCAGCGGGAGGAAGACCAGCCTCTTGAAGCCCGTGGTGAAGACACTGCCCTCTCCGGGCTTGCAGTCTCTCAGATTGGTCAAAGAGATCCCATAGAAATAATTGAAGCCGTGATGTAAAGGGTGGTGACAGAAGTCAGTCTTGCTGTGACAGCTCATCCCAAGGTGCCATTTCCCTGAGAAGACAAATGGGGGATCACTTCAGTCCCAATAAACACCCTGATTCCAATCCAAGCTTCTGTTCCTACATGCTGAAAAGGAGGTTCTTTCTGACTATTTCATGAAGCTAGCCTTCCCGCTCATAGGACCCTAGAGTTTTTCACTTTTTTTTCCCCCACAAACACTAAGGTATTACCTACTCACTCTACCAGAAAATAAGAACTAATTTAGCGATTCCAACAAAACAAAACAAAAAAAGAAACAAAATCTCAACCAGATAAAAATCCTCTACTCACTCTACCAAGAAACAAGAACTAATTTAGTGATTTCAACAAAACAACACAAAACAACAACAACAAAAAACCCCAATCAGATAAAAATCCAAAAAGAAAACTAGCTAATATCTTTAATAGGCAGGAAACCACACTCTACAGAAAAATACAAGTGTGTTTTTTTTTTTCCTTTTTCCTGGTCAGATGCTTTTCTGAGACAGGCCCTTAAAATTAAAGTTTTAGAAGCAACTTAATTTTGTTCCTTGAATGTTAAAAGTGGAAATGAATCCTTACTTCAGAACCTACCCCTGAGGCATGAGGAAATCACACTCAGTAACTCAGCAATTATTTTAAGCACCTCTGAAAATTTCTTATAAAATGTTAATTAGATCACTAAATTAATGAGTGCCTCACAAAAGAAAAAAATGATAGTTTTTTAACAAGATGTTGGAAGAAAGAAAAGGGTCATTTTGCTCCTCTGAGATTTGCTAGGATTCATTTTATGGCCTGCTTAGATTCAAGCTCTTCATGCAAAAACGAAGGCGTCAATCCTATCTACATGATAAAATCAGTGGGTGTGTCAACCAAGACAAATTCTGACATAATTTTATATTGGAAAGTAAAATGAAAATCTTTATCAATAGCATGGTGTGAATAGTTTTGTATATTCTTTCTATGTATATGTCTATCTTTCATTTGTTCCATCTATCATCTATTTCATCCATCCAATTGCCTCATTATCTATCTATCTATCCATCCTATGTAATCTTTGTCTCTCTCCCTGCATCTATTTATATATAACATCTATCTATCTATCTATCTATCTATCCATCCATCATATCTATCATCATCTATTTCATCCATCCATCCATCTACCCCATCTATCTCATCTTTGTCCCTCTCTGCATGTATCTATCTATCTATCTATCTATCTATCTATCTATCTATCTATCTATCTGTCTGTCTGTTTTTCTATTTCTCTATCTATCTAGCTAGCTAGCTAGCTATCATCTATTCCTTCCATCCATCCATCCCATCTATCTCACCTTTGTCTCTCTCTGCATCTGTCTATCTAGCTAGCTAGCTATTTCTCTACCTATTATCTATCTATCCATCCATTCATCAATGCTTTCTTCCATCTATCCATTCATCCATCTATCATTAGGTATCACCTAAGTATCTATTTACCTATACACACACGCACACACACACACAAACACACAACACACACACACACACACACACACATCTATACATTTGAGTAGTCCAGATAGGCTCATTGTGTTTTAACCTACAATTGAAATCATTTTGTTTCCATTTAAAGTTATGCAAAGTGTACCAGCAAAGTCATCCCTAAGATAACTGTCATGATGTCCTCTCCCACTCTTTTGCTAACTTTGTCCAAGTCCTCCCTCCCATTCCCATACCTATAGATGGTTCCCATCCCATAGATGTCCATACCTATCAGTGCTGTTGAATAACCTTGATCCTTCAGAAGCTTAGCAAAGGTAATCTCATTGGTGGGAAGTCCTCCCGAAGAGGCTGTGAAGAGGAAAACTCCAGTGCGGGACCAAGATGCCATTCCTGGACCAGGAAAAAAATCAACCCTTAGGAACCAGGAGATACCTCAAGGTGGGAGACTGTCCCGAAGGTGACCACAGCCCCTGCGATGCAGATAGGAGGTTACCTGATCGGACAGGGTACCGGCCAGTCATGAAGGCTGCCCTGCTTGGTGTGCACAGCGGTGATGCTGCCAGGTGCTGAGTGAGTTTCACTCCCCCACTGGCCAACCGGTCGATATTGGGAGTCCTAGAACAAAAGAATCATAGCATTTGTGATCATTTTCATTTATTGTTCATGTATTTAGTTTTGAGACAGGATCTCACTCTGTCACCCAGGCTGGAGTGCAGTGGCGCAATCTCGGCTCACTGCAACCTCCACCTCTTGTGTTCAAGCAATTCTCCAATCTCAGCCTTGTGAGTAGCTGGGACTACAGGCACACACCACCACCACGCCTGGCTAATTTTTGCAATTTTTGGTAGAGGCAGGGTTTCACCATGTTGGCCAGGCTGATCTCAAACTCCTGACCTCAAGTGATCTGCCCGCCTCAGCCTCCCAAATTGCTGGGATTACAGGCGTGAGCCACTGTGCCCAGCTCTGTGATAATTTTCAAAATGAAACTGTCTATGGCTCTTTATACTGGGAAACTTCTCAATGAGCAAAGGCAAGTCTGGGGTTATGTGGGAAAGAGAGGCGAGATGAGAGGCAGGGGAGGTGGGGAAGAAGTGATACAGAATCAAGACTCAAGCTACAACAAAACCATGCAGATGTGTGAATGATGCAGGCGGGACATCCCCAAAAGGTCCATTCATGCTACAGAGGGCTCTGAGCTCTTGGTCCCACTAGCCCTGAATTAGAAGAGAGAAACCAAGTCTTTGAAATAGGATACTGCAGGGAGGGAAAGTAAGGGGTGAATGAGGATGAGGCTTCACTCTTCTCCCATCCACATCTCCTAAGTTACCTCTGTGTCACCAAAAGAGAAATCTCCAGGGTCAATCTGACTCCCCTCTCTTTCCAACCACAGCCAAAGGAATCCCACAACCAGCTTTAATGAGCCCCTGCCTAATTTCTACATGCCCCCAGGGACAGGGAATAATCAGACTCCATGTGCCTCAACCAGTGAGCATCAACAAATGGGTTAATATGCTCCAGGGAAAAGGCACAAACACTGCAGTGAAGAAATTAGATGCTGCGACCCCCACATACCCTTTGCTGGCTTATATTTTTTATGCTTCATAAATACTTATTTATGAGCTCACTTGTAGAGTGATACCTTTAGCCTTTCTCTATGAATGGATTGGTTGAACATTTTGGGAAGTCATTTAGGAATTAATATCTTTTAGTTTTTGGACCATACCAAGTTATACCCCACAAGATATATCCACGTCCCTCACCAGGAATCCAGGTCCGTTCCTCCCTGCCCGGCTTGTCATCTGACATCCTTCAGTTCCAGGTACAGATGGAATTCTCATGGGCCTCCAGCACCCTTCCTTGTTTATGCAAGGGGATTGACCTATATTTGGAACAGTAGTCCATACTCCACCAGACAAGCAGCTTCCTCACTGTAAAGCAATGGCATGGCTAATTGTGCTCCCCTTCAAGATGGCTGCCTGTAGGTGGGAGTATACATCTTGTTCATTGGTCCCATGGCTTCCCTAGATCAATGCCCTCACAGACTAGTGCTGCGATGATGCATAGCTTGAAGGGGGAAATAATTTTATTGCATCTGTAATGTCAAACTAGTGACCATTTATTAATTTAGTGAATGTGTTTAATTACCAATATTTCTAATTTGCTTTTTTCTTAAAGGGTGAGATGCTTAGAAGACAGAGACTGTTTTTGCATTTGAATTAATCCTCCTAGTGTCTATAGTGGCCTACAAAAAAAAGTGACTATTTTGGGGTGTGATATTACAAAATATAAAAATGAAAAATGTAATTCAGAAATAATGGGACTCTAATATAGAGACCAAGGCAGATTTAGGGTATATATTGCCATGAATTCTTCCATGGGGCTTTATAGACATTTTTTCTTTTGATAATTGGTAAAGATTTAACCTCAAAGGCTTGATTTTAACTTTTTAATTAAGACGTCTTGGTAGGAACAGTTATCTATTATCTCAGTATATCTCAGAATGCATAATATTAAAGAAACAGATAAAATGAAAAAGCTGAATAAAATTATGATGCTGATAAGAAAAACTAAATAAGATCTATATCACAAATGTATAAAGTGATCTGTAAACATTTTACAAAAGTAGGCAAAAGGTGGGGCAGAAAACATACAAAGATAATTACAATTTTAAGAGGACATTTAAAGTGCTCTCTTAAAATTGCAGATCTTACCCTTGCATATGCTTTTTAAAATTTAAGCAATGTCATAAGTCAATATACTCTTAAAAAATAAAAAGCAACATTTGATGCAAAGTTTCAGATTTAAAGTGAGACATATTTGGCTATGTCTTGTGGGAAAGATTTTCCTTAATATCATAATCTATTTAATTTTTGTTTGGTCTGATATGCAACGATTAAATATACTTTCCAAGATTTCTCATGTTAAAAAGAAGATGAGGAGTAAGAGAATGGAAGGAAAATAATCAGCGCCCCATGGCACTTGGCAATGGATCCATTCCTGGCTTCAGGTATTTAGTATTCACATATCCTACAAGAAAGTTCTGGGCCAGCGCAGTGGCTCATGCCTCTAATCCCAGCACTTTGGGAGGCCGAGGCAGGTGGATCACGAGGTCAGGAGTTTGTGACCAGCCTGGCCAACATAGTGAAACCCCATCTCTTCTAAAAATACAAAAAATTAGCCAGGCATGGTGGCGCACGCCTGTAGTCCCAGCTACTCAAGAGGCTGAGGCAGGAAAATTGCTTCAACCTAGTAGGCAGAGATTGCAGTGATCCCCGAGATCGTGCCACCACACTCCAGGCTGGGCGACAGAGTGAAACTCCTTCTCAAAAAAAAAAGAAGAAAAAAAGAAAAAAGAAAGTTCTGATAGAAGCAAATAATCTCTTTCCTCATCCTCTCCTTTAATTCAGTTTGTATTGATCTTTCATGTGATGAAGCTCTCCATAGAACTATTTTTATGCCATCATCTCCACATTATTAGGAAGAGAAAGTGAAATTTTAATGTCAGTATTCTACTCCCCAAGGGCTTACTTTCCTTTTTAAACAAAAGGGTCCTTAAAATAGGTCTTATGTTAGGTTGATTTTACGCAGAGGGACAGAAACAAAACACCCACTTCTGGGAGGATGTTCAGACCCAAGGGTCAAATGACCTCGAGTCTCGTTTGATTGCCTTGTTGCCACTGTTTTGATAATTACTGGCAAGTTATGAGGTCCTAAAACATGATACCTCTCCTGATTGTCAGCTATGGTCTCGATGTTTGTGTCCCCCCCAGATTCAGATGTTGAAATGCTCACCCTCAATGGGATTTTATTAGGAGGTGGGGTCTTTGGGAGGTGATGAGGTCATGAGGATGAAGCCCTGTAAATGGGATTTATGACCTTATAAAAGGGACCCAGAGAGCTCCCTCCCCCCTTCCACCATGTGAAGACACAGTGAGAAGGTTCTGTCTATGAACCAGGAAGCAGGTCCCCACCAGACGCTGAATCTGCTATGCCTTGATCTTGGGCTTCCAGCCTCCAGAACTATGAGCAATACATTTCTATTGTTTAGAAGCCACCCAGCCTATGGCATTTTGTCATAGCAGCCTTTACAGACTAAGACAGCCTGCATAGCTGATGACAGGGTAGGGCCTGGGGTAGAAAAGGGAGAGTTGGGCATGAGCGAGAGTGAGAGTAAGTCACTGATGAGCCAGGACAGAGTAGTACAGACCCATAACCAACCAGAATAAAGCCAGATGCCAAAAGGAGAAGACGAAATAGGTGAACAAAAGGGATGGAAATGTGAATGTGTGGAAAGCAGCATCGTAGCCGTTAGTAAAGAAGAACTGTGATGCACACCTTCTTAGTGATCTCCCTGAGCTCATCCAGCTCCCTGTTCATAGTCAAACAGATAAACTCACACCTGCCTTCATGACATCTACATCTCAGTGTATCTACATGAAGCCAGGCATGGTTTGGAGGGTTTTGAACGTTCTACATGTTCTGTGCTCTGTAGATCAACATTAACCATCCCGGGGACTGTTGCCTATGAATACAGCCATGTGTTTACTGAGGAGCTGCATTACCAACCTGATAGTTTTGTTCCCATAGCACCCAGGATCTCCAATGCCGAGGTCGTCAGCCATCACCAGGATGATGTTCGGCCTTGATGCTGCGTGGCTCTCGGCTTCCCACAGAAAGAACAGTAGGAGGAAAGGGATCTTCATCTTCCTGTAAAGGACAAGGACACAAAAAGGAACTGAAGGATGTTGGCTTGAGACAAGGTTTTGCTCTGTTGCCCAGGCTGGGGTGAGGTGGTACGATCTTAGCTCACTGCAACCTTGAAGTCCTGGGTTCAAGCGATCCTCCTGTCTCAGCCTCCCAAGTACCTGGGACTATAGGCATGTGTCACCACACCCAGCTAATTTTTGTAAAGATAAGGTCTTGCTATGTTGCCCAGGCTGGTCTTGAACTTCTGGGCTCAAACAATCCTCCTGCCACACCCTTGCAAAGTGCTGATTACAGGCCTGAACCACTGTGCCTGTCCTGGTTTAGTAGCTTTCTAAGGGAAACACAGAAACCTTTCAAAACTCAAAGTGTATGGGGTCAACAGCCTGGGGCAGCTCTTTGTGCTGGAAAATGTACAGAGGGAAGAGAATTCATCCATCGTCCATGTCTGCCATCCCAACACGCTCTCACCTCACTGCATTTCATTCCTTGTGAGAATAACAGGTGATGGAATCTTTGGGGAGGATGGTGGCTTGAACACACACATGATGTCTTTCTTGTATGGAGGTCTGTGTACGTGTTCCTGCAACCTGCTTCCTTTGAGTTAGACCCCTTCTTGTTGAGGAGGACGTGGGCTTTCTACTTCATTTTGCTGTTTGCCTCTCTTCTCACTCTTGAGGTTTTGCTGCCCCACCCTGCAACAGGTTCTCCATTTAGAACCGGAGCTTATGTTGGCAGCAAATATGAGGAGGTTGCTCAACAGGTTTCCCAGCCAGAGAGAGGCCTGGCTTGGTTCCCCGGAAGGTGGCAGGTAGGTGTGCAGTGTGGTAGCCTGAGGTCTTACTTACTCAGTATTGATGTCCTTCTAGTCTTCCCACCAGCAGTGGTAGGCAACACCTCTCCCAGCAACTGGTTCACAGCCTTGAGCCAGGTTCTTACTCTCAAATACTTCCAGAACCAAGTCTCTGTGGCTCTGACCCTGACATCAGGAGACAAAACTCACTACTTTCTCTTTCTGTTTCTCATCTGCCTGGGGAGAAATTTTTATACTTTATTTTTCTCACTGGCCCGGGGAGAAATTTTATGACCTTTATTCTAGGTGGGGGAGTCAGGGGTAGGTGTTAATCATATCAATTCTCTGAATCTTAGTTTTCTTAACTGTAAAGTGAAAGAAATTGAACAATTTCTTTGTTCTATTAAGTAATTTTATTTTTATTTAAAAAAATTTGAGACAGGGTTCTGGCTCTGTTGCCCAGGTTAGAGTGCAGTGGTGTGATTATAACTCACTGCAGCCTCCAACTCCTGGGCTCAAGCAATTCTCCCATCTCAGCCTCCTGAGCAGCTAGAATTACAGGTGCACACTGCCGTGCCTGGGTAATATTTTTATTTTTATTTTTTAGAGACAAGGGTCTTACTATGTTACCCAAGCTGGTCTCGAACTTTTGGGTTCAAGTGATCCTCCCATGTCAGTCTCCTGAGTAGCTGGGATGATGGTGAGGACCAATTTTATTTACTTTTAATTTCTAAAAATGTTTATAGATTTAGGCGGTACAGCGCAGATGTCTTACGTGCATGTGTAGTGGTGGAGTCTGGGCTTTTAGTGTACCTATCTGCTCTCTCCTGACACTGGACCCTCATTGCCGTGTATCTGGGAGCACTGACAGTCCTTCAGCGTGTGAACTGGTGTGTGAGCTTGACCTCACTCTGCATCTGTTTTTGCACTCACACCAGCCTTGGTGCATGCAGACAGCTCCCCCAGAGTCACTAAGGACACTGGACATCAAGGCCAGTGCACACGGTGTGGCGGAGTCTCTTCCCTGGCTTTCCAGCAACACCTGTCAGAGTGAGCCATTCCCTTGCTCAGGAATGCACTCCTCTTTGAACACACTCTCTGAGTTTCCTATTGTGTCTCTCTTTCTGCAGAGTCTCTGTTTGCTGGTTCTTCCTCATTCACGGACCTCAGAATCAGGATCACAACCCCACGTAATTACAGAGGCTGGATGGGGGATGGGAAATGGCCTGGGTTTAGTCATCAATATGGGGAGGGGGCTTTGCCAGCCAAGAGCTTGCGCCCCTCCTAAAGAATGTCACCCTTGTAGCAGCTTCCAATTTTTAAAGAGAAGACAGACACACAGATTTGCATGTGCAGTTATATGACCGTCAATTTAATAATTTAAACAAATGTGTAGGCTAACTTGGTGCAAAATACTCAAAGAAACAATCAAACAACGACTAAACATATTTCCTGGCCTGGTGCCACTTCTGAGTGTCCATTGTCCAGTCTGCACTTTAAATGTTGTGAGCCTCAAGACACTTTCTGCTTTCCTCATCTCCTCCCTACCTTTATGAAATACGTATGCTGTCTTGGTGAGATTAAATACTGAATGAATGCTTAGAAACACCTAAGTTTTATGTCCAGAGAGACAGTATATCCAAATACTGAATTAAGGTCTCCATACAGACATGTATCTGGTATCTTGAATTTAACATATTCAAACAGATATCATGAATGTAAAAAGCACCCTGCTATTATTATGTGAAACCATTTTTGCCATTTAGTCTAAAGGCCCCCAATTCGGCTTAATCTGCTTAAACGCTAAATACAGATAAAGCTGATGCAAAGTAACTTCTTACTGAATTCCTCACATAAGACTGCATGAAATAATCCAGTTATACAATGCCATCACAACAAAGACCTTGTCCATCTTAATGCTTAAGCTAATATTTATGCTTGGAAAGAAATGAGAAATTGCCTATTTCTTTCTTTCTTTATTTTTTTAAAGCATGGTTTAAGACTATGGGCTTTATACAACCAAAATCTGGCATGAACTTAAAGGCTGGCTTGAGAGCAAATCACAACATTCAGATAATATAATTTCAGTTCAAAAAGGTCTTGCAAATCATGTATCCCAATTCTCTTATTGTCAGATGGAGAAACAAAGACTCAGAGAGATTGGCTGGTCATGGTGGCTCACACCTATAATCCCAGTGCTTTGGGAGGCTGAGCAGGGAGGACTGGGGGAGCTCAGGAGTTGGAGACCAGCCTGGGAAATATGTAAGTTCCTATCTCTACAAAAAAATTTAAAAATTTTCTCGGCATGGTGGTGCACGTCTGTAGTTCCGGCTACTCGAGAGGCTGAGGCAGGAGAATTGCTTGAGCCCAGGGGTTCGAGACTGCAGTGAGCTCTGATGGCGCCACTGTACTCCGGCCTAGTTGACAGAGTGAGACTCTCTCTAATTAATTAACCAATTAAATAAATAAAGAATACAGACTTTCTACAACCAAAACGTGGCATGAATGTAAAGCCTGGCTTGAGATCATATAACAACATTCATACAATATTCAGGTAATACAGTATTGGTTAGAAAAGACCAGGCAAATCATGTATCCCAATTCTCTTACTTTTAGAAGGGAAAACAAAGACCCAGAGAGATTCAATCAATTGCCCTAGTCATACTCATAGCAAGCTGTGGTATCTAGACTAGCACCCAGGACTCCCTATGGCTCTTCTCTCTCAGATTGTCCCTGGAACCCAGTATTTCTAATGGGCTTTTCAGCATTCCACATGGTGGAGACTTCAGTGCTTTTCTAATTACTCGAGCAGTTCCCTTGGCTACTGAATAATGCCTGTCATTTCCCAGGGCTCTGTAGTGATGCCTCCTGTTCCTGCTGATAGAAACAGGTCCTGTCTAAAGGACCTCACAACCACTGCCTACCCAGTCTGAGTCCCACCACTGGTGGCTGATGATAAGGATACTGAGCTCCATCTCATGGGCTCTGGGGTTTAACACTGCTAAAGCCCCTACTGCTGCCAGCTGGCTGGCTCCTGCAACTGGTTGCTCCTGAAGCTGCCAGCTATATGCTGCTGATGCCCTAAGCTCCTAATGTTCCATGTAGATTTCAGTAAAAGCACACTTCACTTTTTTCCCCCTTGGATTAACCTACTACTGCTTGGGACCTGAGAATTAGGTAGACTTCCCTGTTGAGTGATTGATGGACATGGGTCTGAATGTTAACCAATTTCTCTAATGCAGGCTCCCTGGCTATGGCCCACACTGCTTCTCGGCCTGAACTTGGAAGGAATTCCTTCCCAAAAGGCTTTTTTTATCTGAGTAAAACACACTTCTGTGGGGCTCCTACCTTAGGTCCTGAAGACATACATGTCTGTATCTTGGATAGAATACACCTTGGGCATAGGTTGGGATGACAACTATAAATGCATGCTATATGCCAATTATCTCTATAAAAATAAGCCTTGCTCCCATTAAAAATGGGTGGTAGATTATTATTTTTTTAAAATAAGTACTCAATCCCAGGGGAATTGGGAATAATTATTTAATAGATACAGAGTTTCAGTTTTGCAAGATGAAAAGAATTCTAGAGATGGATAGTGGTGATGGCTGCAAAACAGTGTGAACATACTTAATGCCACTTAAAAATGGTCAAGATGGAAAATTTTATGTTATGTGTATTTTGCCACAATTATAAATAGTAATAAATCTTAAAAAAACAAGTTAAGAAAAATTCTTATAATGTTAAATTTGAAATGGAAATATTAAAATGAACTTATTAGTTAAAATAATGCAATCCTTTCTCTGACCCACCGGTATTGAGTGAGGCCATGTATCCTGCATTGGCCTTATAGAGACCACAGTATACTTGTTCAGCCTTGATTTGGAGCTCAACCATGTGATTTGTCTTAGCCAATGGGATGCTATCAGATGTGAGGGAAACAGAAACGTTATGCTTGCATGTTTAGCTTGGTCCTGTTGTACTTCTGCCATCACCACAAGAAGCTCTTTCTCTAGTATGTGCTACCTCCCTTTCAGCCTGAGCCCCAGAATAAATGTACTGTAGCAGACACAGCCCAACAGACAGCCTGGAGCTTGTTTGTTTCAGCCAACAGACAAACCAATGAAAATATACACTGTTGTGTTAATCTGTTGAGCTTGGAAGAGAATTGGTACATGACATTATTGTGGCAACAATTCACTAAGACACTATATTATCTGAATTGACAGTTTGCAAAGACAGACAAAGGGTATGCACTGCAAATGATAGAATATACATAATTAGGGTCTGGACAAAATCAATAACATTTTGAAGTAGAATTTTTTTGGTTTGTTTTCGTGTGTGTTCACCTTGCCTTCCCATTAGGTATTTATAATCCCTCAATTTTCTTTTGCAGTTCTCCCCCATGGCCCTGCGAGTGAATACATATTCACTAAATTACTTAATTGAGCCTTAGTAAAGGAGTACACACAAATGCAAATTAGCCAGGATAATGGGTTCCATTACAGGTCGTGAATGGCATTAAATCAGGATTTCTCAACCTCTGCACTATTGACATTTGGGGATGGATGATTTGTTAGTGTAGGGGCCTGTCCTGTGCATTGCAGGATATTCAGCACATCTCAAGCCTCTACCCACTACATGCCAGTAGCATGTATAACTCCCCTCAGTTATGAGATCCAAAGATGTCTCCAGACTCTACCAGCCATTGCTGGGAGAAAGGGAGACAAAAATTTCTCCTGCTTGAATAGTACTCTATTACAGCAAAAGAGGAAGCTGGTGTGAGAGAGTAGACATCCAGTAATGAGAGAGAAGTCACTGTCAACTACATAGCTCTTAGCTCCAAGAGAAGTATATTTTCTTACAACATCCTATACAGTTGTTCCATGCAATCATCAACTCTATGTTTGTGCAGCTGCACTCTTAGAATGTGAAGTATTTTGAGAAGCATGATATTTTTTAAAGAAGACAGAGTAAATGTGGGAAGCTATGTGACTGGCAGTCCGGGGGTACTTCCTTCACACATGACACTACTAATCATAGTCAATCACCTCCCTCTCTCCTGATCCACTCAATTCTCCTTATCTGCATTGAGTTGGTACTTTTGTTATTCAGTTAGATTCCTAAGCTTTGCAAAGTGATTGAGTGATTGACTATCTTACTCTTATTTATTCAAATAAATAGGGCAAAAGAGTTTTTTGTTTGTTTTATTTTAAGTCTCTTCACTTTTATCTCTTTGGGAGACTTAAGTCCATGGGACTAATCCTAGAATTCAAGGATGTGTTCGATGGTCACATTCACTTTCTATGATAGAGGAAAATGTTTACATGAAAACACACACACACACATACACACACACACATATTTGCTATATTTATTCAGCTTAGCTCTGTCATTAACTATTACCATAGAATTATTTTATGTGACACACTTATGTCTTATTTATAATTTATGACATTTATTTGACATGAATTCTATACAAAGTCTGAAGTGAAATGATTTAGTCCCTGGCGTAGGCCTTGCATCTTCTCTCTTTTAAAATAGGTCAGAAATAAAACTACCCCTTATCTCATCATAAAATTATTATTTTGCAGCTAAAGCTATGTAATGGCTTCATGCTGGCCTAAGACACAGACTGAGAGTGTAACTAATGGATCATCTCCTTCCCGGGTGAGAATTATCATCCCCTGAACATCATTAACATAAAATCCCATGCAATACCCTGCTACCTTCCTTGCAGACTGTGAACACTGTGCTGGGCAGGACCCGCAGCTAAGTTGAAAGTCTCTCCCAGGGCTGGGCTCGGTGGCTCACGCCTGTAATCCCAGCACTTTGGGAGGCCGAGGCGGGCGGATCACAATGTCAGGAGATCGAGACCATCCTGGCTAACACGGTGAAACCCCATCTCTACTAAAAATACAAAAAAAAAAAAAAATTAGCCGGGTGTGGTGGCGGGTACCTGTAGTCCCAGCTACTCGGGAGGCTGAGGCAGGAGAATGGCGTGAACCCGGGAGGCAGAGCTTGCAGCGAGCCGAGATCGCGCCACTGCACTCCAGCCTGAGCGACAGAGCGAGACTCTGTCTCAAAAAAAAAAAAAGAAAGAAAGAAAGAAAGTCTCTCCCAAATCTTAACTCCTTAAACACAAACTTGGTAACAAAGAGCGAACAATGGCTTATCTTGTGAATGGGTTTTTTTACGGCTAGGCTCAAGATGATGTGTGCTCTAACAAATGTTCTTTTTATTCGAAACACTATCCCTTTCTTGGAACAGCTGTTTTGAGACAATTCTTCATTGCGTTCAACATCTGTTAACTCTTTGGCTGGCAAATCCAGGCTCCAGCCCCACATCCGTGACAGAGAAATTGCAAATATGAGCAAATATATCTATACAAGTACTACATGCTTCTGTTTAAATAGCTAAGTGGGTGTAATAAAAGGCGAACTCTCCTACCTTCAACACCACGATTGTAACAATGGACCTCATATTGGAGTGAGGTGCGGAAAGGCTGAAGAATGAGAGGAGGGCAGAGATAATTTGGAGAGGCCAATCTTCAGCCCCCATCCCCAGCTTTCATGTGACTTATCTAGGGACACCCTCTAAGATTCCTTGCATGGGAGGAAGTTCCCCTTTTCTTATCACTGTGCATTTCTTTCTCAGCACTGATGATACAAGCAAGTGCAGTTTGAGTTATTTTGCGTTTAATCTTCCCTGCTGCACTGGAAGCATTCTGCAGCCAGGAAGAAGTCTAAATGCCTCCTGGCTATATCCCTAGCATCCTCTCTCATGCTTCGCACACATTAAATAGTCAAGATTTGTGGACTAGGCAAATGAATAAATAATGACAGAGAAGGGTTGTAAATCTGAGATCAGATGATTGTTCCCCTTCCTAATTAGACTGTAGACACCATGTGAGCAGGGGCTGGTTGAGCAAGTATCAAAGAAAGCCACATTAAATCAAAAATGTATGTTTATTCTGTTTAATTAAAAGGCCCTCATGCCAGTTCATCCAGAGAGGAAATTAAGCAGGGCCATGCACTATTTTTTTAAATGGCTGGAAGGTTTTACGGGGCACAGAGAAGATTCAAAAATTAGCATCCGTCTTTAAATATGAAGAGTGAGACACACTAGAGGTTTTTAAGAAAACGGAAAACACCATTAATAATGCCCACGAAAAGCTCAGGGTTGGAGCATCAGGGGTCCCTAAGTAGATTTAATGGCTTACAAATCCATAACTAATACCAGGAATTTGCAAAAGAGTGAGTTTAATAACCTCCTGTCCCCATAAGAGTGCAACATATAGCATTCATATCAGAGAAGGCCAGAGCCAGCAGGCTGTGTTCTGCATCTCTACTTCATTACTAGGTTCATGTTTGAGTTGATATAGGAAATAAATACATAACTTTTCTTATTTTAAAATAACAGTTTTTTGGGTGCTTAGTATGTACCAAGCACTGTAACTGCTTTACCTACTTCTTAACCAATTTCTCCTGTGTGAAAAAATAACATGAGAACATGTTTTTATCATGAGTTGATATTTGACTTAGGGACCTCAGATTTTGTTAATAGTGTTTCTCAGCCTCAACACTATTGACATGTGGACTGGATGAGTCTTTATTGGTGGGGAGGGGAGCTGTTCTGTGCATTGTAAGATGTTTAGCACCATCCCTGGCCTCTACCCACTAAACCCCGACAGGATGCTGTCCCCAACTTCTCTGTTCTCCCCTAGTTGTGAAATAACAAATGTCCTCCAGATATTGCCAAATGTCCTCTGGGGAACACAACTGTCCCCAGCTGAAACCACCAAGTTAGTGCTAGCATGTTACCCGCCCTATCATCTGTAGAATTTTCACCTCCTGAACATAACAGAATTGCAACTCATTCCCTCTGCTCCTGTATGTAGGCAGATCGGCATCTACCAAAGGATTTGGAAACGCCAAACCATTTGAGTAGGTGTAAATTTCTCATTTGCACCCACAAGTACATCTTCAGTGTTAACAGACAACGTTTCTTGGGTATAACATACTTCCGCAAATTATGGAAGCTCTTAAATTCCAATGCACATAGGCAACCATCTCCAAAAAGGCTCTTCAAGGAAAACATTAGGCTGCAAGCATTCCTTCTTCTCATGCCTTCTAAGTTGCTTATTCTGTCATTTGTCCATGTGGCAAATCTTTTGCTACCTTACATTTTTATCAAGAGTTACACTCTGCACAACAGCATCATGCTCCTTGCCTGTCTGAACCCCAGTCAAAGAATCCTTACTCCTACACATTAGTCATTGGGAGCCATACTCTTCTTCTTTTTTTCTTAGACAGAGTCTCACTCTGTTGCCCAGGTTGGAGTGTAGTGGTATGATCTCGACTGACTGCAACTTCTGCCGCCCGGGTTCAAGCAATTCTCCTGCCTTAGCCTCCTGATTAGCTGGGATTACAGGTGCCTGCCACCTCACCTGGCTAATCTTTTTTTGTTGTTGTTAGTAGAAATGGGGTTTCCCCATGTTGGCCAGGCTGGTCTCGAACTCCTGATCTCAAGTGATCCACCTGCCTCGGCCTCCCAAAGTGCTGGGATTATAGGCGTGAGACACAGCTCCCAGCCTGGGAAACATAAACTTCTCTCTCTCTCCCCTGACCTACTTCCAATAGTCCTCTCACCTCCCTCCCTTTTTGGGGTCTCCCCTTTTCATAAAAAGCAAATGCAGATCACCACGATTCTTCCTGAAAGATAACCAACCCAGGGAATGTGATAGTCTCTGTTTGTTTTTGTTGCAGCTACTCTCTCATTCCTAACTCTCCTTAATTCTCTTTTTGCTGGCTTTTATTCTCTGCTTGTCAAGAACTAGCAGAATGAGAGGAGAAATAAGAGTCAGAGCTCTGGCCTCATCTCAGGCCACCAGCCATGAGGCTTTAGAAGGCATGTTCTCCTTGTGAATCACTCTTCTGCACATTACCCTAAGATGTCACCTTGACCATGGGGGAGTTACTCAGGATACTAGCGATAAAAGGTTTCCAAAATGAGACCAGATGCAGTAGATTACACCTGCAATCCCAGCAGTTTGGGAGGCTAAGGTAGGAGGATTGCTTGAGCTCAGGAGTTCAAGACCAGCTGCAGGAACATAGCAAGATCCCATCTCTACAAAGAATTTAAAAATTAGCTGGGTGTGGTGGCACATGCCTGTAGTCCCAGCTAATCAGGAGGCTGAGGCAGAAGGATGGCCTGAGCCCAGGAGTTTGAGGCTGCAGTGAGCTATGATTGCGCCACTGTACTCCACTCTGGGCGACAGAGTAAGACCCTGCCCTATCCAACCCCAAAAAAGGTTTCCAAAATAATAAAGTGCTAGACAAATGTAACTTGTTAGGAGCATTTTAGTCTAGCTACACCTTTCCAGTGGAAAGCAATTCACTGAGAATTCAACCGAATCTATTTCAATTCCACAAATACAGGGCAAAACCTAGAAAGATGACATTATAGCAGTCCTATGGTGGTTCTATGATTGTATGAGACACACAGTCACCCTGCAAGACTCTGACAGGTCAAATGAGGAAATCCACAAGTACCAAACCCACTAAAGCGGGCAGTGGAGTCAGAAATGCAGTTTATGCTGTTGAGGTTTTCTTTCTTTCTCCCCCACTTGCTAGCAGTGAAACCACAAGCTATATATTTAGCCTGTTAGTTTTCTTTTCTGTAAGAAAGGAATAATAATACCTTACAAGTATTATTTTGAAGATAAAACTACACACTTAGGACCTTTTTATTTTTATTAATTAATTTATTTATTTTGAGACAGGGTCTCACTCTTTCACTCAGGCTGGAGTGCAGTGGCGTGATCACGGCTCACTGCAGCCTCAACCTCCCAGGCTCAAGGAATCCTGCCACCTCAGCCTCCCAAGTAGCTGGGATTACAAGGGCACACCACCATGACCAGCTAATTTTTAATTTTTTTTTTTTATAGAGACAGGGTCTCTCCTTCTGGGTTCTTAGTACTTATTGATTCAGCAAGGGAATCATAGTAAGAGGCCATAGTTGTTCATTATAGTTATTTAATAATATTAAGTTATTATTAACTTATAAAGTTATTATTAAAATTACAACTATTAATAATAATAAAATGTTATGTAGAGTATAATAAGTACACTAATAGAGTTTTGAACAAAAATGTGGTCAGCCAACTAAAAGTGGCCCCAGTGACTTCCCTTCTGGTATTCACATCTGATACAATCCTCTCCTGTTGAGTAGTGGCTGGACCTAGTGATTTACTTCCAATGAGTAGGATATGGAAAAAGTGATGAGATGTCACTTCTGTGATTGGGTTGTAAAAGACTATGACCTCTATCTTGCTGGCAAACTCTATCGCTTGCTGGCTGTGGATGAAGTAAGTGGCCATTGTGGAGAGACCCATGTTATAAGAAAAAGAGAGAAGTGTCCAGCCAACAGCCAGCAAAAAAAAATGAGGCTTTCAGGTGAACATCCTGCAAGGAACTAAGTCCTGCCTGCAACTATCTGAATGAGCTTGGAAAGAGATCCTGCTACTTTTGGACCACAGATGAGACCACAGCCATGACACCTGAAGTAGCCTGAAAGAGACGTAGAAGCTAAGGAGGATCCAGCTAAGCTGTGCCCAGATTTTTGACCTACAGAAACAATGAGATAACAAATGCAAGTTGCTTTAAGCTGCTAAGTTTTGGGGCAATTTGTTACACAGTAGTAGATAACTCCAATAGCTTGAGGTGAGAAGGTCAATTTTGTCAATGAGGACGAGAAAAAAGCTCCCCAGGACAGCGGCTCTGAAATGTCATGTTGAACTTATTTTAAGAACATGTTTCATTAGTAATGAGTCTCAGAATTTATATAAGCAATTTAAGGACACATGTCTCTGCTCAGCAACCATGTAAAAATGAATTTTTGTTTTACAACTGAAAGTTGAAAGCACCTGAATTAGAAAAGGGCATTTAGGGTAGACCAAAGGGAAATGGCTAAAAAAGAGATTAAATAGAGCAAAATTCAGGCTCTATACGAGCACTAACTAAAATCTCACCAAAAAAAACTAGCTATTTAGAGACCTACTTTGGACTATTACGCTTTGTGATTTTTGTACACAAAAATTGATTTTTTAAAATAAATGTTTTGTTGTATTTTTACTATTATAAATGTACAAAAGAGAAACATCAACCAGCCACTCAGAGAGCCACTCAGGTAATATGTGTGTTTCTCTCCATGTTCTTTGTTTTTTATCATTATTGTATAAGTTGCTGATGTTGCAGTATTCCTACAAACTGTGCGCATTGGTTGGTTGGTTATTTTTTCCATGCAAAACTCTGACTGTGAGGTGGAGAAGAGGTCAGGATAAATCATCGTGATCAGACATGGAGGGCATTTATCTTTTTCCTTTCTGTTGTTTTAGGTTTGGGGCATTTATCTTCATCCAGAAGTGATGAAGCAGAGACTGAGGACACTAGGGATGACAGGCATGGTTTCGTTTCACTCCCGCAGGCATTCTGGTT
This sequence comes from Gorilla gorilla gorilla, assembly GCF_029281585.2. Lineage (NCBI taxonomy): Eukaryota > Metazoa > Chordata > Mammalia > Primates > Hominidae > Gorilla > Gorilla gorilla. The sequence goes on along the minus strand of NC_073247.2, from coordinate 17,706,872 downwards.
GCTCCCTGGCAGAAGGGTTGGGCAGAAACTAGAGTGGATCGCACGACAATGGCCATAACCCCCCAAGGAAGCTGGTCCAGACTAGCACAGGGGCAGGTGGGAGAGAACTGGAGAGAACTAAGCCGATTTGAGACACAATCAACATGAGCTGGTAATTGCCTGGATGTGAAGTGTCAGAAAGAGGCAACAGTCAATGATGACTTCAGCCTTGTTCCTTGGAAAGATACTGGTCCCATTAGCTGGGTAGCGAACAATTAAAAATATTGGAGGATTAAGATTATGAATTTGTTCCACACCAAGATGCCATCATAGAAGGGATCCATTATATATATATATATATATATATATATACACACACACACACACACACACATACATATCTGTATGTGTGTGTGTGTGTGTGTGTGTGTGTGTGCGCGCTCCTTGGAGAAGATTCATTTCCATTTTCTATGCTTTGTGGTAAAAGGGTTAGTTCAGGTGCAGACCATTTTATTGAAATTGAACCCAATAGGATAAAAGCCCATTAATAATTTTTCATGCCTATATTAATCTCTGAATCACAAAATGATTTTGGTTAGCTCAGTGTGACAGCATATCATTCATTATACCTCCAAAATGTGCCTGGAGGTAGATATTATCAGGACTAGGATGAGAAATACCATCTAGCCCAATTAAGAATGTGTGAAAATTTAAGTTTGTTAAGAGCCACTTAAGGCTGGTCAGGGTGGCTCACGCCTGTAATCTCAGCAATTTGGGAGGTCAAGGCAGGTGGATCACTTGAGACCAGCCTGGTCAACATGGTGAAACCATGTCTCTACTAAAAGTACAAAAAATCTGCCGGGCGTGGTAGTGCTTGCCTGTAGTCCCAGCTACTCGGGAGGCTGAGGCAGGAGAATTGCTTGAGCCTGGGAGGCGGAGGTTGCAGTGAGCCGAGATCGGGACACAACACTCCAGCCTGGGTGACAGAGTGAGTGAGACTCAGTCTCAAAAAAAGAAAAAAAAAGCCACTTAGAATCCCACTGTATATAAATTATTACCAGCAGAAGTAAGTGGACTTTGCTTTTTCTTTCCTATAAGCCTGGCTTACAACAAGGTATTGACAAAGAGGTTTCAAAAAACTGAAACAGAGTCAGTTGACATAAAAGTACTTAAAATTAAATAAAGCTGCTCCACTCCAAAATATTAAGAACATGGCACATTAACTTCTGAAAAACTGCATAATTTTCCCTTTAAAAATTATTTTTCTGAACAAACTTAATTTGGCAAAAGAGCATGAAAAACTTTTTTTGTGGAGAAAGTAGCTATTCCTAGAACAGCATCATTAGGAAAGAGAGAGACAAAGGAACATTTTTATAACTAGAGATGTAATTATATTAAATTTGTTCATTAGAAGAAAATTAACAATGTGCTTACGTAACAGAAACTTTAACCACAGCAAAGAAAATGTTCCTGATCTATTTGCTCGATGGGGAAGAAGGCTTATTAAAAACAGAGAAAAACTTGCATGACAAACAATATTTTTTAGAAGAAAAGCAGCTTTGTTCAATCCAAGGTATGTACACTGGTGAAATTTGGTTCACAAAGTGCTATTATCCAACGAAGGTCTTGTTTTAAATCGATAAAGAAAAATAGTCTGACATGAGGACAGAAAAAACCCATTCTGAAATTGTGTCTAAACAGACTTTTCTATAGATTTAAATACCTATTTAAATCGCTTGTGATTTTTCTAAAATAAATGTTCATGTTTTATTGATTTAGTGAATCTGTTTCTATCGACTATACAACAGTACCTGGTGTGTTGGTCTTTTGTATTTCTCAATACAATCAATTATACCTAGTATAGTTGAATTCATTATAATATACATTGAGTATTAATAAAATACTAATTAAAAATTATGTTTAAAAAAGTAAGTCTTGCCTAACCTGTTTGTTTACATTTGAAGTCTTTACATTGAAGTCTTCACTTAGTGAAGACACACTAAGTGTTGCATGTGTGAAGATTCTATTGGTTCCTGCTGATTTTTTTATTTTTTAAATTAAAAAAACAATTTTTAGAGACAAGGTCTCACTCTGTCACCCAGATTGGAGCACAGTGGTACGATCACAGCTCACTGCAGCCTTGAACTCCCCAGCTCAAGCAATCCCCCTGCCTTAGCCTCCTGAGTAGCTAGGACTACGGGCATGCACCACCACACCTAGCTAATTTTTAAAAAAATTTTTGTAGAGATGGGTTCTCGCTATGTAGTCCAGGTTTATCACAAACTCTTGGACTCATGGAATCCTCCCACCTTGGCCTCCTGTGTAGCTGGGATTACAGGTGTCAGCCACCACTCCTGGCTTTCCCCTTATTTTCCCCCTTCTCTGTCATTGCTCCAGTTGATGCATCATGAGATGGAGGGGAGGACAATCAGCAATGGATCCAGAGATGGTAGCTGCCATCCTGGTGCTGCTGCTAACTAGCTGTCAACATTTGGACATGTCACCCAGTCTTTGCAGGTCCCTGTTTCTACAACTGTACAATACAAAGGCTCCTATCATGTCTAAAACCCTGTGATGTTTATGCTTCTATAATCTGATGCTTTTTCTCTGAATCTACCTGGAGCTAAGGAGATGGAATCAATGTAAATGTCCATCAACGATGACTGGATAAAAACAATGTGCTATCTATCTATCTATCTATCTATCTATCTATCTATCTATCTATCTATATACACCACGCATTGTGTGTACACACACACACACACACACACACACTATGGAATACTACTCAGCCATAAAAAAGAATGGGCTCATGTCTTTTGCAGCAACATGGATGAAACTGGAGGACACTTCATCCATGTTGCTGCAAAAGACATGTAAACAATGTGCTTACATAACAGGAACTTTACCACAGCAAAGAAAATGTTCCCTAGTGAAATGATCCAGAAACAAAAGTAAAAAATCTCATGTTCTCACTTATAAGCGAGAGATATACAATGAGTACACACAGACAGACAGAGTGGAATAACAGACATTGAAGACTATTGAAGATGGGAGTGTGGGAAGGGGTGAAGGAGAAAATACTACTTATTGGGTAGAATGTATATTATTTGGATGATGGGGGCAATGGGTACACTAAAAGTGCAGACTTCATGACACAAAATATTCATGTAACACAACCACACTTGTACTCCTAAATCCATAAAAATAAAAATAAGCAACTGCTAATCTCTTCCACAAACACCCCCACAGACACACTCAATAATAATGCTTTACTAGTTATCTGGGCATTCCTTAGCTCAGTCAAGTTGATGCATGAAATTAACCATCACAACATACAATGCAATATTATTCTTACAGTATTATTCTTGCAATATCGTTAACCTTACAAAATGAAGAAATATTGCAATATGCAATAACACAGATGAACTTTAAAATACTATGTTGAGGCCAGGCATGGTACTTCACACCTGTAATCCCAGCACTTTGTGAGGCCGAGGTGGGTGGATCACTTGAGGCCAGGAGTTCGAGACCAGCCTGGTTAACATGGTGAAATCCTGTCTCTACTAACAGCAACAACAAAAAGTGTGTGTTTGTGTGTGTGTGCATGTTTGTATTTGAAAGGCCTTCGTGTTTTGTTGTTTTGTTTTTCTCTCCTAAGAACTTGTCTTTTTTTTTTTTTTGAGCAAATCTTTGGTTTTTGGGGGGGTTCTGGCCAGAGTTCAGAAATCTAGTTAAAAGATAGATAGTCCTTATCTAAACAAAATTGGTGTCCTTATGCAATCACATAATAGATTTGTGTAATTTTATGTTTGATCTGCTCAAAGAAAAATAAAAGGATCTCCCTCTAGCAACACCAGATCTTTTCTCTCTCTGCCTTATGATGTAAATTTGCTGTTTGATTTTTACTTGAGTGGTTTCCTTTAACATGCAATTTTAAGGCTATTTAGCTGACAACCACCTACGGTTGTAAAACAGGTTATCAAGAATCTGAAAGTCTAAGATAGAAAAAAAAAAAGGATGGTCTTTATGGATCTACAAAATGTACTTTCATTCGCATACCTAATGCATCTATGTATTTATGCGTTGTGTACACAATGTTTCACTACTAAAAATATATAAAAGAGCTCTAATTAACTGGCTTAAAGAAAAATAAAAACACTTAAATACTTTATCAGGAAAAAAGGACTAGTCAAATGCTTTTTCAAGTTTATATAACTTAAATAAAACCTTTAATAAATAAGTTAGCTTTAAAATTATTGGTAAGTAATATTAGAAATTTCTTAAGAATTGTCAGCATGCATTGTTTGCATTTATTAATTAAGCAATGTCATACTTATCCCTGCCAAATACTATAAGGTGTCAAATTTTGGCATAGGGGTTACAAAACTAAAAACCCAGCCCAAAACAGAACGACCTTTGCTTGTGTAATTTTTAATAAATAAGACATTGATATTGGTTTAATGAAAATAGCTACATCTTTAATTATTTAGTAAAATTACCATAACTTCTAATCTCGTGGCTTTAGGCAGTCTAGTCCACAGGCAGTAAGGAGGTTTGTTTTGGGAAAGGACAAACCTTTATAGATTTGCTTTATAGATTAGCTGTTTCAAAGCTAATCTATAAACTAAGTTCCTCCCAAAGTTAGTTTGACCTATGCCCAGGAATGAACAAGGACAGCTTGGAGGTTCAGAGCAAGATGGAGTCAGTTAGGTCAAATCTTTTTTCACTGTCTCAGTTATAATTTTGCAATGGGGGTTTTATAACTTTAAATCATAACTATCACAGTTTTCATAAATAATCTAGGTAAACAAAATAAAATAATTGGGTAAATGTAATAGGATAAATACTTGTAGTTAAATTGGTCATAATTTAGAATATAAAGTTATATTAAATTAAATAATCGGTATTTCTTTATTTGGGTATTTTCCAATAAATATATATTGTAGAAAAACATTCTTGTTAAAAACAAGGTTAACATGCTTTGTCTAATTCAAAGTTTATCTAAAGGTTATGTATAAAACAAGGTAAAAGGAACCAGAAAATAAAAAGAGCACATTCACATACACAAGTGTGTAATAACCAACATTGGATATCTCTGCTAGGACTTCAATTTCCTTTAATTTCCCTATGTTTTTCAGAAGACTAATTTTTATTTGAGACAGGGTCTCAGTGTTTCCCAGGCTAGAATGCAGTGGCATGATCACAGCTCACTGCAGCCTCAACCTTCTGGACTCAAGCAATCCTCCCACCCAAGTAGCTGAGACCATAGGCACAAGCCACTGTGTGTGTCTGGCCAATTTTTAAAAAATTTTTGCAAAGATGGGATCTTGTCATGTTGCCCAGGCTGGTCCTGAACTCCTGGGCTCATGATTCTCCCACTTTAGCCCCTCAAAGTGCTGGGATTACAGGCGTGAACCAATGGACCCAGCTAACTAAATATTTTTCAAACAGTTTTTCTGAAGAAGGTTCAAGGTTTCAAACACAAGTGCATACCACAGACCAAGGCAACTGGAATTCATGTTACCTTGGTGTAAGCTCCTCATCCCTGTTAGTTTAGCAAATGTACAGACTTGGGATACATTTGAGTGCCATCATAGGCAGGATACCTCTGTTGCAATTTTGGTTTTAACCTCTCTAATGAGATCCAGAAGGTCCATTATGTGTAATATGTGTGCTCTCCCTGAGGCAAGATATAAATGGTGCTCACCATAAAGTTACCATGTGGAAGGAGCCATTTCTCTCTTGCTCAGATCTAAGACCTCTACCCAACCTCCAAATCCAAATGCTTTGCTATGAACCACTCATCACAGCTTACCTAATATTTTCATTTATTTACAAGGTACCAAATTTGATGGAGAGGACTGTGTCCCATAGCGGTCCTAAACAATCTGGGGAGTCTGAAAACATTCCTCTCTGGCATGTTAAGAGGCCACCATATTTGGAGAGTTCTTGGCACTGTAGAACAATGGACAAATGGTTCATGATGGTGGGATTTGAAGAAAAGGTTGAGAAGGCTATGTTTAAATGATCTCTTCATTGGTAATAGTGAATTATAGAAGGATTTTGTAAGAAAAAAACACGTCTAGAAACATATATTGAAACTTTTATACTTAACAGAGGGTGAGCCTAAGACTTCTTCTTTCTCCTGTAAAAGGATCAGATTCAAGAACAATAAACTCTCCATGAGGATGAGGATAGTCTTTACATCCTCCAAGTGCCTAAAGGATGCTCAAGTTTGAAGTCATGGGTTAGGTCACAGATTTCAGAGGTGGAGTGTTCTAAAGAAGCCAAGGTTCCCAGAGACTGCCTTAAGAATGACAGTGAGCTAAGAGGCCAGAGCTGCCTCTGACTGGAGTGTCAATTTTCCCTCCTTGGCCAACATCTACTCTCCCATATAGTCTCTGTCCCAGCCCTACAGCTCCACCACCCTTTTATTTGCTCTGTCCCTCTATTTCCTTTCCTGTTAAACCAAGAGAAGTCCCTTTCCTTGCATGTCGGCAACAGAGTCAGTCAGTCAGTCTGGACTTAGGAGGAAATGATGGTGGATGTCTGGGACATGCAGGAAAGGAGCTCTGGGCAGAATTCAGTCTCCTGTGAGAGTTCTTTGAGGACCAGTAGTGGAGAAAATAATAAAGTGTTATTCTGCCCCCTGAGGGCATCTCTGTGCACAGAGTTTTTCCAGGGACCTCACAGTAAGCTTTGGTCATGATAGGTTTTGGATATTTGCATTTTCCAGGATCCCCTGGATGAAACACCATAGAGCATTCCCATCTTATCTGACTTTCCAGCATTTGATAACCAGGGGTTATGTTACAGGGGAAATCAGGCAGAACGAAACCATGGGCAGCAGATGTAAAAGGAGAGAAAATAAAATACACACAAGTTTGAGGAGAAGAAAAAGCAAGGGATTTGGGGATGGCATGAAGTGCTTCCACACATTTAATATATATCAGCATCTGCGCTGTCAATATCAGAGGGCCTCTGGGATTTAACAACCAGATGAGGAAACAAGACAAAGATAGCTCAAACCATCTTGGCTCAGCTGCTCTGTGGATGAGCATTTTCCAGGATCAGTGGATGGCCAGGCTGTTGTTATTCTTACCTCCCACTGCAGCAAGCTAGTTAACCCTCTGTGTTAAAGAGGTATTTCATAGACATGGTAATCAGCCCGGGCATCTGACATAGGAAGACAGCGATGGGAGGCCCTAACCTGTACACTGAGCTCCTTCCCCTGAACAAGCTGTCTCATAATTGCTGCTCTTTTTTCAGGGATCATAAATTGGTGCATACAGCTGTGATTATCTATAAATAAAAAGATGTAGAGGAATTTTGTAAAAATTGCTTTGGTAATTAGATGACCAGCAGGTGACCTGCGCAGGTGGAAATGTAAACTAGTACAGCCATTATAAAAAACCGTATGGAGACTTCTCAAAAAACTAAAACTAGAACTGCCACATGATCCAGCAAGCCCACTAATGAGTATTTATCTAAAGGGAAATATATCAATGTGCCAAAGGAAGACCTGCTATATTAGTCCATTTTCTTACTGCTGTAAGAAATATCTTTGTGAGGTTGAGGCAGGCAGATCACTTGAGGTCAGGAGTTCAAGACCAGCCTGGCCAACATGGTGAAACCCCATCTCTACTAAAAATACAAAAACTAGCCAGGCATGCTGGCACATGCCGATAATCCCAGCTGCTTGGGAGGCTGAGGCAGGAGAATTGCTTGAACCCTGGAGGCGGAGGTTGCAGTGAGCCAAGATCGCGCCATTACACTCCAGCCTGGGCGAAGAAGTGAGACTCTGTCTCAAAAAAAAAAAAAAAAAAAAAAAAAAAAAGAAATATCTGAGACCAAGTACTTTATAAAGGAAAGAGGTTTAACTGGCTCACAGTTCCACATGGCTGGGGAGGTCTCAGGAAAGTCACAATCATGGCAGAAGGTGATGGGGAAGGAGAGACCTTCTTTGCATGGCGACAGGAGAGAGAAGTGCAGAACCAAGTGGGGAGAAGCCCCTTATAAAACCATCAGATCTTGTGAGAACTCAGTCACTACGATGAGAACAGCATGGGGGGACCACCCCCATGATCCGGTCACCTCCCATGAGGTCCCTCTCCCAACATGTGGGGATTATAATTTGGATTACAATTCAAGATGAGATTTGTGGTGGGGACACAGCCAAACCATATCACCTGCACTCCCTTTTTTACTGCATCACTATTCACAATAGTGCTTCTACCCAGTGGAACCAGCCTTCCCAATCCCAGGGTCTCCAGACCTGGGCTGTCTGCAGCAAAAGCAGATACATTCTTCTCATGCCCCTGTTCAAGGTAGGAAACTGCTCGCTTGCTATATCTACCAAATTGGTGTAAGTAAAGGTGAAAATAAATTTTAATGGAAACCTTGCCAGCCTCTTCCCCTTGGCTAAAAAATATCAGAGACAAACTAAGGCATAAGAATACCCAAATTGCAACAGAACAAAATGCATGTCACTCTGCCTTCTCCAAACCCATTCTCTATTTCTCAAGGTGGTTAAAAAAAATAAAGGGGATAAAGTCCTATAAGTGCCTTTTGCTAACACTAATGCACTGTATAAAGGTTTCGCTAGCCCTGATGCAGTGTATAAATGCACCATCCCTCCCTCCTCACTCATGCACCTGCAGCTGGTGCCTGCTTTTGGGGACCACTCCATTTCCCCCAGAGCTTCTGATTCACGCTGCTTCTACCAAACTCCTGGCCCCTGGGCCTTAATTTGTTACCCCAGATGTGGTCAAGTTTTCCTAAAAATTTCCACTTACCCTCACTGTTGCTCTTTGCCATAGGATCCTAGTAGGACCCTATGCCATAGCACCCTAATAGGACAACCCAGAAAGCAAAAGCTGACAATTAGCCTCTGTCTACTCAAGACATATGTGGCCAGTTGAAAATGTTTACAGAAAAAAACAAATTTAAAGTTATAGGCTATGAAAAGAGCAGTCAGCTTTAACTGCTAATTGTCATGGGTGAGTGGCGACTATCTGCGGTCGGTGGTGCAGGAATAAAAAGAATTTACCAAGACAGTTGTAGGTAAAAAAGAAAAAAAAAAAAGCAGATTTATTAGAGAGAGTATGAAAATACGTTGCAAGCGTGCAACAGGCAGGTCAGTGAGAGAAGAGCTGACTGCAAAGAGACAAAGACTTGCTGGGGATTTTATAGGATGGTGCTTGTGCTGTGTGCTGAAGAGGGCTTTGTGCAGTACCGATAATGCCAAGGTTGCAGTGAGATAACTTGCAATTTTCTATCAGCCAAGGGTCTGGAGATAGCTGGGTGTAGGCAGACTGTGAGTTATTTGCACAGGGGGCTACCTGTTCTGGAGCACGAAGAAAGGGAGACTTATAACTTACCTGCCTTCTCTTTCTACTTTCCCTCCATCCCCCTAGCCTGACCTCTCTCCCTAATTAGGACTCCACACTAATTAAGACGTGGAAAGCCAAAGGGACCAGTGAACACACATTGACAAGGTAAAGAAGCCATGAAGCCTTGAACTCATAGTTTCTTTTTAAATTATTATAAAATTCACATAATATCAACTTCACCGTTTAAAGCACTTTAAGTGTACAACTCAGTGGCATTTAGTACATCAATTTAATTGTACAACAATGTTGTACAACTGTCAGGTGTATCTCATTCCAGAACATTTTCATCACCCCTAAACGGAGATCCCTGTGCCTGTCAGTGGTCACTCCTCATTCCTCTCTCCCAGCTCCTGAGAACCACTAATTAGCTTTCTCTCTCTACGGATCTGCCTATTCTGGACATTTCATATGAATGGAATCATGCACCACGTCTGGGTTGCTTTCACTTTAGGGAAATCATGAATAATGCCACTATGAGCATTCACACCTGTTTTCAATTCTTTTGGGTACATACCTAAGAGTGGAATGGCTGGGTCATATGGAAAATAGTCAGGCCTTTTGTATCTGGCTTCTGTCACTTAGCATGATGTTTTCTAGGCTCGCCCACCTGACAATATCTGCATAAACATACTACCGTGTTACCAAAAGTACTTTGTTCCTTTTATGCCTAATATGGTTAGGCTTTGTGTCCCCACCCATATCTCATCTTGAATTATAATCCCCAGGTGTTGAGGGAGAGACTTGGTAGGAGGTGATTGGATCATAAGGGCAGTTTCCCCCATGCTGTTCTTGTGATAGTGAGCTCTCATGAGATCTCATGGTTTTGTAAGGGGCTCTTCCTCCTTCACTTGCTCTTCTCTCATCTGCCACCATGTAAGATGTGCCTGCTTCCCCTTCTGCCATGATTGTAAGTTTCCTGAGGCCTTCCCAGCCATGCGGAACTGTGAGTCAATTAAACCTCTTTCCTTTATAAATTACCCAGTCTCAGGTATTTCTTTATAGCAGTGTGAGAGTGGACCAATACAATGCCCACATAATATTGCATTGCATGGCTGTGCCACATTTTATTTATCCATTCCTCAGCTGACGCATGTCTGGGTTGCTTTCACTTTAGGGAAATCATGAATAATGCTGCTATGAACATTCACACCCGTTTTCAATTCTTTTGGGTACATACCTAGCAGTGGAATGGCTGGGTCATATGGAAATTCTAGGTTTAAATTATGAAGGAACTACCAGACTGTTTTCTAGAGTGGTTGAACCACTTCACATTCCCAACAGTGATTTATGAGGCTTCCAATTAAAATCATGGCTTTTTAAGATCCATCAAAAAGCTGAGGATGGACCTGGTGGTGGCTCATGTCTGTAATCCCAGCACTTTGGGGGGCCAAAGCGAGAGGACTGCTTGAGGCCAGGAGTTTGAGACCAGCCTGCGCAACATAGAAAGACCCCATCTCTACAAATAAATAAATAAATAAATTAGCCAGGCATGGTGGCACATGCCTGTAGTCCCAGCTACTCAGAAGGCTGAGGTCGGAGGATCTCTTGAGCCCCGGGGTGCAAGGCTGCAGTGAACCATGATCACACCAGTGCACTGCAGCCTGGGCAACACAGCAAAACCCTGTCCCCCCGCCCTCCGACATAAAAAAGGCTGAAGATGCAGAAAAAACATAAATGAACTAGAATCCAGGATGTGATGAACCTTCCTACAAAGAAGAAACCTTCAGTTGCTTTCACCCCTGGTAGCAGGAGTGGGGAGAAGACGAAGAATCCAGCTGACCCTGAAAGGAGTTTTTAACGACTGGGTGTAGGCAGGCTGGCACGACAGATCAGCATCCTGATGAGGTCCAGCCAGACAGCCCACCTGCAGCCAACCCTTCAATGCACTCCTGCAGTCTTCATGAAGCCCCCTGGGGAATCGTACACCACACAGTGCAAAAAAAAACTCAGAGTGAGGCAGTGCAGGGAAGCTCAGATGCACCCCTCCAAGGCACTCCGAATCTTCCCCATGGGCAGCCACACACCTGTCCCTGTTCCCCAGCTAGGATGGGAATTTGGAATGACCAAATCCAGGGCAAGACAGAAAACAAAGAGGGCTCTTCAAAAACCCAACAAGTGAGCAGTCAGGCTGCAAACAGAGCACGACTTAAGAGTCTTACCAATGCTCAGATCCTAAGCTCTGCTAAAGGGAAAGTGTGGATCTCCTCTCAAAGCATCTGAAGCCAAGGGGGTGAGTGGAACCTAATTAAAACCAAACAAATCACATCCACACTGAAATGGCAGCTTACCAAGGGGCCACACAGATGAAGCGTATGATGTTTTCTAGGCGAAAATATGACTGACTCGGTCTCCACTATTTTTTACAATCAATGTCTATTATGCATGCATATTTATGTTTGCACGTATGACATGTGAAATAGCAGGAGGTATGCAAATGTTAGATATTTCATCTATATCCTTTAAGACATCCATAGGAAATCCATAAAAGAATCTAGCAGGAAAGGCAAACAGCATGTGTTAAGATATGGGGAATTTCAGGGGCAAGATGAAAATACAAAAGAAGAAACAAACAGAAATGCTAGCTATAAAACAAAATAGATATAACATCAGAAATAAGAAGTTCATGTCATGGGCAAAGAAAAGAATCAGAGACCTTGAAGACAGGTCAAGAAAATTATCCAAATTAAAATGTAAAGAGTAAAAGGTAAAATGAAGCAACTATTTCTGTTCATCAAAAGATACTTTTAAGAATGTGAATAGGCTTCAAGCCATAGAAGCAAAAATAGACAAGTGGGACTACGTCAAACTAACAAGCTTCTGTGCAGCAAAGGAAATAATGGAGTGAAAAGGCAACCTATGGAAGGGGAGAAAATATTTCCAAACCATATACTGATAACCATATATCCCAAATATATAATGAACTCCCAAACTCAATAACAAAACTACAAATAACCCAATTAAAAAATGGCCAAAGGACTTCACTAGACATTTCTCCAAAGAACACATACAAATGCCAAGAAGCACATGAAAAGATGCTCAACATCACTAATCATCAGGAAAATGCAACTCAAACCCACACACAATGAGAGATCACTCCACACCTGTCAGAACAGCTGCTCTTAAAAAAACAAAAAACAAGAGACAAGTGTTAGTGGGGATGTGGAGAATTTCTTTGCACATGGCTGGTGTAAATGCAAAAAGGTGCTGTTGCTATGAAAAACAGTACAGAATTTCCTTGACAAATTAAAAAATGGAACTACCTTGTGATCTAGCAATCCCACTCCTGGAAATATACCCAACAGCATTGAAATCAGGATCTCAAAGACATATCTGCACTCCTCTGCTCACTGCAGTACTATTCACCATAGCCAAGATATGGAAGCAACCTAAATGCCCATCAACAAATGAATGGATTTTAAAAAAAAAACATGGTCTATACATACAATGGAATACTATGCAGCCTTAAAAGGAAGGATATTCTACAATATGCAACAGCATGGATGAACCTTGAGAACCTTATGTTAAGTGAAATAAGCCAGGTACAGAAAGACAAATTCTGTATGATTCCACTTATAGGAGGTATCTAAAGTAGCTAAATTCATAAGACCAAAAAGTAAAGTGGTGGTTTCCAGGGGATAGGGGAAGGGAAAATGGGGATTTATGAGTCAGCAGGCATAAAACTTCAGGTAAGCAAGATGGATTAAGTCCAGAGACCTGCAGTCAAACACTGTGTCAGCAGTCGACAATACTGTATTGCACACTTAAAATTTTAAGAGGTTAGATCTCATAGTATTCTTATCACTATCAAATAAAAAAATTTTTAAACATATTGCATGGAACAATGACAATGGCAAATACTAAGGTCACCGTTCATTATTTCACATCTTTATGTCTATTCTAAGACTTTTGCTTGGAAACTTGGCCTAATAATATGTGCTTTCCTTAATAACTATGTGCTTGGAAACTTTCCTTAATAATACAAATATCCATGTTTTTTATTCCAAACTCTCAAACTAGCATATTGTCTCATCAGATAGCAAAATAAAGCTTGCTTTTATAAAAAAAAAAACAACAACAACGATTTGAACAAGGCTAATAGAGTAACTAGAACTGAACAATGGCTATAGAAAGGTTTTAATTTACTTTTTGGGGAATGATTGGTTTTTTTAGATGCTTCTAATTTATCATCAAGTGAAGAGAGTGGGACTATTAAGAGGATACATGAGATAAAATAATTCAAAGTAACATTCATTTTTTTAAAAATTAAGGAAAAAGGAATATAGATAAGCAACATAGACCAGGGAAACTTATTTGTAAGACAATTATTTTTTAAAGGATTTATATCCAGAATATGTAAAGAACAAATCAATAATAAAAAAGGAATGAAACAATGAAATGGGTAAAACAATTGAATATGCACTTTATACAAGAAGATATACAAAAGGCTAATAAGCAAATAAATAGGTATTCAGCCTGATTAGTAATCAGAGAAGTGAAAATTACCACCATGAGATAGCATTTTACAACCCCTACGGTGGCTAAAATAAAAACAAAACAAAACAACGAAAAACGGAAAATATCAAATGCTAGTAAAGACGCAGAACAAGTGGAACTCTAAGTTTTTTTCTTGAGACAGGGTCATGCTCTGTCACCCAGGCTGGAGTGCAGTAGCACGAACAAAGCTCACTGCAGCATTGACCTCCTGGGTTGAAGCAATCCTCCCACCTCAGCCTCCCAAGTAGTTAGGACTAGAGGCAAATTAGCCACCACCCTGGCTAATTTTTTTATTTTTGTAGAGATGAGGTCTCACCATGTTGCCCAGGCTGGTCTCAAACTCCTGGGCTCAAGCAATCCTTCCACCTCAGCCTCTCAAAGTGCTGGGATTGCAGGCATGAGCCACCGTTCCTGGCCCCTAGAACTCTTATATATCACTTGTTGAAGTGTAAACTCATGCAAACGTTTTAGAGAAAAGTTTGGCCATTTCCTATACAATTGAATACACATGTATCTTACTGTCAAGCAGTTACACTACTCGATGTTTAAACAAGAGAAATAAAACTATCTATCCACCCAAAGCCTTAGTCACAATAACCAAAAACTGGAGACAATCCAAATAACTATCAACAGGAGAATGCATAAACAAACTCTGGAACATCAATCTAACCTAAGACTACTCAGCCATGAAAATAAACGAACCACTGATACATGCAACAACACATAAGAATCTCACACACATTATGTTGAGTGAAAGAGGCGAGACCCCAGAGAATCTATATGGCCTGAATCCATGCATATGCAGTCCAAGAAAAGGCAAAAATTATCTATGGTGATAGAACTCTGAAAAGTGTTTGTCTCTGGCTGGGGTATTGATTAGAGAGGGGCAACAGGAACGTTCTGAGATGATAATGGGCATGCTCTATATATTTTGTTTGGGACAGTGATTATATGTTTGTATAAAATTATCAAAACTTAAACGGAACATTGAAGATCTGTGCATTTTACTGTAGGAAAATTATATCTCATAAAAATATACTGAAAATAAGAAAAGAGAAAAAGAAGAAGAGAATTGGCTTTCTTATCTATAAAATGAAGTCATGGGCTACATCCAAGATTCTCCTCTAGCTTTTACATTCCGGGATGCATCTAGGACTTCATGGTGACAGAGTTTGTTTCCTTAAAAAGATAATAAATATAAAACACTTTAGAAATATGCAGAAAGAAGTTAACATAGAGGACCTGAGATTGCTCTCCTTAGAAAGGCCTGCTTGTAACATGTGCTCTTGGTTGGCAATTGGGAATTAGATTTGGGGAGGGTTCTCACCCTTCCCAGAATTAATAAGAATGGCTCACTCTGCCTGAAATGCTTGTACAAACAACATAGTTTATGCTGAACACCTGCTTTCTGTCTGGGAGTCTGCAATTTTGGTAGTACTAGGCAAAGGGCACCTATATGAACAGCTCCCAATAAAAAACCTGGGCACTGAGTCTCTAACCAGCTTCCCTTGTAGGCAACACTTCACATGTGTTGACAGCTCACTGCTGGAGGAGTTAAGTATGTCCCGTGTGACTCCTTTCAGAGACATACCTGGAAGCTTATGCCTGGATTCTGCCAGCCTTTACCCCATGCGCCGTTTCCCTTTGTTCAATGTGTTCTGAATTTTTTTTTGCTGAAATACATCTTAGCCATGAGCCCCACTATGCACTGAGCCTGTTAGTCCTTCTGGCGAATCGCTGAACCTGGGGACCTCCAGCACAAGAAACAACATCAGACCATTCTGGCTTCGGGGTTCTCACTGTCTCCTCCCACACGTTTTCTATTATTGAATCCGAGCTACATTCAGTCCAGTGAGCCAAAATGCATTTATATAAAGGTTGATTCATAGCTGGGAGTCACATTAACCAGAGGGTATGAACACAGGGACAATTGCTGTCATCTCACCTCCTGGAACAGTTCTAGACCTCAGCCTACTGTTTTAAAGTTTAATCGGCTTCCCAATGAGGACCCCAGCTGTTCTTACACCTTAGCCAGAGGCTTTGAAAGACATCTTCCATAGCCCACTGGTGAAAACTGCAAGTGCCATGCAGAGAAAATTACAGGGAAGAGAGAATTCAGCCAAGGAAGCCAGAAAGAGCAAAATAAAGTTGGAAGCAAGAGAAATGTTCCACCAAGTAGGAAACATCAACCTTTGAGAACCACAGACGATTAGACCCAGAAGGTTCTTTGAGACCTCACGGGTGGTGAATACCCTCATTTTACAGATTATCTTAGTCTATTTGGGCTGCCATCGTGGAATGCAACAGATTGGGTAGCTTATAAGCAACAGAAATTTATTGTCACAGCTCTGCAGGCTGGAAGTCCAAGACTAAGGTATTGCAGATTCTGTGCTGGTGAGGACCTGCTTCCTGTTTCACAGACAGTGCCTTCTCCCCATGTTCTCATATGGTGGAAGGAATGAGGGAGCTCTCTGGGGTCTCTTTTATATGGGTACTAATCCCATTTTTCAGGACAAACCCCTCATGATTAATCACATTCCAAAGGCCCCTCATCCAAATACCATCATCTTGGGGGTTAGAATTAAAATATATGAATTTGGGGGGGGAAATAAACAGTCCATTGCATAAGTGAAGGGACTGAAGTCCAGGGAGGTTAAATGCTTAACTCTAATGACAGCCATAAAATTGGTATGAGGAGGGACTAACCCTACCCCTGTGCTTAGTGCTACTGGTTGATGAATTATCCAGTGCTTTGAAACCATTACATTTTAATTCCTGCTCAAGTCAGAACTTGGCTAGTATAAAATAATGTCCAGGACACCTACTTTTCTCATTGAAGAACTGAGAGCTTTAAGTGAAAAGATCAGATCATAAAGTCAACTCGTCCCCTTTTCAAATATTGGCTTTATCACTCCAAGCTTCCATGTCCCATTATCTCCATTTTTAAAAGAGATGAAGTGCACCCAACTTCCAAGGCAGATGGGAGGTGTTTAGTGAATGATATTCCACTCTTTTCCTTTCTCCTTCTCTTTCAACTAACTCTCGCCAATGCCTCTCCTTGGGTCACAGTGATGTTTCATGTCTCAGAATATTTCCATGATGAGGAAAGTGAAAAAAAAATGAATGTCTATGTAGTCTATGTCTTCTGCTGGTTTCCATAAACTTAAAAAAATATATCTAATTCACTCTTGGCTTTACTTCATGACCAAGTCCTCAAAAGCAAATGCAACAAAAACAAAATTAGGCAAACAGGACTTAAACTAAAAAGCTTCTGCACAGCAAAAGAAACAATCAACAGAGTAAATAGACAACCTACAGAATGGAAAAAAAAATTGCAAACTATGCATCTGACAAAGGGCTAATATCTAGAATCTACAAGGAACTCAAACAACTCAATAAGAAAAAAAAACAAAAACAAATAACCCCATTAAAAAGGGGGCAAATGACACAAACAGACATTTTCCAAAAGAAGACATATAAGCACCCAACAAACATATGAAAACAAAAATGTGCAAGACCACTAATCATCGGAGAAATGCAAATCAAAACCACAATGAGGTACCATCTTCCACCATCAGAAGGGCTATATTAAAAAGTGTAAAAACAACAGATGTTGTCAAGAATGCAGAGAAAATGGAACACTTACACACTGTTGGTGGGAATGTAAATTAATATAACCTCTATGGAAAACGGCATGGAGATTTCTCAAAGAATTAAATAGAACTACCATTTGATCCAGCAATCCCACTACTGGGTATGAACCCAAAGGGAAAGACATCATTGTATTAAAAAGATACCTGCACTTGTACATTAATCTCAGCACTAGTCACAATACCAAAGATATGGAATCAACCTAAGTGTCCATCAACAGAGGATTGGATAAATAAAAGTGGTATATATATATTCCATGGAATACTTCTCAGTCATATAAAAGAATGAATTCATGTCTTTTGCAACAAAATGGAGGGAAATAAAGGTCATTATCATTACTGAAATAACTCAGAAAGTCAAATACTGCATATTGTTACTTATAAGTGAGTGCTAAACAATGGATAGACATGGATATACTAATTGGAATAATAGACATTGGAGAGTATAAAAGGTGGGCAGTGAGATAGGAGTGAGGGTTGAAAAATTACTTAATGGGTACAAAGTTCACTGTTCGGATGATGGGTACACTAAAAGTCCAGACTACTGCTACACAATATATCCCTGTAACAAAATTATACTTGTACCCCCTAAATATATAAAAATAAATAAATGCCTAAAAAGCAATAGGAAAAAATACAGATAATGAATGCTATCTCTTAGACATAAATTCCTATAGGGCCATTTAATATTAATTGAATATTTAGGGCAGTAGTTTCTGTTCTGAGATGGAAAACATTGCAAAAGTCTAGATAGAACAAAAAACTTAATGATGATAGTTGTCTTTAAACATAATTTTGAAAAAGACTGAAAACATCTTTTTTTTTTTTTTTTTTTTTTTTTTGCAGCTGAGGGCATCCTTTCTCACAAATAGCTGTTTTTGTGCTCAATCCCACTGGGGAGGGGTCCTAATTGAAGACTGTCTTTTATAAAGCAGAGATGCCCTTGACACAGATTTTCATATGTTAAGTTTGCTTAGGCTTCAAGCTTATTGTTACTTGCAGACAGACAGTTATGACAACAATAAACCAACAAGATCCAAATTCAAACAACATGATTACACAATTCTACTTAATTAGCCAATGACAATTCCTTGTTTATTAAAATGGTTCTTGCATCGGTCTGTTTGGCTGTTATGCCAAAGTACGATAGACGAAGTGGCTTATAAACAACAGAAATATATTGCTCACAGTCCTGGAACAACACATCTGTTCTTCGAAGTGCAAGAACAAGGCACCAAGAGATCCAGTATTTAGTGAGGACTTGCTTCCTGGTTCATAGATGGTGCCTTCCTGATGTGTCCTCACATGGTGGAGGAAGCAAGGGGACTCTCTGGGGCCTCTTTTATAATCACTATGGGAAACTAGTCCCATTCATGAGTTTCCACCTTCAGAACCTCTTCACCTCCCAAAAGCCCCACCGCCAAATACCATCATTTTGGGGGCTGGGGTTTCAACATATGAATTTTGGGGAGTCAGAAGCAGTCTATAACAGTGCTTATGCAAATGCAAACAAAAGATGCCCAATATAGCCAGAGAGTATGCTGTGTATATTAGGTGAATGTCCACAGATAAACATTTACTGCCTAGAGGGGCACATGGTTTGATGTCACTTTATAAACAACCATGTCATTTTTAAATAAACAAAGAAGATATTAATTATCTTTCTTTTAGTTAGACTAGTCAATGCAAAATTTGTCTGACATAAGATTCCTGAATTCATATTCCTAAAGATGGTTCATGTGCACTTAGGAAGCTAAACAGTGAACTTTTGGTGCCATCTTGAGCTCTCTGGGAACGACATTGGCCTCCTGTCTTTTGAGGTAATGCTACCAGACTTCCTCCTTCCAGTAATATCAGCAATAGAATGAAAAGCCATCTAGCTTAGAATTTGAAAATCATGTGTTACAGCATCTACAAGTTGTAACTAGCTAAACAAACGCTCCACAAGGGTGCTGATTAAAGCATTGTACCGAACCAGAGAGGTTACTGAGCCTGTGCTATACAGCTCTGCACTATTCCATAATTTACATCAATGATTTGTATGAATCGACTATCAGAATATTTATCCAACATGGGGAATGGCATGTGCATCAGAAGAGAACAGAGATTCAGAAAAGACCTTGAGAAGTGGAACAAAAGATGGAAATCACAAAATTAAATGCAATGGGGAAAACACATAATCTTCTTATTTAAGAAACGTAATCAACGACACAAAGATGCCAATATTCAGACGTGACCTACTTGCAGCTCCTACGAAGAAGACTTTAGACAACTACAAAGCAAGTTTTGTCAGTTGGGGAAGGGAATGACTGAGAAGACTGAAGTTAATACTAGTTTGGTGTACGTTAAGAAGAAGATGCTTTTGGGACAAGGAAGATGAGTTCCACTCAGCTGTTTACACGAAGTCAGACCAGAGTTGGAATATTTTTCAGTGTAGATCCCTGCGATTTAAGAGGGATGGAGATTCAGTGGCATATCAAGGGAGAGTGATCAGGATGCTTAAGGGTATAAAAACCATCTGATGGCCGGGCGCAGTGGCTCACGCCTGTAATCCCAACACTTTGGGAGGCCGAGGCGGGCGGATCACGAGATCTGGAAATCGAGACCATCCTGGCTAACACGGTGAAACCCCGTCTCTACTAAAAATACAAAAAAAGTAGCCGGGTGTGGTGGCGGGCGCCTGTAGCCCTAGCTACTCGGGAGGCTGAGGCAGGAGAATGGCTTGAACCCGGGAGGTGGAGCTTGCAGTGAGCAAAGATCGCGCCACTGCACTGCAGCCTGGGAGACAGAGCGAGACTCCATCTCAAAAAAAAAAAAAAAAAAAAAAATCTGACATCCAGGATTTCTTAGGAATCGGTAACATTTCACCCAGAGCGGAAAATGGCATTCGAGTTGCACTTAAGTGTGCTCGAATGGTGGTCTGTAAAAGAGAGAAAGGATTTAGCCATTGTCTCAGAAGCCACAGCTGGGACATGTCCAGAACAGAACCAGGGACTTACAAGTGCTGCCAGACCACGAAATGATCAGCCTCTCAAAGTCCCTTCCTCCCATGAGGGAATTGGGTGGAGGGTGAAAAGCCGCATCTGTCGGGGGTATTCAGAAGGGATTCGTTTATGGAAAATTAGGAAATTTAAACAAAGTGGCTCCCACCATCTTTCTCAACCAGAAGATTCCGACAGCCCATAGACAAACTCGTCATCTGAGATACATAGAAGTGGGAACAAAAAATAAAAGCACACCAATGGAGACAGAAACCCAACAAAACAAGCATTCTTTCCCTCTCTGCAACACATATGCATGATGCTCTTCCTCGCTCCACCTTTTAGACAGTAAATGACATCTCCTGATGCAATAAACTTGATAGGAAGATGATAATTAACAAATAATTTGGCAACGAAATTTAATTATAGGTCATTTAGATGTTTTGAAACAGCCACAAAAGCGATTTGCATGTCACTAATTAGCCACATTTATAACCTCTCCTAAAATGTTCCCTCGCTAAGCCTCACAGAAAATCATTATAATCAATGGAAATTACCAAGCAACAACAGATTTAAGAAACAAGAACAAGACAACACATGTTGGGAGAATATGCAACACAAGCAGGTAGCTGCTGTGAACATCCCAACTAGTATGTTTCAGGGTTAAAAACTCCCAGCCTGGCCAGGGGAATAGACGCTTACCTTAAAGGCATCTCCAGCTTGTGATCCTGTTGTTGGGGAAGTGAGCTGTGATGGAGGAGATTGCAACTTCACTCGTTCATCCTCTGTTCATGGTTTCTGCACCAGTGGGAGTTTAACAAGCATATTCCCATGAGAAACCTCTGCTTTGAAGCAGGCCAATCCTACTCAATCACTGCAACCTCACTACAGCTGGGTCCCGTCAGCTGCTGGAGGCTTGGCCAACAGCACTGTACTTGGGCAGATAATGTGAGGCGGAGACACTCTTTGCCTAGTTGCTGCATTCTTTTGGGAGTTTCAGGTGATCCTGGTAAACCGGATTCTTCAGAAGGGGCAACTTCTCCCCTTCGGTATGATTTGTATCAAAGATAAATGCAGACACAATCTGATACCCAAGCAGTTTATGCTAGCAGCAGTGTTATGAAACTTACAGCAGGAACAGGCCAGTGAAATGGGCCATAGAGAATGAGATGGTCAGATAAGAGAATGAACGGGAGTTTAAGGGATTTTCCCCCCTCTCTTATACCTGTCTTCAGTCTGGGTCAGTGACCAGGCATTTCTTTCCTAAAGATAGTTTAAGCTATTCTTATAAGAGTAAGCTTTATTTTAAGGTCTATAAAAGCTGCACCTGTGCTGAGGTGGTTTTAGCTTTTGGAAAGCCCCCTGGGGCCAGGTTTGCTAACTGCAGAGCCAGGTTGCATCATGCTGCTAAGTGACAAGTGGTGTCAGCCTGAGAGACCCTCAAGTGAGCTTTTTGGCAAGTGAGCTTATTATATGCTGTTCCAGCCTAAGTGAGCATTTTCTTGGTGGATCCCTTGAATATTTTCTCCCTTTCAGCTCAGCAACCATGACAAAACAAAAAAAGAGGTTGCTAAGTTGAAATACCACCGACATTGTCGCATTCCACCCGAACCCTTTGATCTTGGAAAACAGCAAAGGTTAAGAAATCCCTTGACAAAGATTCCTTCCTTGACCAAATATAACCCAGTCTCCTGAATCTTGTTCTAAGATTATCTGTGCACTTCTTTGTAAAATCCAGTTTTTGCAAGAAGCCCTCACCCTCACTATCTGATCACACATGATATCAGATCATTCTCTATAGGGTTCCTCAACCTCCACCTGCCCCCAGGCGATGTCTATATTCCTAGCATTACATAGATGTTAAAAGTTAAGCACATAGATTAGTGACACATACACAAGCATCATTTTACAAGGTCAGCAATCCTGCAGGAAAAGCAAAATTGCAGTCTACATATCAATGTGACTAAGGATTCAAAAAAGCAAACTTTTCAGATTTCCTTGAAGGGCATACGATGAAGAATGGAGGAAAAAACACAGAAACAGGAAAAGTATTGGCTTCTCTCAGGAATCTGATTGCATCAAGTATAAAGGTTCCTTAGAACATATTAATGCAAAGTTAAAATAAAATTTTCCTTGGCAATTAAAAATGCTGTGCGCTAATACCCTGCTTTCTAATGTGATTCAATTCAACAATGTGGGGAATGTTTACTACACTTCCAGCTTGATGTCAAGCAATGGGGAATACAAGTTCCAGTTCTGCAAAGATTCATCAACTCCCTTCTTAGCTCAAGAGAGAGGCTGAGAAATGCAGAGAGGAATAAGACACAAAACAGTCCCAACCTCCATGATCTGAGAGTGGGAAAAGGCCAGATTATTACCCAACAGGCACACACTCTAAGGCCTTTTTAGGGGCTCACAAAATGTTTTAATTTGTGTTATAATCAGAAGAAAATGAACATTGGGGATTGAAGATCATACTGGTATTTGCACCAATATAGTTGTAAAATACAAATGTTAATGTTCTATGTTTTTACATAATATATTTTTATATTAAAACATATTTAATATGTTTTGCCTTCATGGCCCATGAAAGTCTTACTGGGCCCTGGGGAAGGGACTCTAGCCTGGTGAAGCAGCGGCTTTGCTCTACAAATACCTGGGGCAGAAATTTGATTTGAAAAATATTTTTCTCTCTTCTCTCTTTCAACCAGATTCCTTAGGAAAACCAAACAAGAGTCAAAATAAACCTCCGAAGCAGTAAGAGGTTGGATGAGATGGGCATACTATTGGGACTAGAACTGGCTCTCATACGCCCAAGCAATTTTAATAAAAAGGCAAAAAGTTGCCATAGAGAGGCTGCTGGCAAGTGCATGGCCATAGGGGGCCGACATGCTCAGGAGGGAAGGTGTTGATCATGTGGAGGCCTCTAAAAGCTAAAGCCCTGTTACCTTCTCTTTAGTGCCTAGAAAATGTGGTATGTGATGCAAATGCTCAAAACCTCTTATATCATAGCTGTCTGACCTCTGGGGACCTTCAACCTTCTTCTAGGCCCATCTGTGCACTTGCTTGTAAAATCCAGTTTTAGCAAGAAGTCTGTTAAGTCAATTTAGCAAGAACACCCTACCGCACCCCCCCTCCATCTGTTCAACCTCAGTATCTGATCAGGGATCAGGCTCCTCAGCCTCCACCACCCCCAGGGGATGTGTGGTCACCTGTTTGGCCTTCTGCTAGAATCCTGTTAGGTCGGTTTAGCAGGAATCTCACTGGCCCTTGGTGTTTCCTCTTAGTAGTTTTCCATCCACTGATGGGCACCCTATTCCATGGCTATGAATCCCCACTTTCCCATGCTGTATTCAGATCTGAGCCCAATCTTTCTCCCCGACTGCAAGTCCCCATTGCTGTGGTCCCTGCACCTGTTGCAATGGTCCTGAATAAAGTCTTCCTTACTGTGCTTTATCAAGTGCTACTGAATACTCCTTAACATCCTCCCACACCTTGTGTTCTGGAAAATGGCTTATTGCAAAGAACCCCCTTCCCCATATGACTGAGAAAAGAGTCACAGATGTCCCTTGTCTAATAGGACAGAGACAGACCCTCTAAATTCTAATTCTTTGTCTTATAAACAGTTATAAGTTAGCTGAGCCACTTGTCCTCCCTAGTCAAATGTCGGATCAGTTTCTCTCTTTCCCCCAGAACCCTGAACATGGGCCCATCCTCAGTCTGAGTGAGCAGGCACTTCCTCCTGGGAACAGTCTGGCCTCAGAGCAAATGTTTTCTCATCTACTGTCTAATCAGACCACCCTTAAATTCAAGGTCAGTGCCTGTTATGTTTTCTAGCCTTGTTTACTCTTCTCCATAAAAGAAAAACCATTTTTGTCCCTAGCCTTTGAGAGGCTTGCAGACCTAGAGTGTTTTCCCTCTTGCATTAAGCTTTTTGAATAAAAGTCCCTCCATTCTAAGTCTGCATTTGTTGTTTTTTTATTTGACACCAACCGGGGAGACTTTTGGACCAATGGAGTTGCAGCCCTGTTGAAGTTTGATTTTTATATAAAATAAAATTTCCTGGGAGACCCCCTAAAGACTAAAGAATCACAGCCCTTGATGTAGCATCCTGCTATTCTGCATCTATTGGAAGCCACATGTCACTTATTCACCATCATGTTGATAAAAAGGGGGTGCAGGTGCATGTCTGCTCCATCTCTTAAGATGTCAGTTGTATCACTGTTAGGTTGCAAGGCAGATAACCCCACTGATGACTCAGTGACTATGGCAAATGTCTCTGACCAGCTTGGAGGAGCAACACATTCCAATATGTTTGCTATGCACATGAGCTCCTAATTAGCCCTCTGGTTCCTCTGCTGTGGACAGCCCTGTGGTCAGTGAATAGGCTGTCATTTCCCTGGGGGTGCCAAGCAGGACCTAGCATTGGTCACATGGTCCCAGCAGAAAAGAAGAGACACATGGAATATAGGACAATGAGAAGAGAATTTACTGAAAAGACAGCTAACAGCAGTGTGGACAGGAAGAGGAGGAAGACGGCTCACCCCTGAGGCTGGTACCACTCAGGCCCAAAGGTGAAGGAGTGATCCTAGAGCTTGTGATGACCTTTGAGGAGTGCAGGATGAAATCCTGGGCAACCCTGCAGGAGGGAACAGAGGAGATGAAAACCCCAACCTGGTTCTCCTCTCCCTTTCATTTGTTGACTTTCCTTGGCCAAAAACAACCAGGACAACAGAAAAGGCAAGACAGCCTATGGATGCCGTTCATCCTGGGCTTCTTCCAGGGTAGAGAACAGGTGGGGATAGGTAGAGGGGCTCCAGGGATAACAGGAAAGATTCCAATCCAGGCCAGTCTCCACTGGAGGTATCATTCATCAGGAGCCCTAAATCCACAATTGCATCACTCCTTTCTCACCCCATATTAGATGGTAATGTTTTTCTCCCCATTGCACAAGAAGTGAGGCTTAGAGGGTCCCCACATTTATCCAGGATTTGAAGAAGTTGAATACCAGAGGGGGAGCATTGAATGGAACCCTGGTTTGTCTGCCTCCAAAACACCTTGTTCTCACTCCTGGGTATCTACCCAGAGCTAAAGAAGTTATTATACAAAAAAGATATTTGCACACGCATGTTTACAGCAACACAATTAGCAATTGCAAAAATGTGGAACCAGCCCAAATGCCCATCAATCAACGAGTGGATAAAGAAACTGTGGTGTATATATATATACACATATATATATACACATATATACATATATACATATATACATATATACACATATATACATATATATACATATATATACACACATATATATACGTATATATATACACATATATATACATATATATACACACATATATACATATATACACACATATATATACATATATATACACATATATACATATATACACACATATACATATATACACATATATATACATATATATACACATATATATATATGATGGAATACTACACAGCCATAAAAAGGAATGAATTAATGGCATTCACAGCAACCTGGATGGGATTGGAGACTACTATTCTAAGTGAAGTAACTCAGAAATGGAAAATCAAACATTGTATGTTCTCACTCATAAGTGGGAGCTAAGCTATGAGGATGCAAAGGCATAAGAATGATGCAATGGACTTTGGGGACTCAGGGGGAAAGGGTGAGAAGGGGGTGAGTGATAAAAGACTACAAATAGGGTTCAGTGTATACTGCTCGGGTGTGATGGGTGCACCAAAATCTCACAAATCACCACCAGAGAACTGACTCATGTAACCAAACACCACCTGTTTCCCAAAAACCTATTGAAATAAAAGCATAAATAAAAATACCTTGTTCTCCTCATTATGTGTAATGTGTAAATTCCTTTCATTCCACAAGGGAAGAGAAGACATTTTAAAAAACAGGAGTAGTGTACTGACTCAGATTTCCATTAGAGTATTAAGACAGCTAGTCATTCTTTCTAGATAGCCAGTTTCAACTGTGATTAATCAGAGACAATAAGGCCACCGTGAGCATGTGAAGGCTTTGGAGGAATGGTTTTATGGAAAAGTCAGGAAAAGGAAGACATAGAGAAAGCTGCCAGAGTTACTAATTTTGCACTGGGGGCCCCCCTCCGCAATCAGTCAAAAAATAATGTGACTCAGCAGAAAAAGGGAACATGTTCAAGGGGGAAAAACATGTAAATAGTGTTTATTGTCTTCCTACCATGTATCAGGCATGCTTTGCATTTTATATAAATGATGATGACAATTAATACAATCTTTTATATTTTTATGTTTTCAGACAGGGTCTTGCTCTGTGGCCCAGGCTGGGGTACAGTGGTGAGATCATAGCTCACTGCAGCCTCAACCTCCCATCCCAGACTCAAGCAATCCTCCTGCCTCAGCCTCCTGAGTAGCTGGGACTACATGCAGATACCACCATGCCTGGCTAACTTTTTAACATTTTTTTTTAGAGATAGGGTCTTAGTATGTTGCCCAGACTGGTCTCAAACTAGCCTCAAGCGATCCTCCTTCCCTGACCTCCCAAAGTACCATGATTACAGGTGTGAGCCACCACCGCCAGCCTAGATTAACAGTCTTTAAAGTAGATACGCTGGGATAGGTGAGAGGAAGTGAAAAGCCAACTGGGATACACAAAAACAGTTAGGAGCAGCCTGGGAGGGTGGCTGTAAATTGTTCCTTTCCTGAGCTTGGAGATGGATACAGTTTTTACACATGAAGGAAACCAAAATATCCCTTTTTAAAATAATGAGGATTATTGATTGAAAAGAAGAATCCTAAAACGCAGTGGACACACTGCCCCTCCATCTGCCTTCCTCATAGCAAGACAGCAATTTACAAAGACAAGGTCTTCTGTCCACCTGTCTGCCTTTGCCACCTTCCTGCCCTCCTGCCTGCCTTTCCCACCGAAAGATGGTCCCCTTTACAACTCTCGCCTATTAGCTCAGAGACAGCACTACAGCAGCTAGAGGCAGATTTTACTCTTTCCAGAAATTTACCTTTTGGTAGCCTGCAGATGTTCTCCTCTTTGTCTTGTCAGTACATAGGACTTATGGCTCTTTGTTAAAATCCTATTTGAGCAAGGCCCCTAAGCCACTGCCTTGAGAGAGAAGTATTTTTGAACTGAGGCCTCTCCTGTGTGATGGGTAGAATATATGTCATCCTCCCAGGCTGCTCCTGGCTGTTTTTGTGTATCCCAGTTGGCTTTTCACTTCCTCTCACCTATCCCAGCATATATACTTTAAAGACTGTTAATCTAGGCTGGCGGTGGTGGCTCACACCTGTAATCATGGTACTTTGGGAGGTCAGGGAAGGAGGATCGCTTGAGGCTAGTTTGAGACCAGTCTGGGCTCAATAGTTTTTCTCTTGTGAATCTGACTTTTATTTTCAGGAGAGTGTCTCAACTAAGAATCTATGAGGGAAAGAACAGACATGAGACTTTCTCCCTTACACATACAAA
Source organism: Gorilla gorilla gorilla (assembly GCF_029281585.2). Classification (NCBI taxonomy): domain Eukaryota; kingdom Metazoa; phylum Chordata; class Mammalia; order Primates; family Hominidae; genus Gorilla; species Gorilla gorilla. The sequence goes on along the minus strand of NC_073247.2, from coordinate 17,678,894 downwards.
AGAAACATTAAGGAAGTGGGATGTCCATTAGAAGGCACTTCAGATTGTCTCATTTTCAACAGGAACTGCATTTGTAGACACACAGCAAGCATAAAATTTAATTTCATTATTACAATTTAATCAAGCAAATTCACTAAAGTACAGTACTTGTCAGCCAGAAAATTGTTTGTTTAGTATAATTCATCAATTACCTTGAAAGGAAAAAATTATGGGACATATATGTATAAATAACTACGTATTCTGGTTATACCAGAAGGATTATCTGCAGGATCTGTAGATGAGCTATCTATTCAAAAGGAGTAACTCCTGGGGCAAGAAGGCACAAAGTCAAAGGTGCCCATTGTATAAAATCCCCTTTATAAACAGCAAACTTTTAGCGTCCCTAGTATCTTGAGGCAGAATTCTTTTTTCTTTTTTCTCTTTTTTCTTTTTTGAGATGGAGTCTCGCTGTGTCTCCCAGGCTGGAGTGCAGTGGAAAAATCTCAGCTAACTGCAACCTCTGCCTCCCGGATTCAAGCAATTCTTGTGCCTCAGTCTCCAGAGTAGCTGGGGATTACAGGTGCGTGCCACGATGCCCGGCTAATTTTTGTATTTTTTAGTAGAGATGGGGTTTCACCATGTTACCCATGGCTGGTCTCAAACTTCTGAGCTCAAGCCATACTCCCACCTCAGCCTCCCAAAGTGCTGGGATTACAGGCATCAGCCACTGTGCTTGGCCCAGAATTCTTTCCTAAGTAATCATTAATAACCACATCCCCTTCTCAATTCACATCTTCCATTAGCCATATTATCATTTGCATACACCTGGATATCAGCGCATATTGTATTTCTTCTCTTATGCATTGCTGAATGATTCTGACTGGCCCAAATGGACAGGCTGCAAAGGGAAGGAATACATTGACACGTATCTGCTCCCGCGATCTGCAGCAGGAAGTCCCGAAAGGAAGGGGAGGAGGAAGGAAATGCAGATGTTTAGATTCAGTCCCAGTTTGGCTTTTATATGTAGCTCTGATCTCTATGAAGAGATGCCCTATTCCCATTTTGGGCAGGGCAGGGATGACTCTGGCCCTGAGATTAAAAAATAAAGAAAGATAGGCAGTGCCTCTGGGGCACAAGAACAGGTCAGCCTTCTCCTCAAAGCCCACCAGTAGAGACTTTGATGCCTGTTGGAAATCTTAGCAAAATGATAGGTGTCCCAGGAAACTGGAGCATCTCACAGATATACTCACATTGTGGAACATGAGAAATACTGGTTGGAAAAACAAAGAGAGTGGTTTCCCTGCAGAACAACTTTCTACAAGGGGCAAGGCCAAGCCAACCCAGAAAAATTCGTGGGAGTAGTAGGCAGAATTCTAAGATGGCCAGAAGTCGGAGAGAGATGCTGGACACCAACTGGTGTCCACAAAGAAGCTGACGGTGATGATGTGAACTTCCTGTGGGGTCCACAGACCTAGAAATTACTAGTGGCCCAGGACTTTCAGCAGTAAGAAAATGGGGACCTCAGTCCCAGAACCACAAGGAACTGAGTTCTACCAACATGCACTGAATTTGGAATAGCACCGGGAGACTCAGGGGAGAACACAACGTAGCTGGCACCCTGATTTCATCCTGGCGATCCCCTGAGCAGGGTAAAGTCTGTCCTTGCTTGGACTCCTGAGCCCAAAGAGAAGATACACAGGTGTGTTGTTTCAGCCACTGTGTGCTATGGAGCAATAGAAAATGAATATAATGGAGTGAATATTAAGGTAAGTGTTTTTCATTGGGGAGATGTTGGTCTAAGGATACAAAGTTTCACTTAGGAGCCAGAGTTCCAGAGATCTTTCCTACAACATGGTGACTACAACATTCATGTGTAGTGAATAACAACACATTGGATATTTGAAAATTACCAAACAGTAGATTATAAGTGTTCTCCCCACAAAGTATGTCAGGTAATGCACATGCTAAGTAGCTTCATTTAGCCATTCCATAATGTACATACATACATATATATATAAAAAACAAAACGTCATGTTGTATACCCTAAATATACATAATTTTAATTTTTCACTTAAAAAAATTAATTTTGCTAAAAAGTAAATGCTTTTCTATACAAAGTTAGAGATCTCAGGCTGGGATATTTGGTTTAGAAATTTATTTGCATATTTTACCTAAAAAGTTATTATTAAAATATTATAAAGTATTAAAAGGAATATTATTTATAGATTTAATATATATTTTAACATATAACACCTAGTATATATTAAATATACATTTATATATACATTGATTTATTTATAATTATACATTTAATATAAAATATTTATTCATTTATGTATAAATATAAATACATCAATTTATATATTTAATATGTATTAGATGTTTATTATTTATTATACATACATCTATTTTTTATAAATATATATTTAATATGTAAATATTTATTTAAAATAAAACATATTTATATTGTATAATTGTATAAATATATAAATATTTTATATTTCTATGAATACGTGTGTGTATAGATATATATAAGTAAATGCATATTCTCTGATCATCAGAAAAATGCAAATCAAAACCACAATGAGATACCATCTCACACCAGTCAGAATGGCGATTGTTAAAAAGTCAGGAAACAACAGATGCTGGTGAGGCTGTGGGGAAATAGGAACACTTTTACACTGTTGGTGGGAATGTAAATTAGTTCAACCATTGTGGAAAACAGTGTGGTGATTCCTCAAGGATCTAGAACCAGAAATGTGATTTGACCCAGTAATCCCATTACTGGGTATATACTCAAAGGAATATAAATCACTCTACTATAAAGACACATGCACATGTATGTTTACTGCAACACTATTTACAATAACAAAGACATGGAACCAACCCAAATGCCCATCAATGATAGACTGGATAAAGAAAAGTGGTACATATACATCATGGAATACTACGCAGCCATAGAAAGGAATAAGATCATGTCCTTTGCAGGGACACAGGTGAAGCTGGAAGCCGTCATCCTCAGCAAACTAACACAGGAACAGAAAACCAAACACCGCATGTTCTCACTCATAAGTGGGAGTTGAACATTGAGAACACATGGACACAGAGAGGGGAACAACACACACCAGGGCCTATTTGGGGGTGGCGGTGACGGGAAGAAACTTAGAGGATGGGTCAATAGGTGCAGCAAACCACCATGGCACATGTATCCTATGTAACTCACCTGCACGTTCTGCACATGTATCCCAGTTTTTTTTAGAAGGAATACAAAAGAAAAAAATTTAAAAATAAAAATAAAAAAAATAAAATATATAAAATAAATAATATGAAAATAAATATTTTTTAAAATCTGTGGTATTCATCTGTATTCGAATTCATTTTTAAATTATATTAAAAATAATTTTTTCATTTTTAATTATATATTTAACTAAATATATTAATATTTAAATAAATATTTATTTAAAATAAAACATTTATACTATATAATAGTAAGTATAAAAATATATATTTCTATAAATACATATATATGCATTTATATATAAAATTATATATAAAATACATAATATGAAAATAAATATTTTTTAAAATCTGTGGTATTAATCTTTGTATTGCAATTCAGTTTTTAATTCCATCTACAAATATTGATTGAACTACAACTTAATGTTACCTGCTATGGAAGATCTGGCACCACCCCTACATGTAAAAAAGGCCCAGAATCTATTGGCTGGATGGTCCAGTCCCAAAACAGAAAGAAGAAAGGGACGTGTTGTGGGCTAAGTAATGGTCAGGCCCGAGGCGCCCACAACCTGATCCCTGGCACCTCACACTTTACCTTACATGGCAAAGGGCACTTGGCAAGTGCCATGAAGGATCTTGAGATGGGAAGAACTTCCTGGATTAGCCAGGTGGGCCCACTGTCATCACAAAGGCCCCTCTAAGAAGGAGGTGGGGAGAGACTGGAAGACACTACGCTGCTGGCCTTGAAGATGGAGGAAAGGCCCACCAGCCCGGAAGGTAGGTGCCCTCTAGAAGCCAGAGAAGGCAAGAAGAGGAATTCAACCCCTAGAGCCTCCAGAAAAGAAAGCAGCCCTGCCCACACCATGATTTTAGGACAATGAAACCCACTTTGTGCTTAAGACTTCCCGAACTGCAAGGTTATATTGTTTTACATTGTTTTAACCCACTCAGTTCACTATAACGTGTTATAGCAGTGTTTGGAAATTACAGAAAGGAAAGGAAAAATATAAGGAAGGAGGAAGGAAGGTAGGAAAGAAAGAAGAAAGGGACAGAGGAAGAAGGGAGGTGGAGACAGAAATTATTTGAATCTACTGAGGAATTTCCAAGTCTAGAAATACAAGAAAAAAGATCTGCTGAAAAACAGCAGTTTTTGTTATCACTGGAGAAGACAGGGTAAAGGGTAGGAGAGACTCCTCTGTACCGTTTTTTCATAACTACTTGTGAGTCTATAATTATATCAACACAAAATATTTAAAGAAAATTATAAAGTGTAATGAATAGTAACCTGCCATTTCTATATATTACACATAGAAAATTCTGGAATTATATCTGTAAACTGTTTCCATGGTGAGTATAGACTATCATATGCTTCTTTTCTATGCTTTTCTGATTTTTGGATTTTTTACAATAAGCCTATCTCTTTTCTTTAAAAACAAAGACACTTTTAAAAAATAAAGTATAAAGGGTTGAAGAATAAGAAACACTCATTATCTCTTGGAGAGAAATAGCTTAATGCCCAAGTTTTGTTAACTCATATTTTTACTGTATTGCAAATACCACGGCAAACGCTATCGCTTTGTATCACCGTATGTGAAGCAAATGTTGGATTTTACCGTAATAGATAAATGAGCATTTCAGTCTCTTTGTTGTTGATTCCAATAACATCCAACTGAATGGCTGTTTTTTCTGCTGTCCTGCAAACCAGGAGGCTGGGAAACCATTCTTTTGCCCCCCACAATCATCTCATCTCCTAAAGCAGAGTACAACAGGGAAAATTGTTTCACACATCAGTTTGTGGACAAGTCATGATATTAAAAAGGTATGTGTACCCTTGAGCCTGCTATTGAATAGCCGACTCTTTCTGTCAAGTTATAGTATAATTCTTCAGTTACTTGTGAAGTTCCTGACCAGTTTATAATTATGAATGATTTTACAAAAACATAACAAAATATATATGCAATTTCATTTGTGCATAATGATCCTTCCTCCATTAAAGCTCAAAATTGGTTTATGACATTAAAATACTTTGAACTCTGAATTTCCCTATCATTACATTGTACTATATGGTGAAACCTTCCTACTGGGACTTGGTTATTTCATCATTACCTAAAAGACCCTTTTATGACATCATTTAGAAAAAAATTAATATGTATAAATCCAATCAATATGGAAAACTCTAAACTTCCTCCCTGCCTAAAAGTGTTCATAACAAAGAATTTCTTGACTGAATTGTTAAAACTTAACCACCATTCTCCAATCCTGTACTTCCAGGTACAATCTAAATCCCTGTAACTTGCACATATCCTGGAAATGCTTGAAGACAATGCCAACAAATTCATGTCGGCAATGCAAAAGAGATTTGAGGACAGGGTGCTAGTTGTTACTTCTTGAATAAAAATGCAACTCCTGGGCAATGCAGAAAAATCAATCAGCATCTCTTTAAAATGTGTTTCCTTTGCATGAGAGAATAAGTGTAATTTTTTTTTTAAAGACAGGGTGCCACTCAGTTGCCCAGGCTGAAGTGCAGTGGTACAATCTCAGCTCACTGCAACCCCCTCCTCCCAGGCTCGAGGGATCCTCCCACCTCAGCCTCCTGAGTAATTGAGATGACAAGTGACTTTTTTATTTTTAGTAGAGATGGGGTTTCACCATGTTCCCTAGGCTGGTCTCCAACTCATGGGCTCAAGCAATCCACCCTCCTTGGCCTCCCAAAGTGCTGGAATTGTAGGCATGAGCCACTGCCCCCCAAGCCCAAGGTGTAATTTTTAATGAAAACTTTAAGCTATTAAAATAGAGTACAGAAAAAGAATATTAATTGTGTCTGCCAAACCAAAACTAAGTAACTGTTTTTTTCCTCTGATGACCATTGGATCGAGATGATATATCTAATAATAATCAAATTCACAACAAAAATCTTTCAGCATAGCTTTCAGGTTAGTACTTCCTTAAATTAGGATTTAAATTTTATGCATACAGATACATGCATGCCTCTTATTTAAGGCCCTTGGATCACACAGCTCTATGTTGGTTTGGAATGAAAAAGAAGGGTTTTCATTATTGATAAGTGAGATAACATCTCTTTATCAAATAGGATGAATCATTTGAAATAGCCATTTTTGCAGATAAAGTATGGTTAACTATCAGCAATGTCATATGGCTGGTCATATATGGACAGCGATCAAAGAACCAAAAAGAGAAAAGAAAAGATTGATCAATAAGTAAATAAATAATAAAAGGATGGTATGAGAAAAGTATATTTAGAGAACAAAATAGAACTTTTGGGAATGCGGAACATGATAAATGAAATAATTCAGCAGAATGCTGGGAAGATCAAGGTGAGGACATCTCAAAGAGAACTGGAACAAAAAGCCAAGGTGATTGATAACAGGAGAGAAAAGACATGAAAATTAGGATATCATAACCAGGTCCCAATCTTCAGCTAATAGATATTCCAGAGGAAGAGACTGAGAGAGAGAAAGAGATTACCAAAGCAATAAAACAAAATATAGTTTTAGACCTGAAGGGCATGAATCTCAGTATTGAACAGGCCTGGGGGCCCAAAATGATAAAGGAAAATAAACCCAGAGCAAAGCCCATTTTCATGGAACCTTAGGATACAGAGGACCAAGACAAAATCCTAAGTGCATAGGGGGTGCAGTGGGTGGATGGGTTACATACAATCAAATCACGGCTTTGGCCTTTACCCTGAGTGGTACAAGACAATTATGCAATGACTGTGAAATCCAGAGGAAAAATGATTTCCACTGAGAGTGGTGGCTCACACCTGTAATCCCAGCATGTTGTGAGGCTGAGGCAGGAAGATTGCTTGAGCCTGGGAGCTCCAGACCAGACTGGGCAATATAGCGAGACCTTGTCTCTACAATTTGTTTTTTAATTAGCCAGGTATGGTGGTGGTGTGTGAGAGGACCACTTGAGCCCAGGAGGAAGAGATTGCTATGATCGCATCACTGCACTCCAGCCAGGAGTGCCTTGCTCTTGCAACAGAGCAAGAAACTGTCTCAAAAAAAAAAAAAAAGAAAGAAAAAAGAAAAGAAAAGAAAACGAAAGAAAAGAAAAGAAAAAGAAAAAGAAAACCAAATAATTTCCAACCTAGAGTTTTATACCAGCCAACCCCTCCAGACACAGTTGCATTGGCCCCTGAATAAAGTCCGCGAATACACTGAGTGCCCACTATTTGCCCCTCAAGCTGAAGGTCTCTGCTTCCAAGCAAGCTGCTAGTCAGTATGGGGAGAAAGCCTTCATGCCCAATTGATGTCATTTTCTGTGGTTGCACTCTCACATGTAATATCCCCAAAGAACCACAGCATAGAGTTGTCACTTTTAGCTTGGGGGGAACAACAAAACATGATGAATAATAATTGCAATAATTACATTCCCATTCTTTCTCTTCCTTACTATGAAACCAGGATGTTGGTGTGTAGGCAGGGAAAGCCCCTCTTCTTTCAAAGTAAACTGGAAGGAGAAACACCTGCTAAGAGCTTTCCTGTGCTAGCATGGATGATCGTGCAATTGCCCAAAAGTCTATTTTACTAACAACTCCAAATCTTATATTTCTTCTTCCGTTGTCCATGGAGTCTGGGTACCACACATGCCCAAGCCCACCAGTGTGTCTACAACAACAGGCAACAGAAGCACCTGGCCTAGGGCCATGTGGGGCCACAAAGCAGGTCAGCAAAACAATCATGACTATCCATGGTCTCAGAGTGGAGAAGGATATCATAAGTAACTGATTAGGGAGCAAGAGAGGGAGCGAAGGAGGGAGGAATGAGGGAAAGGAAGGAAAAAAAGGGAGGCAAGCAAAGAGGAAGGAAGGAAGGAGGGGAGGAGGGAAGAAGGGATGGAAAGAAAGGAGGAAGGCAGGGAGAGAGGAAGTTAGGAGGAAAGAGGGAGAAAGGAGGGAGAGAGAGAGAAGAAAGCAAGAAAGAAGGGAAGGAGAGAAGGAAGGAAAAATGAAGGAACGAAAGAAGGAGAGAGAGAAAAGGTGAGGAGGAAAAAAGGAAGGAGGAAGGCAGGAGAGAGAAAAAAGGAAGAGAGGGAGGGAAGAAGGAAGGGAAGGAAGAAAGAAGAAAGATGGAGAGAAAGGAGGAAAGGAAGGAAAGGAAGAAAAGGAAGGGAAGGAAGGGAGGAAAGGAGGAAAGGAGGGAGGGAGGAAGGGAGGAAAGGAGGGAGGGAGGAAGGAAGGAAGGAAGGGAGGAAGGAAGGAAAGAAGGGGAATCAACAGAGAAAATAATCAACACCTAATATTTTTTAAAATGGCAAAAGACAAATGATGAATGAGAAAACAATTGTAAATTAATACAAATATGGAAAATGTTCAACCTCACCAGGAAACCAAAGAAAATTAAAGTTTAAACACAAGGAAAATGCTATTTTTAACCTACTGATTTCACAAATATTATGGCATGCCAACACTTGGGTTAGAAAATTAAGAAGTAGGAGACTTGAGGAAAAAATAAATTAAACACTAGAATATTCTCGATTTTTGAAGAATATTTTGTCATATATAAAACCTCATGGTATAATTTTAGGGTGTAAAAGGCAGAACCAAACATGATACAAAGGCAACATCAGCACAAATGTGAAAAACAATCTGTCCAGGTGCAGTGGCTCATGCCTGTAATCCCAGCACTTCGGGAGGCCAAGTGTGGGAAGATCACTTGAGGACAGAAGTTTGAGAGCAGCCTGTGCAAGATGGCAAGACCCCATCTCTACAAAAAATTTAAAAATTATCTGGGCGTGGTAGAACACGCCTGTAGTCCCACCTACTTGGGAAGCTGAGACAGGAGAATTGCTTGAGCCCAGAAGTTAGAGGCTACAATGAGCTATGACTGTGCCATCGTATTCCACCCTGGGCAGCAGAGCAGGACCCTGTCTCTCTCTCTCTCTCTATATATATATATTTGCATATGGATATGTATGTCTCATATGCATATGTTTGTATAGAAAGGCATACACATAACTGGAAAGAATGATGATATGATCTTATTTGGGATTAGTTTGCAGGGAGCAGAACTACCAGTGGTTTTATATGATTCTTTATAAATTCTTGTATATATAAAATGTTCTACTTACTTTTATAAACAGAAAAAAACAGTTTACAAAGTACAATTTAATCATATTGTATTCCTACTGATGGAGAAAGTGTCATAGTTAAATTTACAATGCTCCTCAAATGTGATAATTTTTACTAGTGGGAATAAAAAGAAAATGAACTTGGGCTTACAATTGGCCTGAAGAGACCCTAATTTAGAGAACTTCAGCTTAATGAGCTCTGATCCCTGTGCAGCTGACCCTTGTCACATAATCAGAAAAAACTAACAACGTTCCTTTTTTTAGAGACATTTGTTTAGTCCCTATTTTTTAAGCACATGGTGTCTAATAAATACCTGTTGCAGAGAAATGAACTAATACAGATTTCTAATCTTTAGAGTTTTTTGCCCCATGGAAGAATGTTCTAAGTATAGTAATTCTCAGCCTGAGGCCAAAGGCCTAAGAACTTGTGGCGTGGGTAGCATAGATCCTGGAGTCCAAGGGTGGGAGAGCCTGGAGCTCTAATATTCTAGGGCTAGAGATGAAGAGTGTCTCAGCTTGAAGAGAGAGAAAGAGAGGGACAGCGAGAAACAGAGACACAGGCAAGGAGGGAGAGACAGAGACAAAACCAGGGAAAGAAAGAGAGAGATGAAGAGAGGGAGAGAGACACAGAGAGACAGGGATGTGGATAGAGAGCGAGAGACAGAGATGGATAGAGAGAGATAGACACAGAGAGACACACAGAGATAGAGATAGAGAGGGAGAGAGACAGAGAGAGAAAGAGAGAGAGGGAACTCTTTTCTCTGCTTTGTGTTCTATCTGGGCCCCCAGCTGATTGGATGTTGCCAGTCCACATTGAAGGTGGATCTTCCTCACTTAGTCCACCAACTCCCATGCCAATGCCCTCTGGAAACACCCTCACAGACACACCCAGAAGTAATGAACACGTTACCAGTTCTCTAAGTATCCCTTAATCCAGTCAATTTGACACCTAAAATCAACCATCACAAATCCACCCATCATCAACTTTGCATCCATAAGCATCTCCTTAAACCATACTTAATTTCTAAATGAAGATAAGAAAATTACAACAGTTCCACCTAATGTGATGTAACCATTCTGCACACAGCTCAAAATGCAGTAATCCCCTTCCCCGGAAGAGGAGGTCAAGTCCTTGGGTGATGTTGACTCTTCTCCTGACATCCCATCACTTAAATACCATGAGGTAAAATTAATAATACTTAAATACTGATAGAGAGGTAGTCAATAGAGTGGTTTATAAATTATACGCATTTTTGTGGTTTCCATGTTGAGAATGTTCTCAAACAAACATGTTTGTGGTCAAAATTTCTGAGTCAATAACAAAGATACTCCAAGAACACTCTCAACAGGAAAACACAAACCATCATATCATATACTGATATAAAGTCAATATACCTTATGTTATATAATAAAGGAATAAGAGAGGAATGAAAGCAAAGGTATTTGCTAAATACATGTATTTATGTTTTATCTTGATACTAAATATATTTATATATACACACAGATGTATTCTTAACAAAATGGGGAGAAAATACTCGTGACAATGATGGTCCTCATTTCTGTAGCTGGCCACACCAGTCTCCTCTGGAAACACCCTCACAGACACATCCAAAAGTAATGCTTCAGCAGCTCTCTAGGTCTTCCTTAATCCAGTCAAGCTGACACCTAAAATTAACCATTATGAGCATCGTGGATTAGAAAACAGAACAGGTGGCCATGTTGTCAGGGGTCCATCCTAGCAACAAACATAGACAATTCCTTCTTCTGAGAAGGGCTCAGATCTGGACTCTCTAAAGGCTTCTCTGTTCTTGTATCCCTGAAGCCCAAATAGCTGGAAGTCTCTAGATCAGTGTTCAAAGACAAACGCATGAAATCTCTGGCGCAGTTCCCTAAAGCACAGCGGATCTCCCACATCTACACAAACCATGAAGCAATAACAACTTGCGAGTGGATTACTGTTGAGAAGAATGCCCTTGAAGAGCGAAATGGATGTGATTAAAGAACATACCTCCCACAGCACAAGCAGAAAGGAGACAGGATGGAAATGAAATTTCATTCACTAGGTGGAGGGCCTGCTGACCCTTCTCTATAATAATAATGATTCTAATAATGATTCATAAAGCCACAACTCTGGCCAAAAAAAATTAAAAAGTTAAGTATGTGTGTGAGAAAAGAGAGGCTATAAAAACACAAAATTGGTTTAGGTTTTTATGCTGAGAGAGCAATCTTGAAGGAGTGATCTTTGTTGCTGATTCAGAAAATTTAACCACAAACATGTCCCTTTGAGAACATTCTCAAGATGAAAACCATAAAAGTACAGAAATGGAAACTGCTATCTATCTATCCATCCATCTATCTGACATCAACCTATATATCAATCTAGATATCTATATATCTATATATCCATCTATTTATCTGTCCATCCATCCACCTATCATCTATCTACATATCTGTCTGCCTATCATCCATCCATCATCTATCTATATATCTGTCTATCATCCATGTAGCCATCTATTTATCCATCCATCTACCTATCCATCCATCCATCCATCATCTATCTATATAGCTGCCTGCCTGTCTATCTATCATCCATCGATCTATCATTTATCTACGCATCTGTCTGTCTGTCTGTCTATCATCCATCCATCCATCCATCCATCCATCCACCCATCTAACCAGTTTATGGTTTTATATATAGCTTCATTTAAATTATGGGTGGCAAAGCAAACTGCATGTGGAAAGACAGCGTTTGTCATATGTGCTGAGGGTCATGTGTGGCTTGCAGGTGAACAGGGGAAAGGGGGTAAAGTGGTTGAAACATGAGAGTTTAAGAAGGGCTAAGCTTTAGAGAAATGTGTCAGATGAGACTACAAAATATGCTTGGACTGCGGTTCTTGGTGTGAATCCACAGAAGCCCCCACTACCAAACTCAGAGCTAAGGAAATATGTTCACTGTGGCACTGGGGCATCCATTTTTGTCCTTGGCATCACCTTCCTGTCACTGAACACACAAACGAAAAATCATCTCCCCTCTTCCCTTTCCGTATCATCCATCTTTTTCATGCTTGGTCCAAGAAACATCCAAAGACAGCAAGAGAGCTCATTTTATTGTTTTTAGCATTTGCTTGGTCCCATTTCACTAGTTCTACCTCCCAAAATGAGAACATGAGGTTATCAATTACATGTCAGAGGCAGAGAAAGCTGAAGCATGTTTTTCCATCAGAGACGTCATAATATGATTTGAAATTTGAGAGTCTAGAGTTAATATACGGGATTTCAAAATTTCCGACATGTCTGACAAAAATTTTCTTACAGGAATTACATCATAGTTATTGAATCTTCCCCCATGCAATGAAAGAAGAAAATAACAAAAATATTCCTTATAACAAATTTGGGGAGTTAGCAGTAAAAAACAAAAAACATTACTTAAATAATATTTTCAAAGGACTAAGAAGAAAACTAGGAATTAAAGACTAAACTGATTCTAGATATTCTCATACAAGAGGACCTAGGATAATATTTGAAATAAAGTACACAACAGTATTATTAAAAAAAAAAAAAAGAAAGTTCACAAAGTTTTCTAATACTTCAAATGTGTGGTTTGTAGGTAGGAAATCAAAATGAGTTTGAGTTATCATTATTAGGTTCAGTGTTATTAAATGTGCTTCACATACTTATCTTTTACATTTGTATGGTAATGTCTCCAAAGCTAAGGGTTTTATTAGGTAATTTATTTTTTTTTTATTTCTAGCAAAGAAAAATGTCCTTAAATTTATGTAAGAGTCAAAGTTTGGATCTCAGAATAACTGGTCTGGGCCTTATTTTAAAAAGCAAAGAACATAAGTAACTAAGCAAGGAAATGACATCTGATTCATTATTGTAAATGTATATTATATTGGCTATGTACTTAATCAACCCCCACTCTGAATACTGGAATCTTGAAATAAATAAAGTTGACAGATGACTAATATCAACTGGCTCTCCATTCATCAGGTGTGAAATATTACACAAACATACAGCAAAGCCCCTCAGGCTCTGAAAAGAAACTGCAAAAACCCTAAGGACTCCCAGAAACTAAAATAGTCATAAAAATTTAGAAGTCTAAGCAAGAACCTAAGTTTTAAGTTAAGAGAAGAGGAAACTGTGAAAACACGATTTATTATAATAAGTGGTAAATTTCTACTATGCTATAACATTCAGAGTTGATTTTAATAAAATAGAGATAGAAAGTAGGATCGATTAACACCAGTATTATACTAACCATTCTTTGTCAACTGATTATTATTGTAAAATTAGAAGGCTGTGACCCTAAATTATAAAATCAATCTAATTTTGGACACTTCATTACTCTTCCAACATTTTATATTGAAACATGATGAGAAGTTGTAGTATAGATGGATCACTTCCTGATTGACTTCAAATATCATAATATTGTATTTGAAAACTGTATTGCAGGCTCGCTCCTAAAATAGAGAATTTCCATAGAACTTTCTATAGAACTCACTCCTAAAATGGAGGATTTAATATGAATTTTATATAGAAAAATTATTCTCATAAGCAAGCTATCTCACATGCAGTATAAACTAAGGAACTGCTATACTTATTAAGTGATTGTCAGTAAGGCAGCTGAAGCACACACAGGAAAATATGGCAGGAAATTCACGGACCTTAGTTTAAAACTCTATAAAGAAAAAAAAAAAAAAACTTGCTGCCAGGCAGCAGACGTTTTTGCCTTCCTCTGGAATCTTGGGTAGGTTCACTGGATAAAATCTTTTAACAGGTATTAGGCTTCACCCTATTTGAGGATATAAACTCAACAGAACAAGGCTAAAGTTTGTGAAACCCCAGACAGGGTTAAAGATCTGAAACTGGCCGGGCGTGGTGGCTCACGCCTGTAATCCCAGCACTTTGGGAGGCCGAGGCGGGCGGATCACGAGGTCAGGAGATCGAGACCATCCTGGCTAACATGGTGAAACCCCGTCTCTACTAAAAATACAAAAAAATTAGCCGGGCGTGGTGGCGGGCGCCTGTAGTCCCAGCTACTCGGGAGGCTGAGGCAGGAGAATGGCGTGAACCCGGGAGGCGGAGCTTGCAGTGAGCGGAGATCGCGCCACTGCACTCCAGGCTGGGTGTCAGAGCGAGACTCCGTCTCAAAAAAAAAAAAAAAAAAAAAAAAAGGATCTGAAACTGCCTTTGCAAAAACAGTGAGAAAATTATGACAGTGAAAGAGATGTGACCTAACCAACTACATCTTGCCTTTAACCTGCAGACTGCCCTCGTTCATTCTTGAACACAGACTGAGCTAACTACAGGAGGAATTTACAGTGTTAACATGGAAACAAAAATGGTAACAGCCTTTTCCGGAAAAAAATCCCATTCTTGCCTGGGGACACACCACCTCTGTAGGACAACAAATTCGCCACAAGTTTAGAAAGTATGGCTCAGAAGTCCTGCAGTCAGAGGCCACAAGATTCTCAACCTCCCCAGTTGGTCCTAGGGATGCCGTCACTATTGGAATGCCTAAGATTGGAGTTGAAGATGTTTTTTAGACCCTGTGATCTGATCTACCAACTGGTGCCATGCAGACCAGGAATCTGCCTCAACCAGTTCTGTAATCTCACCCAGGCACAGAAGACAGCAAGAAGAACCCACTTTGGGCCCCTATTATTTCATCTCCAATCTGACCAATCATCATTCCCCACTTCCTAACCCCCTACCTCCCTTAAAAAAAACTCAGTCTCCAAATGCACAGAGAGCGTGATTTGAGTAATAAAACTCTGGTCTCCCATTTAACTGGCTCTGTGTGCGTTCAATTCTTTCTCTATTTCTGTCTTGATAAACAAGCTCTACCCGGGCAAAGAGAATCCATTGGTGGGTTACAGATCATTTTTTATATTGGTGTCAGTTATTGGCTAAATCATATCAGAAAGTTGTTTCTTGCCTGTGTGACTGAAATCCAAAAATATATAATTTTTATCAGTATTGTATTAATATGGCATTGGAACTATTTTTTTCATCCATGTATTCAGCAGTTATTTACTAAACATCTACTAAGGCACGCTGTGCATTGTAGGGATACAGTAGTGTTAGAGGGGTTTGAACCAGAGCGACTCCATCTTGAGTGAGGGCTAGGAAAATGAGGCTGGAACTTGCTGGGCTGCACTCCCAGAAAGTTAGGTGTTCCTAGCCTCTAGATGTTTACGGTTAAGGGAACAGATTGATAATGTTTAGTAAACAGACCCAGAATTGGGAGTGTCCTAACACCCTGATATCTTGAGAACAGAGGCATTCCTAATTTTGCTTTAAATATAATAATATCGATTCTTGTAAAATATAGCAATTAAGAAAATTAATCCTTTATCACAAACACTTGTAGCAGAGCACATCACTCCATGATCTTTTTTTGTCCTATATATAAACAAGTACTGTACCTAGAGTGGACACATTCCTCCTCTTAGCTTCGGGAACGCCCTACTCTGTCTATGGAGTAGCTGTACTTTCACCACTTTACTTTCTTAATAAACTTTGTACTGTGGACTCCCCCTGAATTCCTTCTTGCACAAGATCCAGGAACCCTGTCTTGGGGTCTGGCTCGGGACCCCTTTCCTGTAACAGTAGGAGGCACTGCATGGTCTTGCCTTCATAGAACTTTGCAATGTGTTTGCAAAGTCAGATCTTATTCAAATAATCAATATTGGACAAATAATCACACAAGAAATAGTATGAAACTGCAAATGCAACAAGAGTGCCTGGAGCACGGAGTGGGCATTACTTAGCCAAAGAGAGGAAGGAAGCCTACTGGAAGGAGGAGTTGGCTGGGGAGATGGCCCTGAGGGGAAGACAGCCTGGGTAGTCGGACAGGTTTTAAGACAAGTTGCCTGATGGGGAAAAAGAAAGCCAGGGGGAGGCAGATGCAGGGAGGACCTGAGAGTAGGAAGAAAGGTAGGAGGCAGACAATGGAGACCCATCCAGGCCTGGTTCTGAAATTCCACCTTCCTTCCAATGGGAAGCCATTGAAGGATTCCAACAGGGCCAGTGGCAGGGTTAGGCCTGGGTTTTGAGAAGGTGCCTCTGGCTGCTGGTGGTGAGAGGGAGACCTTGATGGATACAGGCAGACTACCAGGAGACCAGAGTGTTGCATACCTAAGACATGAAGATGACTCAGCCCAAGGTGTCCAAAATACAGATAGAGAGACAGGTACACGTGAAGAGACAGCTAAGAAACAAATGAAAGACAGCTCAGATTGTTTGCATTAAAGATCTTTGAGTCTAAAAATAATTTCTTCCACTAAAATCCATCCATCTCTTTCTTGTGGTGGTCACTGATAGTTGTAGTGGTGGTGGTGTGGATCCCATGGCTAGAAAGTGTAGAAGACAGTGGAGAGAGAGGTGTATACACACATACGCATATATCACTTTTATTTTACATCAGTACAGTAAGAAAGGACAAGAATACGTCACCCCACAATGTGCTTCTTTGGCGTAAGAATTATTTTGAGTAATTGCAGACACAGGAGAAGCTCTTAAAACAGAGTAGAAGTTACTGTTTTCTAAGAGAGATTTACATCTGTAAAGGAAATCTCCATTTGTAAGGGTTTCTCCTTCATGGTACTGGAAGAGAAGGAAGGCTGAATCACTAAACACTCTTAAGGTTGGAGAAGGCACCAACTGAAATGTGCACAGCCAACCTTACCCTGGTTTACCATACCTTTCCTGGTTACTTCTCCATAACTGTCCCTTCCCACACCTTTCTCTCTTTCACTTCTTTGAGATTTACTCAATATTCCTTGGATATTGCCCAGATACACAGGAGGTATCCATGTTGATAAACTTCTATTTGTTTTCTCTTGTTTATCTGCCTTTTATTACAAGGGTCTGTCCTAGATAAGAACTCAGACAGGGTAGAGGAAAAATTACTTTTTCCTTCGCTATGCAATAATTCAGCTAAAGAAATCACGGCCAAGATGCAGGAGAGGGTATCCACAGACCTTATCTAGTCTTTACATAAACAGCTTAATATCTTTCAGCTTCAGTGTTGCCTTCTGTTATAAAACAGAACAGGTAGAGAAAGTAATGGTTGTCATTGTTTTTAGTCACAGAAACTTCTATCCATAAGAATGTCTAATAGAGATGAAAATCAGTGTTGTTCTTACAGAAGTGGGTGGAATTAAATCTCTGACAATTCCCACCGCAAGGCTGAAGAAGCTCCCAGGAGCAGCCTGAGGAACCCTGAGGGTTCCAACAGGAGCAGTTTGCCAAGCACTGCACATAAAGTCAAACATTCTAAGTGTTTTCACTAGAGTGGATGTAAAGATAGCAAATTAAGTGTTTGGCTGGAGTGTTTGTAAGACGTCTTCTTATAAATGCAATGTTTTCTTCCTTAGGCACTTCTACACACTATGTTTTAAAACATAGAACAAAGTTATTCTCAATTCTGAAGCCAGGGTGTGCTTGCCGAGAAAAAGCAAGACAGGCTTTGTCGCTCTTGCACTAATTCACAGGTCCACAGAGCCACAACACCTGTGTTAATCCTGATTCTGCAAACCATGCAGAGACAAACACAGAATGGGAAATGTGAAATCCACTACTATGTCTATAAATCCTGAGACAACTCTAGAGATTGTATTCAGTAGTGATTATGTTGTCACGTGAACCCTGTCTTGGGTAAAAGAGTAGAAGTTGAGAAGTTTGGAGGGTGGTACAGGTATTACCAAAGACAAGTTCTAAATGCACTTCTTGACAAAAATCTCCCACGTGCTGAATACTACATAAAGAAGCAACATGGAAAAGAAACATTGCGGCCTCCACACTTATTTTATAAATATAGTCATGTACTACATAACGATGTTTCGGGTAACGATGAATCATATATACAATGGTAGTCCTATAAGATTATAATTCCATATTTTTTACAGTACCTTCTATGTTTAGACATGTTTAGATACACAAATAATTACCATTGTGTTACAACCGCCTGCAGTATTCAGTACAGTCACTTGCTGTCCAGGTTTTTAGTGTAGGAGCAATAGGCCATACCATACAGTCTGCGTGTATAGTAGGTTTGTGTGAGTATACTCTATTATGTTCACGCAGTGACTAAATCACCCATCAGAGCATTTCTCAGAACGTATCCCTGTCATCCAGTGATGCGTGACTGTATCACGTAACAAAGCAATAGGAATTTGAAAAACGCCTATGCAAAAATTATAACAGTGAGAGAAATCTAACATAACTGGTTCCATCTTGCTTCTAATGTCACAAGCTAACTTCCCTTGCTCATTTCTGGGTAGGCCAGGTCAACTACCGGAGGATTTTAGTTTACAGTTTAACATTAAAGCAAGGATGACAACAGTCCCTTCCCAAAACTACCCCTCCTTGTTCAGGGACCAAAACCACCTTTGTAAAACTAATGAACGGCCCCAAGGTTAGACTTGTGGGAGGGACCTGCATTCTGCTAAGACCTATACATAGTTGCATGATAACTAGCCATTGCTTCCTAACCTGCTTACTGCTCAGGAGTCATGTAGCTGGTGGTCACAAGATGTGTAACTTCCCTGATTGCCCCTATAGATAACATCACTATTGTAAAACCTAAGACTGGTATGTAAAATATTTTTCAGATTTTGCATTCTGGTGGAACAAGTGACGTCACCCGGACCAGTGACCCCCATGCAGGAACTGACTCGGCACACAACGACAGTTTTGATAACTCTGTGATTTCTTTGCTGATGGTGCCAATCAGCCTTTCCCATTCTGTAGCCTCTTGCCCGCCAAACTGTCCTTAAAATCCCAGCCTCCACATGAGGTCAGGAGTTCAAGACCAGCCTGGCCAATATGGTGAAACCCCATCTCCACTAAAAATACAAAAATTAGCCGGGCATGGTGGTGCTTGCCTGTAGTCCCAGCTACTCAGGAGGCTGAGGCAGAAGAATCGCTTGAACCCGGGAGGTGGAGGTTGCAGTGAGCTGAGATCGTGCCACTGCACTTCCAGCCTGGACGACAGAGTGAGAGTCTGTCTCAAAAAAATAAGAATAATATTTTCCTATTACTAAACCTTTTCCTTGGAGGAGAACAAATCAGGAAAACTACAGACAATATAAGTGTTCTCCTGACAATCCCCAAAGTCTTCATCCATTTATGGGAGGGAGAGAGTTTAATACTCTGTATGTAAGAACCCCGAATTCTGAATTGTGAAGCACATTAAAATACCTCTATGAGGATGGCTTTATGCTAGTAAGATAGAATGGACACTGTTACTAGATATTTAGAACAAATATTTTAACCCCCACTGCAACACTCCCACTTTATCTGAGAACATTAGGAAAGGATAATGAATGCTGTATTCGTTTATCATGAATTAATCATGAATCCTTTCAGCTGCATATTTTTAATTAGCTACTGCATCTGTCATTTTTTTCAGAGCCCTTCTAGCTGGATCTAGGGAATGGCAATCTCTCCCGTAGACTAAAATGACCGAAAAAAAAAAGGTACTTAAAGCATTTCCCTGCAAAATGTACAGTTTCCAGAGAAATTAAAAAAAAAAAAACAAAACAAAAAACAAAAAACAAAAACCCTACTTAGCTGGTGCTAAAGACTTTGAAAGCGAGGTCAGAAATTCATGCCAGCCATGTATTATCAATAACTTTAGAAAATAAATTATTCTTGAAAATGCCCAAAAAGTTAGTTTCTGAAACAGAAAAAGGAACACACAATCCTTTTAAAGAACAAATTACAGAAATCACAATGGAAAATGAATCTGTTAAGCTGCTAAGTGTTAGGAATGAATATAAGCTGAGGCTTTAAGCCTCCACGGATGTTGCTTTCAGACGGAGAATCCTCTGTTATGGGGTTTAAATTTAATAGAAAGAAAAATCCTAAAAGGTCATTGTCCTTTTGTTCTCTTTAATTCTTATTCTGACTCATATCCCTCAAAGTAAAAGACCATTGACTATTCTAGGAAGAAAGAGAAGATTAAGTTAAAGCCTCTTGTTGCAGTTAGCAAGGTTTGTCGCCCTCAGCACGACATTTCGGATTTGTGAGGAACTGTGGGTGCACCGTGGGATGGTTAGCGGCACGCCTGGCCTCCACCCACTACATGCACCCCACTCCAAAGTTCTGACGACCAAAAATGTCTCCAAACTTTACCAAATTCTCTCTGAAGGGCAAAGTCTACCCTGACACATAACTACTACCATCCGTAACCCCTGAAGCTGCCTTCTGAAAATCATTAAATTACCCTGCAAGCCCGCTTTCAGCTCCCATCTCCCTGGCTGGCAGGATCATCCAGGTCTTCACCACATTTTTCCCAAAACAGAGGTCATCTTTTACTTTTCATAAGCACCCTATGAAACTGCCGTTCATCTATTTTTTTTTTTTTTTTTTGAGATGGAGTCTTGCTCTGTAGGCCAGGCTGGAGTGCAGTGGCACAATCTCAGCTCACCGCAACCTCTGCCCCCGGGGTTCAAGCGATTATCCTGCCTCAGCCTCCCAAGTAGCTGGGACTACAGGTGCATGGCACAATGCCGGGCTAATCTCTGTATTTTTAGTAGAAATGGGGTTTTACCATGTTGGCCAGGCTGGTCCCAAACTCCTGACCTCAGGTGATCTGCCCGCCTCGGCCTCCCAAAGTGCCGCGATTACAGGCCTGAGCCACCGGCCCAGCGTCTTTAAGTCGCTTTTTACAAAGGAGGAAACTAAGGCATGAAGAGGTGAAATGTTCTCCTGGGAACACACTGCCAGCATGGGGTTGGATGGAATCCCCAGCCCCAGGATCTCTGACTTTGGGAGTCTCTTCACACTGATTTGAACCAAATATCTCCTCCAAAAGTATCTTCCTGCCCATTTCTTTGAGCCAGCTGCTATGGGGGACCATAAATGCTCTGAATGGCCAAATATTGTGCCCCCTGGTGTTCTGATAGCATAGTGCCATAGTGGTCCAGACATGTCCAAGAACAGGTGTAAAATAACAGGGATTCTTCCCTGCAGGGGCTTTTAAAACTATGTTTCCCTCATCCACCCTAAAGACTTGCACCATGCACACTCACCTCCCATCAGCGAAAAGAGCTCTTCCTGCAGGCAGGGACCATGCTCTGCCCCTCAGCCCTCACTTCCACCAGGGGGAGGAGCTCTTCCTGCAGGGAGGGACCTGGGTATGCCCTCACCTCCATCAGGGGAAAGAGCTCCTCCTGCAGGGATGAACCTGGGTATGCCCTCAACCTTCAACTCCACCAGGGGAAAAAGCACTTCCTGCAGGGAGAGACCTGGTTATGCCTTCAGACCTCACCTCCACCAGGGGGAAGAGCTCTTCCTGGCAGGGAGGGACCTGGGTATGCCCTCACCTCCATCAGGGGAAAGAGCTCCTCCTGCAGGGATGAACCTGGGTATGCCCTCAACCTTCAACTCCACCAGGGGAAAAAGCACTTCCTGCAGGGAGAGACCTGGTTATGCCTTCAGACCTCACCTCCACCAGGGGGAAGAGCTCTTCCTGGCAGGGAGGGACCTGGATATACCCTCAACCTTCAACTCCACCAGGGAAAGGAGCTCTTCCTGCAGGGAGAGACCTGGGTATGCCCTCAGCCCTCACCTCCACCAGGCGGAGGAGCTCTTCCTGAGAGGAGGGACCCCATTCTGTCCCTCAGGTATTGCTGCAGCTGATCAGCTGAGAACAGGTGTACTGTGAGCCTTCCCACTGTGCCATGTTTCTGTACCTTTGCTGATTCAACTAGAGTAGAGCCACCTCAAGGGTCCAGAGGATGCATTAAATCATTTGTAAGCCCCCACCCCTATATTCCTCTAGATTTGCCACATAATAGGCCACTTGCTTATGCTCATCAGATTATGCACGCTGCCCCCATTGGCCCAGGACAGTCTTTCTCTATAAAAATATATTTGCCCCACAGATGCTCCCCTTTGACCTTTTGATGGAAAGTTCTTTCTGAATGAAAGATAGCTGCAATAGCACCATGTGCATGTCATCCCTGTAATATCAGAATGTCCTCAATACCATTATCAAGATCACTGCATACCACTATTTGACTTAGACAACATAGTCTGGGTGAGTCAAACACTTGAGTTTCAGGGCGAAGATACAAACATATGCACCTCTCATACTTACGCTATGAACAGCTGAAGACGATCTTGCGCCATTGTCCTCAGGAAGATCTTAACTTACTGAGATGACTGTGTGCAGGTTCAGCAACTGAGGGGCTCTTAGTAGAGTCAAACCAAGGGCATCGGGCTCTTCCTGTGAATTCATTCAAAAGATGAATAATCACACGCTGGGTAATCATATATTGACATACTTAAATGACATGAGCTCTTTTATTTATTTATTATTTATTATTTTTTTTTTTGAGAGAGGGTCTCACTTTATTGCCCAGATAGCAGCATGATCATGGCTCACTGCAGCCTTGACCTCGAAGGCTCAAGTAATCCTCCCACCTCAGCCTCCCAAGTAGCTGGGACTACAGGTGTACCACCACAGCTTGCTAATTTTTGTAATTTTGGTAGAGACAGGTTCCCACTATGTTGTCCAGGCTGGTCTTAAACTCCTGGGCTAAACAGAGCCTCAGCCTGACAAAGTGTTGGTATTATAGGTGTGAGCCACTGTGCCCAGCCTCATAAGCTCTTTCTTTACTACAGCAGGGGTTCCCAAGCCCCAGGCCTCTTAGGAATCACACTGCACAGCAGGAAGTAAACAACAGGTGAGCCAAGCTTCATCTGTATTTACAGCCATTCTCCATCACTCACATTACTGCCTGAGCGCCACCTCCTGTCAGATCAGCCATGGCATTAGATTCTGATAGGAGCACAAAACCTATTGTGAACTGCAAATGCGAGAGATCTAGGTTGCACACTCCTCATGAGAATCTAATGCCTGATGATCTGTCACTGTCTCCCATCACCTCCAGATGGGACCATCTAGTTGCAGGAGAACAAGCTCAGGGCTCCCACTGATTCCACATTATGGTGAGTTGTATAATTACTTCATTATATATTACAATGTAATAATAATAGAAATAAAGTACACAATAAATGTGACACACTTGAATCATCCCAAAACCATCCCCCTCCCTGTCCATGCAAAAACTGTCTTCCACAAAAATGGTCCCTCGTGCCAAAAAGGTTGGGGACTGCTGGTCTAGAGGATTTCTCTCTCCACTTTTCTTCTTCCCACTCTCTGCCTAACTCCTACCCATCCTCACGTCTTGGCTTACACCACTGCCACAAGGAAGCCCTCCTTCATTACCCTGTATGAAGCAGGCTCCCCCACTGTTGACTATCATAGCACCTCTTTTCCCCCAGATAGCAATTATTACTACTTGTATAATAGATTCATTTATTTCCTGATTTATTCATGTGACAGCTGTCCTTTCCACAGCTCTAAGGATCAAGAAGGCAGAGACCACATCTCATTTGTTCACCACAGCAAATACTCAATAGATATTTTCTGAATAGGGCTGGGTTTGCACAAACAATGGCCCACAAGAAAAATCTGTCCTGACACCTGTTTTCATAGAATGTTTACATGTTTAAATGGTTGAAAAAAGGATATTATTTTGGGATATGTGAAAAGTACATAAGACTCAAATTTCAGTGTCTGTAATACAAAGTGTATCAGAACACAGCTGCCTCCACTCCCTTAATGCTTTTGTGCTACAATATCAGAGTTGAGTAGTTGTGACAGATACTATTTGTCCCTCAAAGCTGGAAATATGTATTTACTATCTAACCCTTTACAGAAACAGTTTTTTGACCTCTGATACAAAGTCCTAGAAATGAATAGAAAATGGGTCTCAAAAGAAAGCCAAGAAGATAGCTTTGAACCTATTGAAGACTTTTCTTTTAACTTGTTGACATTTAGACCAAAAATCTAGTATATGTCTTGAACTATTTATTAATGTATAAATCTATTGTTTATGCTTTGAAATATGAAGCATAATCCCACTTGGTAAAAAAAATATTCACAAGAGAATATCACATCAGAGAAAAATTACTATTCCATATAGATTTTTATAAATGTGGATTTTGCTTTATTGAAGTTAGGCTTCTAGCAACAATTTCTGAGGTTCAATCAGAATCTCAGAAATGTTATTTTTTCCCCCCAGAGATGGCATTTGAAACTGTAATCAATCTTCCAGCATGGCTTTTCATGTTAGATTCTTGTTGAAATGGAATAGTGTGCTGTCAACATTGATCCTTAACCTCCCACTGCAGGAATGACAAAACCACTGGGCAGGGTCTCCCCTTCTGCTCATTCACCATGACATCATCAGGCAAGACTAAGATTGCACGGATGTGGGTTTGAACAATTGGGCGTCTCTCCTTGCGAGGTAAGAAAGGTTATTATTTTCCTTTTTTTGTCCCCACCTTTTATTTACAGAAAATAGATTTTAAGGTATCAGCATGGAAGCTCTTTGACCCACACTTGATACTCAGTGCTTACCAACCCCCCAGTGAGAAATGAAGACAAAGAACATATCTGAAGAGATTAAGTCACAATGCCTATCACAGTGGTACTGCCACGAAGAGCCTATACTTACAGAATGAAACAGCACAATGGAAAATCTAAAGGCCCACGTTCCGAGGACATTTTTCCAATTAGTATGAGATGGGTTCTCACCCAGGAGTAATTTTACCCCACCAGGAACAGAAGGTGATATGTAGAAACAGGTTTGGTTGTTGCAATTTGGGGGACACTAATGGTATCCAGTAGGCAGAGGGCAGGAATTCTGGTAAATATCTTACAATGCACAAGGCAGCCCCCAAGACAAAGAACTATCCAGCCCAGTGCCCGCCCTCAATCAACAAAGCATGGTCTTCTCCCAAGTGTCAATAGTGCCAAGGTTTAGGAATGCTGTGCTAGATCACTCATCCAATGCTCATTAAAGTGGGTGTGGCTACAAGCACAAGCAAATAGGTTTTAGGGGTGAAGGGGAATGGTACCCAGCTGACTCAAACAATCGCACCTAGTAACTACGGTGATTCCTCTGTTACTATCACAAGTTATATGAAAATAAGTCTCTTCTGATAAAATATATAATCCAAACTGTAGTCACAGAGCAAGAAGATTGGTTAAGCCTGTTTTATTATGAGGAACCTACATTCTGATTTGTGTGTTCAAAGATAATAAGTATGCATCTTTATCCCCTTGAGTCTCTGTTTATCTATAATCCTCACAACTGCCATTTGCTTGGCCATTTTTCTCATTTGCATGCCCCCTCCAAATGAAATTCCAGTTGTACAAGTCTGAAAATGATAATGATCTAAGAATGCCATTGGGGTTTGCCATCCGTTGTCCATAATTCTGAGACACAAAAAGCCCTGAAAACCAAATGATTTTTGTAATGCCCATTTTGTTGTATTGAGCATCAAAACCCAGACTGAACCAACTTGAGGCATCAGTCTTGTCTCAGCCTACCAGCTTCTGCTGTTCATTAGTATTGTGTTACTTTGTTGTGACTTCAGGTTTAATGGCACGGGTTTAATTTTGACTGTGAAAATGTCAAAAAGAGTTAAAGGCATCCTATGTTCAACAGTGAGAAGAAGAAGAGAATGCATTTGTCCTTAGCCATAGCCCAGGCCGTGTAATTATTAAAGAAGACTGACTGTAGTATACAAAGTGGAAAGGTTAGTTGTTGAAATTTGACTGATTGATTTGCCATAGGGTGAACCACATCCCAGTGTGTCTAGGACTGATGAGGTCCAGTTTTCAAACTGGGACAGTCTCAGGCAAGCTAGGATGAGTCATTTATCCTACTTTCTCGTGAAAGCTTCCAGAACATTCCATGTAGAAGTAAACACTGAAAACCACTGTGAATATTCTAGAGATTGACTGAAGGAATTTACAAGGGTAAATGGTAATCCAGGGTGAAAAAGTGTATTTTGAAGAGGAAGACATAGAGTATGGTGCCGAGGAATTTGCAGAGAACGTCCTTTGTGGGTGCTGTGGTAGCAACTTAGATGCCAAGGGAAGACCCAAGTCTTCCTCCCCCAGCTGCTGCTGATAGTTTTGATGGCTGACACACTTAGCAAAGTCTGTCTCTGGAAACTGGCCTCGGTCAAAGAGAACTGCCTTTTCCAAGGGGATGGCATCTCCTTGCCTCAAGGTGGGAAACCTCTGAGGGACCTTCCTGGCTCCAGAGCTCCCTCTGAAATGAGCTGAGGTCTTTGTTGCAACAGCTGTGCTGCTCAACTCCTCCCTTGGCCTCAATTTCCTTTCCTCACTCCCCTGCAAGTGTTGACCCCAAGAATACACTCCCCACAAAAAATCTCCTGAGCACCTCAGAGTCTATTTCCCATGACTTGACCTAAGATGATATCTGATTTTAAAGAAACAGTTTATTCCCGAAAATATTTACAATGCTGATCAAATAGCCTCATCTTGCTGATCAAATAGCCCACCTTGCTACTAAGCTATAATCCTAGAGAAACTCTAATGTATAGGAGCACTCTTGACATAAGTGACTCCATCTTAGGAGAAGATTACATCTTGCTTTTCAGAAGGCATCTTCCCAATAGGACCAGATGTTCGCCCAATCAATACAGACTGCACCCAACCAGATGAGGTTGTAACCCTTTATTGTCACCCCTCACCAGATGACTCAGGGGGATATTAGCAGGACTTCACCAGTTCAACATGACCACCTCATTAGACCCCATCTTGCTAACACTCGTGGTCTCCTCCACGTACCCACTGCTGAACCCTCTGCCCAAATCAAGGCCTCTTCTTTACAAGATGTGGGCAATCATCCAGATCAGCCCAGGACACTCTCCTTGTCCACGTCACTCTCCATGGACTGGTTCATTAACTCCTTTTCCTATCCCCTTTATATGGATGTTAAATGTTACAACACATGTTAACATGTGTTATGGAATGTTTAATCTAGAACATTTATATATTGATTAAGTATACTGCCATGTTTGGTTTGCAATATTGACTGTTGTAAACTGGCTTGAGCCTGTGTGTCCCTGGCTCTGGCTACCAAGTGAATGGGAAGTACTAAGAAGTAATAAGGAGTGCTTAGCACTAAGGAGAATGGGCTCTTGTGGCTTTTATGACTGAATAAACATTTTCACAAGTCCAACCTTGTGGAAAGACACAAATATGTGCAGACCTTGTTGTCCGATCTTGTGCCATTCACAACACCTAACAAAAGCCAACAGGAGGGAGGTCTGCAAGCTTGGATTGACAGTCCTTGGTTGTGTTAACACTCAAAGGCAAACACAAAGTAAAGTTGTCAGTGATTGGAAAAAGCCAACATCCACAATGATGGAAATGTTAACTCAATTTACCTATTCATCATCATGCAAATAGGAATTTCCTGAGAAACATTTTTTGAGTAATCTAATAACAAGCATACCAGTAGCAGACAATCGGGGCTAACAGAAAAAGCATAAAATAATATAGTTTCTGAAGTGTCCTCCCTCCTTCAGACTTCATTAAAAATGAAATGTTTTAGGTACTGCTCTTTTCCTCAATATGAAATGTATTTAATATAACCTTATGGCCAAGGAATTTTGTATTCCATCAAGAGAAGATGTGCATTTTAACTTTATGTTTGCCATATACTGATAAGCATGAGAATAATAGTAATAATAATAATGGAATTGTGAACCACAGTGAAAAAAAAGCCATGCAACAGGGGTCAGCTAAGTATGGCCATGGGCCAAACCCAGCTTACCACCTGTATTTCTAAATAAAGATTTATTGAAATACACCATGCCCATTCCTTTATACACCTACTTTTGAAATACAATTGCAGAGCTGACTGTATCCTCCACAAGGCTGAAAATATTTACTATGCAGTCCTATACAGAAAATGTTTGCAACCCCTGACCTAGATGATAGGGTTAGAATGTGTGATCTGTTCATTGTTGGCCTTGAGAATGAGTGGGTAAGACAGTTCATTCAACTAGCAAAAATGCTCTGAGAGAATGCCAGGTTCACATGGCAGACGGCAATGGGAGAAGTCTTTTAAAGGGTCATTTTTCACATTGCCATTTCATCCTTGGAGAAGATGTTCCCTGATCATTCTTGCTCTCTGGCCAACAGCACGTGGCCAACTCAGACTCAGTGAGAGACCTATGACAGCCCTGATGCAACCTCTTCTCAAAAAGCCAAAGCAACCAGAGGTCACAGATGTATATTGCAAGTATGTGTAAAGGTATTTAACTTATTCTGAATTGACTCTCTCTCTGATGTTTTACTTAGATATCGGAAGTGCCCAGGGTACTGATGGTCTGTCATCACACAATTTAATTTACCAGTGCATTACTATAAAAATGCACTATATTATACCACTTGTGGTCTTCCTGCATCCCACTGGGAGGAATAGTCATACATTTTTCTGCAAAAATATTAATGTGTTTGATTGTTGAATGTTGCCCTCACCTGCTGAGAGTGTCTTGGGAGGTAAAGTAAAGGCATATATTATCTTCCTAAAATATGCGTAACTGAATTCCAGAAAACACCTGGCTCTCAGGGCTTCAGATGAGATATTTGGGATGTGTATCAATATTCAGCATGTGTCACCCAAGACTGTGGAAATACCCTGAATTTAATCAAAGCGGATGTCAAAGTGTCACTCTACACATGAAGAACACCTGGAATTATCAGACCAAATCCCTCACATCCCTGATTTACAGAAGCCCCTGTCTTGCAGGAGTAAATTTTTAATTGGCAATGCAAAATGATTTTTTTTAAATTCCAGGCAATTATTTCTTCATTTTGCATGGTGGAAACTCAGTCATGTTGCAGGGAGTCTGGGTTTATTTCAAGACCACGATGGAAATTGCTAGAATTTTTGGTAGTTGAGCCTAACTATAAAATGGCATTGATGCCTAAAATAGAACCAGATTTGAATTTATGATGAAGCTAATTCCCTAAATCAGCTAAACATAATAATGTTGACCCAATAAGGGAGAAGAATTTCAACTGCAGAATTTTCTTCTGTTGCTTCCTTGTGCATTGGGGATAGTTTCAAACTGGCCAATGAATTTGATTTGTGTTTTGCACAGTTACTCAAGCCACTTTTTGCCTTGTTCATGGTGGGAGAATTGCTAGTCTTCCATTTATGCTAAGGGTATTGCCATTTTTTTTTATTTTATTTTTTATTTGAGATGGAGTTTCACTCTTGTTGCCCAGGCTGGAATGCAGTGGCATGATCTCAGCTCACTGCAACCTCCACCTCCTGGGTTCAAGTGACTCTTCTGCCTCAGCCTCCTGAGTAGCTGGGATTACAGACGCCTGCCACCACACATGGCTAATTTTCGTATTTTTAGTAGAGATGAGGTTTCGCCATGTTGGCCAGGCTGGTCTTGAACTCTTGACCTTAGGTGATCTACCCACCTCGGCCTCCCAAAGTGCTGGGATTAGGCATGAGCCACTGCACCCAGCCGGTATTAGAATTTTGAAAGAGCTAATTGGTGATTTGAAATCTCAAAAAGAATGGAAGGCATTCGGAATCATTTGACTATTCTCATTCCTATGCTCTACATAATGGAAATGTCTTCTTTTGCAAGATTACATTGGTGATGCGATTAATATCCACTGTAACAAACTCTGTGTGCTTTAGGAAACAGTAAAAACCTTAGCTGTGGACCAGGCACAGTGAGGCTCAAATTCTAGTTCAGTGAGTCATTACTTGTGTGATCTTGGGCAAGTGATTTTGCCCTTTTGCATCTTAGTTTGGGGGGCATTTACATCTTGTCTCCCTGAATCCACTGTGTAATTCTCCCAATGGAAGCCACATCTTCTTTTTATTTCCATTGTCCATGAGGTTGTGTCCAGCAGCAGACAGAGGGAGGTCTTACTAACCATTTGCTGGATTTATTGCTTAAATTGTACAATGAGTTCTGAAGGTTTCTCCTGGGGAACTATGAATAGTCTTAGCGTTTAAGATTAACACCAAATTGGACATGAAGACCTGTGCAAAAGTACATCTTATAAATATCAACCTGGATGAAAACTGTAAATGTGAAAAAAAATCAAGCAAGATATAAAGCATTTATTTTACTGCTGGCACTCCTTGGCTTATAGATCTATCACCTGAATCTCTGCCTCTGTGGAAATAGGGCATTTGTGCTGCGTGTCTTCACATCATGCCTCCGTGAGTGTCTTCTTTTTTGATAAGGACACCAATCATATTGGATGGGGCCCACCCTACTCCAGCATGACCTCATCTTAACTTGGCTAATTACATCCACCATAACCCTATTTCCAAAAAAGGTCACATTCTGAGGTCGTGGGAATCACATGATTTTGGGGGGACTATTCGGTTCATTGCAAGCAGAATTAATGGAGGAACTGATATAAGGTCGCTTCTGTAAGGTCCCATCTGTAAGAACTGACGGAGGTCTCCAGATTACCACCCCCCGCAGAGTCTAGAGAGGTAGAAAGGGAAGGCAAGGCTGATTTGGAGCTCACTGTCTTTTGTCATATTTGAGAATTGTTATAAATTTCCTCATTTCTATCATTCCTCAAAGCAGCATCCATAAATCAAACCCAGGGACCTTATACAATCCATGCGTACTTACTGTTGTTCAAAGCACTTTCCTATCCAATATTCCACCAATCGCTCCAATAACAGGTTGTATTTATGAAAAGACACTATAGGCACAAGGACCAGAGTGGTGAAAGGTCAGTGGGAATGCTAGAGTCCATTTCTGCTTGTAGTTAGGTACCCGGCCCCAAAAGCTCTCCAGGAGGCCTTGATGCAAGTTACAGCCACCCCATGATAGGGAGTATCTGCCAGCTGAGGCCAGGGGAACAGAATTCGCTCAAGAAGAAGCCAGCACCCTGCACGTGAGGACACACTATCAGTACTGAGCCCACCCCTACAGCATGCACATGTGCAATAGCTTTACCTCTCTCCTCTTCAGCTAGACCCTAACTCTTTCTGGCAACCACTGTGGGATGAATTAGTAAGTGCCTGCTCTATGATTGATAGATAAAGCCAATATCGCGGGATGCTTGGAAAACAGAATGAAGGTATGACAAACATAATCATCATTGGTTGTTTTGAGGTTTTTTTGTTTGTTTGTTTGAGACAGGGGGACTCACTGTGTTGACCTAGCTGGAGTGCAGTGATGCAATCTCAGCACGCTGCCACCTTTGCCTACCAGGCTCAATCAATCCTCCCATCTTAGCCTCCCAAGTAGCTGGGACTACAGGTGTGTGCCACCGATTTGTATATTTTTTTGTTTGTTTGTTTCATCATATTGCCCAGGCTGGTCTCCAACTCCTGGGCTCAAGGGATCCACCCACCTTAGTCTCCCAAAGTGCTGGGATTATAGGCATGAGCCACCACACCCAGCTTGATCATTGTTTTTTTGTTTTTTGTTTGTTTTTCAAAGGCATCCCTGCAATATCTACCCACAGAACAAATAAGCTTCATCTCAGCCTCAAACAGGAGACTCCTGAAACTGCTGCCCAGTTTTCAAGGCCAGAGCTAAGTCAGTAAACAACCTGAAACCCACTGCCTCTAGGTGATGTTGGCATGACATGGGCTGTGATAGGTGTCTGGTGGGGATGCCCAGGTTCACAGGCCAAAGGCCAGTTCACTGTGAGACCTGGACCAGCACACTCCAGGAGTCCTTTGCAGAGTCACTTCCGATGCTCTGAGGGTGTTTCTCCTGACACCTTACAGTTACCTTCACAGGAGTCTCTAAAACAGTACCTGTTATTCTTCACTCTTCATGTGTCTTGCCCTGCACTTCCTTTATTAACCCAGGTGTTCATAATGACAGCTTCGACAAATGAGTTTTGATTTGATGTCTCCAGGATCTGAAAGTTAGCAGACTGGTATTTGTATTTTTAACATTTGAGGCTAAAAAACAATAGTTTCTTCTTTTCTTTTTAAATTTTAGATTAAGTGGGTACATGTGCAGGTTTGTTACACGAGTATATTGTGTAACACTGAGATTTGGGGTTCTAACAATTCCATTGAAAAATGACACTTTATTGAATTCATAAATGTGTGCAGAACTTTAAAAGTGTAAGTGGTTAAGGACTACTGTGTTTGTCACTTTACCATCGAATAGCATCCATATTCCCTGGTGAGCAGACATAGAGGCCCTGCCTACCAAAACAAGAAGGGTTCCCTTAATGGGCATTAAACATTGCCTTCCTTAAGACAGCAGGATTGAGTTACTGCATTTAGAAGCATGCCATCAAGGAGAGGCAGCTCTGAGTTTTCCATGCTGTGAACAGGTTGATAAGTGGTGTCTGACTTATGAGGACAGTTTGTCAACTTTTGAGTGTGGATTTTAAAAAAGTGATTTAGAGGCAAATTCATAATTACTTGCTTTCAGTATAAAATTATTAATCTTGGGTAGCTGGGGGAATTTATGGAGCTTGTCAGCTCTCTCAGCTGACGACTTTTATGAATTACCTAATAGTTGATTTCCACTCCCCCACACTACAGTAACATTCATTAAATTAACACCTAGTTTTACAGGCAGAAGTAACCTTAGGACATCAATGTCCAATTTTTGCCTGCGAGCTTTGGAGAATGTGAGAGTCAAGGCCGTTTCCACCTGTATGCTGACTCTGTGGAGCAGGGGTCCCCAACCCCAGAGCCACAGACTGGTACTGGTCCATGGCCTGTTAAGAACCTGGCTGCACAGCAGGAGGTGGGCAACAGGCGAATGAGTGAAGTTTCACCTGTATTTACAGCCACTCTCCATCCCTCGCATTACCACCTGAGCTCCGCCTCCTGTCAGATCCGTGGCTGCATTAGATTTTCATAGGAGTGTGAACCCTATTTTGAACTGTGCATGTGAGGGATCTAGGTTGCGTGCTCCTTTTGAGAATCTAATGCTTGATGATCTATCACTGACTCCCATCACCCCCCGATGGGATCGTCTAGTTGCAGGAAAACAAGCTGAGCTACATTATGGTGAGTTGTATAATTATTTTATTACGTATTATAATGTAATAATAATAGAAATAAAGTGCACAATAAATGTAATGCACTTGAATCATTCCAAAACCATCCCCCCTCACCCCAGGTCCAGGGAGAAATTGTCTTTGACAAAACTGGTCCCAAAGGTTGGGGACCACTGCCATAGAGTATGAGGAACACTCTCTAGGAATTATAATCTGAAGACTATGCTTTATATGCATACAATGTAGAATGATTATATCAAGTCAATTAACATATCCAGCACCTTATATACTTCTCAGTTTTTGTGATTAAGAACATTAAAGCTCTGCTCCCTTACCAAATTTCAAGTATACAATACATTACCATTAACTACAGTCACCATGTTGTACAATGGATGTCCTGAATTTATTTCTGCTGTCTAACTGGAACTTTGTACCCTTTCACCAACATCTCCCCATTCTTCCACCTGCACCCTCTGCCCCTGGTAACTGCCATTGTACTGTTGTTTCTATGAGTTCTTAGAGTCACTATTTTGAACCTTTTAGATACACTCATTCATTGACAGCAGATGGGTGACTAATCTCAGATGCCTAACGGTTGTCAAGAAATGACTTTTTAACAAGTGGGAACATTGATGTTTCCTGCTGTTCATTGCCGGTTGGTTTTGAAATCAGAGCCTTGGGTGTGAATACATGTATCATGCAGGAGATCCTATGAATATGAAAGAAATCAGAGGAGAAGTACTAGAGAAAGCTAGTTACCACTTTCATGAGGAGGACTAGAGAAAGCTAGTTACCACTTTCATGAGGAGGACTAGAGAAAGCCAGTTACCACTTTCATGAGGGCTAGAGAAAGCCAGTTACCACTTTCACGAGAAGGACAGAGAGAGCTCATTATCACTTTCATGAGAAGGACTAGAGAAAGATGGTTACCACTTTCATGAGAAGGACTAGAGAAAGATGGTTACCACTTCATGAGAAGGACTAGAGAAAGCGAGTTATCACTTTCAGGAGAAGGGATAGAGGAAGCTAGTTATCATTTTTACGAGAAGGACTAGAGAAAGCCAGTTACCACTTTCATGAGGACTAGAGAAGGCCAGTTACCACTTTCATGAGAAGGACTAGAGAAAGCCAGTTACCACTTTCACAAGAAGGACTAGAGAAAGTAAGTCACCACTTTCACGAGAAGCACTAGAGAAAGCCAGTTACTACTTTCATGAGGACTAGAGAAAGCCATTTACCACTTTCATGAGAAGGACAGAGAAAGCCAGTTACCACTTTCATGAGAAGGACAGAGAGAGAAGGACAGAGAGAGCCCATTATCACTTTCATGAGGACTAGAGAAAGCCAGTTACCACTTTCATGAGAAGGACAGAGAGAGAAGGACAGAGAGAGCCCATTATCACTTTCGTGAGGACTAGAGAAAGCCAGTTACCACTTTCATGAGAAGGACTAGAGAAAGCCAGTTACCACTTTCATGAGGACTAGAGAAGGCCAGTTACCACTTTCATGAGAAGGACTAGAGAAAGCCAGTTACCACTTTCATGAGAAGGACACAGAGAGAAGGACAGAGAGAGCCCATTATCACTTTCATGAGGACTAGAGAAAGCAAGTTACCACTTTCATGAGAAGGACTAGAGAAAGCTAGTTATCACTTTCAGGAGAAGGACTAGAGAAAGCTAGTTAACCACTTTCATGAGAAGTTTGTTAGGAAAGGAAAGAATAATGTTTTACTTGAGGGCATTTAGAATTGAAAGGATTTTGCAGGAGCTCAGCCCTTGAGAATGTTTTCGGAGTGGAGAGAGGAACCCAAGCAAAAGGACAAAATCAAAGGCAACAGTGAGGGGAAAACAGATGAACTCAGTCGATGCAGGCGATACCCCTGCTGCCCACGATGCGGCAGAGGGAGTATATGAAGCCAGAAGGAGCTAAAATTCCCTTCATTGTATCTACAGCTAAACATCTTTTCCTCTAAATTAGGTCTGATGAAAAATTGTTCAACAAACACCAAAGGTAGCATCATTGAACAGAGACATAGCGCATCTCAGCACTGAAGCTCGGGTAGCAATTGATCAATCAAGGGAAAGGGCAAAACTTACTTTAAACTTTTGCACATGTCTGATTATGCTGAAGAACATTCTGATTTGTTTATGTGCTTTGTCTTAACAGAATTAATTTACTGTACAAAAAACCTTTTGTCTCTCTCTATATCCATCAGATATCCCTGAACTGGCTCAAATATACCAGTCAGAATTAAAAATCTCTATTGTGGGCATGGTGGCTCACACTTGTAATCTCAGCTCTTTGGGAGACCAAGGTGGAAGGATTCCTTGCCAGGGGTTCAAGACCAGCCTAGCCAACATAG
The DNA here is from genome assembly GCF_029281585.2 of Gorilla gorilla gorilla. Lineage (NCBI taxonomy): Eukaryota > Metazoa > Chordata > Mammalia > Primates > Hominidae > Gorilla > Gorilla gorilla. Next base: position 17,643,333 of record NC_073247.2, on the reverse strand, counting down.
CGAGACCCTGTCTCTCCAAAAAATTAGCTAGAAATGGCAGCATGTGCCTATGGTCCCAGCTACTTGGGAGGCTGAAGTGAAAGAATCACTTGAGCCCAAGAGTTTGAGGCTACAGTTAGCCACAATTGAGCCTGGGCAACAGAGTGAGACCTTGCCTTTAAAATATATATATATTTAAGGCTGGGCATGGTGGCTCACACCTGTGATCCCAGCACTTTGCCGAGGTGGGGTGGATCACTTGAGGTCAGGAGTTCGAGACCAGCCTGGCCAACGTGGTGAAACCCTGTCTCTACCAAAAAAATACAAAAATTAGCCGGGTGTGGTGGCATGTGCTTGTAATTCCACCTACTTGGGAAGCTGAGGCACGAGAATCACTTGAACCCAGGAGGCAGAGGTTGCAGTGAGCTGAGATCATGCCTGGGTGACAGAGTGATATCCATGGTAACAGCCAGTGAGAGGATGACAGTCTGGGTGACAAAGTGACACCCTGTCCCAACTCCAAAAAATATATATATATATACATATATAATATATATATATTTTAAATTAAAATTATATGTTGTATAAAATTGACATGTGATGACACAGAAAAAGTTCATGTTCACATTACTTGTTTATGAACAAATCAACACTACTATTTATATAACTATTATTTTATTTTCACAAACAATGCTACGCATTATTAATGAACTCCTAAACATATAAATGGCTCACCCACAAAAGATTTTGATCAAGGTCCATCTTTACAAACTACATCAATGGAAACCAATTTGGGCAGACAGAATCACAACCCCCAAAGATGTCCACATTCTAGTACCCTGATCCTGAGAATGTTTCCTTCCACGGCAAAAGGGAGTTTGTAGATGTGATTATATTAAGGGTTTGGGGATGTGGAGATGATCCTGGATTATCTAAGAGAGCCAGGAGCAAGAGTTTTGCCAGTTTGATGAGGTAAGTTTTTAAAGAAAAATGATACACGCTGTGGGAAAATTATTTTCATAGAGGCAAAATGGGTAGACTGTAGATCTAACAGAGGTTTGCAGAAAATGACACCAGTGCCAAGCCAAATACAATAATCTAAGCCACTAGTCTTCAGACTGGGGCTCACCTATTGATATGGTTTGGCTGTGTCCCCACCCAAATCTCATCTTGAATTGTAGTTCCCATAATCCCTTCATGTTGTGGGAGTAACCTGGTGGGAGGTACTTGAATCATGGGGATGGTTTCCCCATGCTATTCTTGTGTTAGCGAGTAAGTTCTCACAAGATCTGATGGTTTTATAAGGGGCTTCCTCCTTCACTTGGTTCTCATTCTTCTGTCTCCTGCTGTCATGTGAAGGACATGTTGCTTCCCCTTCTGCCATGATTGTAAGTTTCCTGAGGCCTCCCCAGCCATGTGGAACTATGAGTCAATTAAACCTCTTTTCTTTATAAATTACCCAGTCTTGGGTATTTCTTCATAGCAGTGTGAGAATGGACTAATACACCTACTTGTAGAGATACACAAAGACATGCTGATGGGGTGTAAAGGGTTGGGATGCTCTAAGGAAATCAATTTCCAGATCTTTCACATCCATGTGTGCTCTGCTCTAAAACCCAGCTGCTGGAGTATGCCGGCTATCTCAGTATTAGTCGGTTTTCCAAGCCCACCCCTTTCCTAATCAACTTTCTTCTACTTTGCACAAAAGGCATTCCTCTCACTGGCTGTTACCATGGATATCACCCTTGGCTGTCAAAGTCTTTACCCCCGTGATCCTGTGAAATCTTGGTATTCATGGGATATTGGCCAAATTACCGAAGAGTGACTTTAGAGCTAGGCTGATCAGGGAGTTATTGGAAAACAATGGAAACTGTTCCAAAGTGCCAATACAAAACCCACGTTCAAGGAATATTCTGAATGGAAAGGAGATAAACTAAGGGACTAGCAAGGAACCGGGTAAGCACAGAAGCTGAGGGTGAGTGGAGAGGCAAGGTAGGAACATGGAAAGAAAATCACAGACTTTTACCACAAAAAGGGAGGTGGTGCTCAGATGTCCAAATGGTGTATTATTGTTAAAGTCCTAAGGACGAGGCTGAAAGGCAGTAATGATGGAGACAGAGTGGAGGTAAATTCAAGAGGTATTTTGGAAACTCAGCCAAACAGATGACTAAGTGGATAAGAGCATGGAGAATAAATGGTTCTAGCTCATGAACTGGATAATGGAGGACCCCACTGATTGAGCGAGGAAGTACTGAAGGCACAGTCAATCTAGAAAAGAGACACCAAAGAATTTATTTTAATCATATTGAGTTTGGAAAATATTTGTAGCTCATGCTGGAGGAAACAGACAAGGTCACTGCCATTATCGTGTACTAAGGGCTAACAATATGCTGGGTGTTATCTTCATTCTGCAGATACTATAACCTGTAATCATGTCATTTATTCCTTCCCATTTTATAGGTGGAGTAGAGAAGCTGATATGTACAGAGGTGGGGTTTTGTTTTGTTTTGTTTTGTTGAGACCAGGTCTCACTCTGTCTCCTAGGCTGGAGTCCAGTGGCATGATCATGGCTCACTGCAGCCCCAACCTTCTGGCCTCAGGTTATCTTCCCACTTCAGCCTCCCAAGTAAGTAGAACTACAAGCACGCACCACCATGTCTGGCTGATTTTTGTATTTTAAAAAATTTTGTAGAGCCAGGGTTTCGCCACATTTCCTAGGCTAGTCTTGAACTCCTGGGCTCAAGGGATCCTCCTGCCTTAGTCTCCCAAAGTGCTGGGATTGCAGACATGAGTCACTGCATCTGGCTTTTTTTTTTTTTTACCAGCTCAGATTCTATGTGAAAAAGATAGAATTTGGATCTAGGTTTTCTGATTCTGGAATTGTCCCCACCATCACCGTGATATGAACACTGTCTCCATGGATACTGAAACAAAGGGGATAACTAGAAGCGTTAATCATCACAAAGGTATTGACTGGGTTTGACAATGAAAAGATCAATTCTGACCTTGGAAAAGAAGTTCCAGAAGACGCCAACGCCAGTTAGATGTCAGTAGACATGAAGACTTGGATGTGGGCCTGATGAGATCAAACGTTTTGAGAAGGAAGGTGGCTTTGTGAAGCCAGGTGGGGAATCACCACAGCAGCTTACAATCAGGGCCCATCTAAGGACTGAGTACAAGTTAGGGAGGCAGATCTGATGACACCCATTTGGTGCCTGTCAGTTTGTTTGCTTGTTTGTTCAGAGTTTTTAGAGCAAAATTTCCTAGTAAATGTGAGAGGAGCAACTGTGATGTTTGGGATTCCAGGAGAGGGATAAATTTGGGATGCTGAAGAACGCAAAAAGAGGCTTACACCTTATGAGTAGATCAATCTGACAAGGAATCCCCAAAATGCAGGTGAGGCTGTCAGTCAGCACTTTGGAATGAATCAGGTGAGCACTTCCACGCAATTGTCTCAAAGAACCTCACTACCACTCTTTAGGGTTCGACCCAAAATACGGCAAAATGTTATCGCCTGCCAATTCTTGGTGAGTAAATATGTCTGTTATTACAGTTTCAGAAGTTGCATGCAGTTTAAATGGAGGGTGAGCGTGATGGGTTAGTTTTGATGCAGCAGGTATGCTGTCTGGTGAAAGGGCAAGGAGATTGAATCAGGGTAGACCTACAAATGAGGGAATGACGTGAGTCTTTTTCTCATCAGTCTTATCAGTATCTTTGGGATTTTGGTCTTCTTAACATTATATATAGAAAAGTAAGCCATTCCTCTAGCCCTTCTCCAACTTCTCAAATATTCTCTTTCAAAGTCTAGGTTCATTAAAGAGAAACCCTATAGGGCCACATTGCTTTCTTTCAATGCTTCTTTTTTTCCCTTCTCTGTTGGATGCTTTATGGTTCTGTGATTGTATGTGCAGATATTTCATGTTTGAGTACATCCTAGCACTTGATCCATTTCTTTCTCAGAGTCCCTGGCCAGGAGATAATATCTATATTTTTATCTGAACAATGCTAAACTCTGTTTTCCCAAACCCCAATGCACATGCCAAGCTATGTTGGTCATTTACCATTATAGATTCTAAAACTGTATGGCCACTTTCTCCCGAAGATTCTACCACTCTCACTTCAACAACCAATCTGTCCTTGTTCATTACATTCCATTTCAGAGCAATATTTGATCTGCAGGATAAAGTTTCCAAAAAGAAAAGAGTTGATCACAATCCCATTAAAAAGTAAGCAAAGGACATGAACGCACATTTGTCAAAAGAAGACATTCATGCGGCCAGGAAACATATGACAAAAAGCTCAACATCACAGATCATTAGAGAAATGCAAATCAAAACCACAATGAGATATCACCTCATACCAGTCAGAATGGCAATTATTAAAAAGTCAAGAAACAACAGATGCTGGCAAGGTTGCGGAGATGTAGGAACACTTTTACACTGTTGGTCGGAATGTAAATTAGTTCAACCATTGTGGAAGACAGTGTGGTGATTCCTCAAAGATTTAGAACCAGAAATACCATTTGACCCAGCAATCCCATTATTGGGTATATACCCAAAGGAATATAAATCACTCTATTATAAAGATACATGCACGTGTATGTTCACTGCAGCACTATTCACAATAGTAAAGATATGTAATCAACCTAAATACCCATCAATGACAGACTGGATAAAGAAAATGTGGTACATATACCAGATGGAATACTATGCAGACATAAAAAAGAATGAGATCATGTCCTTTGCAGGGACATGGATGAAAGTGGAAGCCATTATCCTCAGCAAACTAATGCAGGAACAGAAAACCAAACACCACATATTCTCATTTACAAGGGGAGTTGAACAATGAGAACACATGCACACAGGGAGGGAAACAACACACACTGGGGCCTGTGTGGGGAGGATAGGCAGGGGGTAGAGCATCAGGAAAATGACCTAATGCATGCCGGGCTTAATACCTTGGTGATGGGTTGATCTGTGCAGCAAACCACCATGGCACATGTTTACCTATGTAACAAACCTGCACATCCTACACATGTGCCCCAGAATAAAATAAAACAAAGTGAATAACACTGACTGAGAAAAAAGAAAAGAGCTGATCAGATATTAAGTTTTTAGCTGGGCAAGACTTCCAACAGGTATCCCACTTGTCAAGTCCCACATCACCAACAGATCAAGCCTCTTACCAATTTTGTTATTTGTAGGTAAGAACTCATTATTCACCGTCTGGACCAGGCCTGGTGGTTTATTGCATATTCCCAAATTATACTGCTTTGGATTTCTTCTCTCTTTTAAAAATACTTACTCAAGCATACCCCACATGCTTCCATGTCTAAGTTAAAGCTTTGTGATTTGCTCTTTTTTTGGTACAACTGTGTAATGTGCCAACATTCCGTATGTTTCCCTTACTCTTTCTATTAGCTGTGTCTTTGAAATAATTATGCACATCTCCAAATGACAGCAGCCTGAGATACACAAGCAACGACAGGTGTTGACTTGCCTATAAGAGAAATCAGTCTTAAGGGGCTAAGTACAGGAATGAATTCCATAGGCGATTTGTAGAAAATGACTGTAATTAGAAGTGGGAAGAGAAGCCAGGCTAAATGGCAGAAGAGGGGCAAGCTGACAGTGCTCAAGCGGAAAACAGGCAGGCATCACGAACAGTGAGGGTCGTGGGGGCTTCCAGAACACATGGGTGTTATTTCCCCAAGCCTGAGCAATTTCATTCTGGGTCCCTTAAGGATGCTGCTTCTATAGTCCTATAATACAATTACTGATTATAGGGTCATACTGCAGAGTGATACAATCTGATGATCATCAACACTCCAGAGGCCAAAACTCACATGACCTGTGTTCAAACAAATATGATGAGGCCCAGAAAAATGTGACTTCTTAAAAATGTATTCAGGTGGGATGTGGGGATAGGGACTCACAGCAGTGGGCTTGAAGAATCTCACTTGGGTGATGAGAATATTCCCAAACTCGTTTATGGTGATGATTGCGCAACTTGGTAATTTAATAAAAACCATTGAATTGTACAACTCGGTGAATTAAATGCAATGTAAAATAAACCTCAAAAAACTTGTAAACATGATTTTCATCAATATTATTTAAAGAAAAGAAATGGTTCTAGAGTAGCTGGGAATGTATGGAATTTCTTTAATTATTTCAAGAAGGCCTCTAAGAGTCACTATACTGATCCCTCCAATGGATCTAATCGAATATACAAGTGCCACATATATTCCACAGACACTATTGTACCGGGTGATACTTCATTTCTTATTAATGTCTGGGCAGTCGTCAGGAGTACTTTTTGCTGGAAAATAATTCGCAATTAGTCACTCAAGCCACTTCTATGCTATTATGGCTAATAAAATCCCAAATCTCATCATTTATCGGCTGGGTGCAATTGTGTTTGTTGACGGTGAGGACATGGGATTGCAAGAGAGGCTCTTTCCACTGGATATAAGTTAGTCCAGTAAACCCAAGGATAACAGCTCCTCAAATAATTGGAATTGGAATATGCAGAAGCTGATTGGCCATTGGTTCCATCCTCTGCCCATTTCTGTCCCAAGACCAGGGCAGGCTAAGACTGGGGTTGACATTTTTGGGGAGAAGCTGGGGGTAGAGAGCTGAGAGAGGGCAGGTGGCAATGGAAAAGTCAGAGACCCCTCCTGGAAAACGCTGAGTCCTCATAGACCCTATTTTCTTCTGGCCCTACCTCCAGGTTGAGGCTGAGGAGCAGATTTAGCTCACCAACTCAGAGAGTCTTAGAATTACTGCCAGGATTCTGGAAGCCAGCCAGCCCCAGGAGGCGGAACTGCCCCTATAGATTTTTATGCTTTGAGCAGAGAGCTACCAACAGGTGGCGACAAACTGTAGCCACTCCAGGATGGATTTGGATGGTTCCTCTGGACCTGGTTTTGCAGAGGCCTCTGAGTCATTTCATGACCTTGCAATCATATGACCCTGCATATCCCATGACTGGCCCATTGTACCAGGGGATGGGCAAAGACCGCCCAGCCATTAATAGGAAATGAAGCATCCCCTAGTGCAATGGTGCTTGTGGAATATATGTGGCATCTAATTACATGTTTGATTAGATCCATTGGAGTTATCAATACAGTGACTCTTGGAGGCCTTTGTTAAATAGTTAAAGAAATTCCATACATTCCCAGCGACTCTAGGACATTTTATTTTAAAAAATAATTTATGCCTGGTACAGTGGCTCACACGTATAATCCCAGTGCTTTGGGAGGCTGAGGCAGGAGGAACATTTGAGCCCAGGAGTTGAGACCAGCATGAGCAACATAGTGAGACCCCATTTCTACAAAAAATTTAAAAAATTTTTAAATTTTTTAAAATTTAAATTTAAAATTTAATTTAATGTAAATTAAATGGGCATGGTGGGGCACATCTGAAATCTCAACTACTTGGGAGGCTAAGGTGGGAGGACTGCTTGAGCCCAGGACTTTAAGGCTGCAGTGAGCTGAGATCACACCACTGCAATTCAGCCTGGGTGACAGAGTGAAACCCTGTCTCAAAATAATAATTTTGATGAAAAACATGTTTACTTTTTTGAGATCCATTTTACATTGCATTGAATTCACCCAGTTGTACAATTGAATGTTTTGATTAAATTACCATATTGTTTGACACCCCCCGTACCCCTCCCCCAACATCAGTTCTGGAACGCTTCACGCTAGTGAGATCCTCCATTCCCACTGCTGTAAATCACTATTCCTACCTCCTGCCTGTACATATTTTTAAGAAGTCACGTTTTTCTAGGTCTCATCATATTTCTTGGAACCTGCAGTATGTGATTATTGCCCTATTGTCTTCTGGGGTGGTGACAATCATCAGATTGTATTATTCTACAACAAGACCCTATAATCTGTGATTGCTTTACATGACCATTTAATCAGTATCCTCAAAGCACCCAGAACTAAATTGCTCAGGAATAGAGAAATAAAACCCATATGTTCTGTAAATTCCCATTCTCTTCACTGTTTACAAGGCCTGCCTCTTATACGCTTGAGCACTAAGTCAGCTCACCCTCTGTGGTGCCGTTTCTGGGAACCGCACCCACCCCCCAGCCCCCCCCACCAACAAACATGCCACCCATGTGTTATAATGAGTTTTTCTAGACTTGATCAGAGCTGCTTTTGACACTGCCTTTTCCAACAGGCTGCAGGGCAAACAAACGAGTCTCAGAAATGCTGATAAGTAAAGGGAGGCTTTGCCAAGTGCACCTTCCTAAGCCAAACCTATTTTCTCCTCAACACAAGTTCTGGCAGGAGATACTGTAATTGCTGGATATTCAATCAAAGGTGAGAATTGTCTGTAATGTGAGGACTTTAAAACTAAGAGATAGTAAAACTTGCTGTGGATAACAGTACAGTGGTTCCTTAAAAAGTTGAATTACCATATGACCCAGAAATCCTACTGTGAGGTATACACCCAAAATTACTGAAAATAGGAACTCAGGTATTTGTACATCAATGTTCATAGCAGTATTATTCACAATAGCGAAAAGGTGAAAGACAAAGGGATAAACCGAATGTGGTATATCCACACAATAGAATATTATTCAGCAATGAAAAGGAATGAAATTCTGATACATGCTACAACATGGATGGACCTTAAACACCATGCTCAGTAAAAGAAGAGAGAAGAGAAAGGGCAGATGGGAAAAGAAAGGTCAGAGATCCCTCCTCTTGGAGAGCACTGAGCCCCCAGAGACACTGTTTTCATCTGGCCACAGGGTGTATAATTCTACTTGTATGAAATGTCTAAAATAGGCAAATTCATAGAGACAGAAAGCAGACTGATGGTTTCCTAGGGGTGGGGGTATGGGAGGAATGTGGAATCGCTGTTAAAGGATATAGGGTTGTTTTCGGTGGTGATGAAAATGTTGTAGAACCAGACAGATGGTGGTTTAATGTGGTGAATGTACTCAATATGTCAGAATTGTATATTTTACAATGGTTAATTTTATAAGAATTTCATCTCAATAAAAACAATTCAGAAAAGAGATGATCAAAGCTGAAGCTATTTTGTTAATACCATAAAGCCTTCTGATATCACTAGCATGATATGACATCCCCGAAATGAAATTTGGACAAATAAACCCTACTGTGAGTGGAAGGAGGACGCTCACTGCCCAGTTGGGGAGCAATTCAACCAAGCCAGCCTGGCACCAGACCCAGGCATCTGTGCTGTTCTTCTAAGGAACATCCTGGGTAAGGACAGAGAGGAAGGCAACTTGAAGGTGCTCGAGGAAGAATTCCCAATCACTGAGAGATGACATCCCACTGCAAGGCCTGGGTGCAGGGAAAGGAGGGGCACAGCTCATCCATCACCCAGGGCAGCAGAGGAAGAATTTTGATGGGATTCCCTGTGTGCAGGGAGGCATGAGCCATTCCCAGAAACCTGCCCACACATTATGAGGGATACCCTCTGATCCTGTTTTCAGAGGAGCCACAGCCCCTAGACACATTCCTGAGCAACTGGAAAAAATTACTGTGATGCATTGCAGGAGACTTTGTCATGACAAGAATAAAATATTCAATTATGTAGGGGATTTTTCATGATTTTATTATCATCAAATATAAATCAATGACATTCAAATTGGCTAACTAGAGTCAGGACTGGCAACCAAAGCCAATCTTACATATCCGTTTCCCCCAGACATCTGTTTGCCATTAGGTTATCTGGTTCTCAGAACATATTTTCCCCTACATTATAATTCAGTTCCCAGGTGCACTCACACAAAGGCACTTGTGGGAAGCAGAGTTCTAAGATTGCCTTCTCTGGGTTTCCAGCCCCTGGTACTCACAACTTTGTATTGTTGTGAGTACAATACAACAATACACCTTCTCTTGAGTGAGGGTGGAAATGATGACTTGCTTCTAATCAATAAAGTATGGCAAAAGTAAAGGGATGTTTGTATGTGTCATTAAGGTGCCTAATCAGCTGACTTTGTGCTAATCAAAAGGCAGATGAGGGCCAGGCATGGTGGCTCATGCCTGTAATCCCAGCATTTTGGGAGGCTGAGATGAGAGGATAACTTCAGGCCAGGAGTTTGAGACCAGTCTGGACAACATAGCAAGACCCTGTATCTACAAAAACTTAAAAAAAAAAATTAGCCAGGCATGGTGGTGAGTACTTGTAGTCCCAGCTACTTGGGAGGCTGAGCCAGGAGGATGGCTTGAATGCAGGAGGTTGGGGTTGCAGTGAGCCATGATCCAAGCAACAGAGTAAGACCTTGTCTCAGAACAAAAACCAAAAAAAAAATGATCCTAGGTGAGCCTGCCCTAATAGGGCAAGGCCTTGAAAGCAGAATCCAAGCACAAGAGGCCTTCTCCTGCTGGCCTTGGTAAAATAGACATCTCTGTTGTAAGATGCCTCTCATGAAGAGTGGTCTTTAGAAGCTGAGAGCTTCCATCCTACAAGAAGGAACAAAACTCTATCAACAACTTGGGCTGGGCGCGGTGGCTCACACATGTAATCCCAGCACTTTGGAAGGCCGAGGCAGGCAGATTACTTGAGGTCAGGAGTTCGAGACCAGCCTGACCAACATGGCGAAACCTCATCTCTACTAAAAATACAAAAATTAGCTGGGCGTGGTGGCACACGCCTGTAGTCCCAGCTACTTGGGAGGCTGAGACAGAAGAGTTGCTGGAACCCGGGAGGCAGAGGTTGCAGTGAGCCTCAATCCTGCCACTGCACTCCAGCCTGGGCGACAGAGCAAGACTCTGTCTCTAAATAAATAAATAAATAAATAAATTTTTTATCAACAACTTGATATTGAGCTTGAAAGAGGACCCCACGCTCTGGGTGAGAACACAGCCAACACCTGGACAGCACCTTGATGGCAACCTCGTGAGACTCTGAGCAGAGAACCCTGCTAAGCTATGCCTAGACTCCTGGCCCACAGTCATTGTAAGATCCTCAATGGGTATTTGTTTTAAGTCTTTAAGTTTGTGGTAATTTGCTCTGCAGTGATAAATAATGACTACAGTATCTAATCCCAAATATACATAAAATAGTACCAACACTATACAACTTAACCAGAATGTAAAACCAAGTGTTTTCAAATACAGTGATGGCTTCTATCTGGAGCCATAGGTAGTAGCTATGGGTCATGTCAATCAGGCTTACAAAGAATTTTCAGCTGGTCTTGAAGACAACCGTTCCCGGTTAGTGGTTTTCTCTTTGATTCTATGAACTTCCCACATATGCAACTGAAAAATCTCTTTCTAGGTTGCAGCAAGGTTGCACTGGGTCTCCATCATGTCCAACTAAAAATCTTCTGAGTCATGCAACCTGCAAGCTCTAGGCACCTGCAGCTATAACCTCCTAGATTAAGTAATTCATCAGTCACATGAGCTAATTTGCAATTGGAAGTTCCTGGAATCCATTTCATATTGCTAACTGTGGTGTCTACTTAGTATCATGTAAATTATTTTATATGATCCTGTCTGCCAATTAAGACAAATGGCTTTGCATATCCCCATACTTGAGTCATTCATGTGATATCTGGCAACATGGCAGGGTACAAACAAAACTCTGTGACACACTGTATAGATTGCTGGGGTTAGTTTTCCCACCGACAAAAATGGGACTCAAAAATACCTCACAGGGTTGAAAGAGAAAAGTATTAAATGAAGCAAAATATAAGATAATGCAGCCAGACACGATGGCTTATGCCTGTAATCCCAGCACTTTGGGAGGCCAAGGCAGGTGGGTCACTTGAGCCTAGGAGTTCAAGATCAGCCTGGGCAACGTGATGAGACCCCGATTCTACAAAGAATACAAAAATTAGTCAGGTGTGGTGGTGTGCATCTGTAGCCCTAGCTACTTAGAAGGCTGAGATGGGCGGGTCGATTGAGCCTGGGAGGTTGAGGGTGCAGCGAGCCGTAATCATGCCACTGCACTACAGCCTGGATGACAGAGCAAGACCCTGTCTCAATTAAAAAAAAAAAAAAAAAAGACAGCGACAGAGAGAAAGAGAAAATGCTTTCTGTAAAATATGAGGCACCACACAAAGTTAAAGTAATGTGACTCTGTAGACTACGGCACTAGCCTAGACCAGTGGTTCTTGCCAGGGCCCAGTTTGACCCCTGGGGGACATTGGCAATGTCTGAAGATATTTTTGGTTGTTACAACTTATAGACAGTGCTATTGTCATCCAGTGAGCAGAGGCCAGAGATGCTACTAAGCGTGGACAGAACAGTTCCTGACAACAGAGAATGATCTGGCCTCAAATGTCAATAGTATCAAGGCAGAGAATCCTGATTAAGTCGAAGCTTTGCATTACTATTTTTATTTTATTATTATTTTATTTTTAGAGACAGGATCTCACTCTGTTACCCAGCTGGAGTGCAGTGGTGTGATCACAGCTCATGGCAACCTCAAACTCCTAGGGAGTTAGGCTCAAGGGATCCTCCTATTTCAGCCTCCCAAGTTGCTGGGACTACAGGTGTGAGACACCACACCTGGCTGATTTTTTATTTTTTTACTTTTTGTAGAAACAGAGTTGTCCAGGCTGGCCTCGAACTCCTGGTCTCAATCTCCTCGCCCTCCTTGGCCTCCCAACACATTGTGACTACAGATGTGAGCCACCATGCCCAGCCTGTTACTCCTTTTAAAATGCTTTTTCTAGACCAGTGGTTCTCAACCAGGGGTGATTGTGCATTCCAGGGAATGTTGGACAATGTCTGGAGTCATTTTTGGCTGTCACAGCTGGAAGGTAGATATTGGCCATCACAGTCCAGCAAAGCCACTAACACCCCACACTGCATAGGACAGTCCATCCCACAAAAGGGAATTATCCCGCCCCAAATATCTAGTGTGCAGAGGATGAGAAATTCTGTCCCAGATGTACCCATACTCAATAAAGAACAATTTTTCTTTCTTTTTAACAAACCAAATAAGGACTTGGTAGTTGTTTTTGTTTGTTTATTTTTCATTGTTGAGAGAGGGTCTTGCTCTGTTGCCCAGGCTAGAGTGCAATGGTACAATCACTGCTCACTGCAGCCTCAACCTGCCAGACTCAAGCTGTTCTCCCACCTCAGCCTCCCAGGTAGCTGGGACTACAGGCATGTGACACCACACCTGACTCTTCTTTTTTGTGTGTGTGTGTGTTTTTTTGTAAAGATGGGGTTTTGCCATGTTGCCCAGGCGACTCTTGAATTCCTAGACTCAAGCAATCCACCCACCTCAGCCTCCTGAAGTGCTGGGATTACAGGCGTGAGAGCCACCATGCTTGTACTTTTTTTTCTTTTTTTTTTTAATGGAATTTAGCCTTTCAAAAATGAAGAAATGTCTTTTGGTTTAATAGCCCCAAGCCATAGAGTCCCCAGGTCTGGTCACTCTGTCCCCCAGATTTGTGTAAATGGTTTTTTGCATCTTAGGTAATTGGCTGGGAAGTAGGGGCTGGGAGCTACTTACAAGTGGGCCCAGAACCAAATGACACAGCTATTCTGCCCAGCTTTTCTGGCTCAATTTCAGTTCCTGAGTGTTCTCAGGTTATTCTAAAGCTTAGAGAGTACAGAAAAGGAAGGAGGTTTTACATAATGGAAGCTGCATCCGAGGACACACAGAAGCACATGATGATACCATAAACCAAAAAACAACAGCACCATCGGGTGGTCAAGGTCACAAGAAGTTAAGAATGAACCCTTTTCCACTTGCAATTACATTCTCAGGCCCATAGACTTGAGATGGAAACTTTTGAGAAAAGGTGTGTGTCAGAATGCAGAATGTTTTGGGTTTTATAAGGTAATGGCGAATATCTCATGTCATATATAATAGCTCAAGCGAAGTCTTGGACAGCAGCCTGTGGTCACCCATGTTAACAGTTTTGCAGTGAGGCTGGGCGCAGTAGCTGACGCCTGTAATCCCAGCACTTTGGGAGGCAGAGGTGAGCAGATCACCTGAGGTCAGGAGTTTAAGACCAGCCTGGCCAACATGGTAAAACCCCGTCTCTACCAAAAAATACCAAAAAAAAATTAGCTGAGCATGGTGGTGGGCACCTGTAGTCCCAGATACTGGGGAGGCTGAGGTGGGAGAATCGTTTGAACCAAGGAGGCAGAGATTGCAGTGAGCTGAGATCGAGGCAGTGAGCTGAGATCGAGCCACTGCACTTCATCCTGGTGACAGAATGAGACCCTATCTAAAAAAAGTTCTGCAGTGAAACAAAATGAATACCCACAATCTGTGGGATGAATGAAGACTTTTCACTTTATGTTAGTTTTATGTTAGTTGGTTCAAGCTGGTGTCACTGCCAAGTATGTTAGAAAAACTCTGGGTTTTCAATGTTTTTATTTTCTATTTTTGGTTATGGACAAAGGATTGCAAACCTACATTTCTGAAGGCAAGATTTGAAAAGAAGTGGTAAAGTCCTGTGGGCTAAGAAGTCAGGTACTGGAAAAGCCACCTATGCTGAACAGAACCTTGGCCAAGTCACTTGGATGTGGATAGCTCCAGAGTTTCCTCATAGGCAGAAGAGGTGACAAGTTGAGACCCAGGGAATGCTTGCCCAATGACCCAGGTCAAACCAGCTGTGACAAGCTCTAGCAAAAACACAGAGCTGCCTGGCCAGCTGGAAAAAGAGCTGAGAACAGACTCAAAACAGTGATCTCCACACCTCTTCTGTGATCCCAGATGCCAGTTCTTATCTGTTTCCAATTTGGTGATTCTACACAAGAGACAGTTTTGCAACCCAAGAAACATCTGGTGATATCTGGAGACAAGCTTGGATGTTATAACTTAGCAGTGGGTGGGAGGTGCTGCTGGCATCTGCTGGGTGGAGCCCAGGGATAATGCCCAGCACCCTATGGTGCACAGGACAGCCACCACCAGAGAGTGACCCAGCCCCAAATGTCTGCAGTGCTGAGGTTGAAAAACCCTGCTCTAAGTAAGCTCTGTCTTACGCATTTTTTTTTTTTTTTTTTTTGAGACGGAGTCTTGCTCTGTCGCCCAGGCTGGAGTGCAGTGGTGTGATCTCGGCTCACTGCAACGTCTGCATCCCGGGTTCAAGCAATTCTCCTGCCTCAGCCTCCTGAGTAGCCGAGATTACAGGCGCGCGCCACCAGGCCCAGCTAATTTTTTTTTTTTTATTTTTAGTATAGACGGGGTTTCACCATGTTGGCCCAGCTGGTCTCAAACTCCTGACCTCGTGATCCACCTGCCTCCGCCTCCCAAAGTGCTGGGATTACAGGCGTGAGCCACTGCTCCTGGCCAGTCTTACACATTTTAAATGCTTATTTCAGGCCAGAGATTGTCATCCGGGAGGATGATTTTACCTACCAGGAGACATTTGGCAACATCTGGAGATATTGTGAGTTGCTGCATCCTACCATGCACTGGACAGCCCCTACAGCAAGGAATCACCCAGCCCCACGTACCAACAGTGCCTCCGTGGGGAATCGCTGGATAGACAAATTCATTGTGAAAGAGAACGTCCCGGTCTCTATCTCTAAACTAAAAATCTCCCAGTCTTGGAACTGCTAAGAGGAACCTGGACCCTAAGCCATCTCTGTTCCATCCCCCTGGGCTTTCTCCCAGACCTCACAGTTGAAGGTGCTTCTCCTAATTAGCCCTGTGCCAAGTCTCTGCCCTGCACTTCCTTCTCATAATAAGCATTTAATTATTATTGACATTGGTACTTGCAGTATTTATACTGCTTGTTTTCCTTCACAGAAAACACCTGAGGTGAGACTGGACTTCTGCTTCATCATTGCCACATCCTCTGTTACCTGTGTCCCTGGGGCACTGGGGAAGTGCTTGTTGACTCAGTGGCCAAGTTTGACAGGGGTTAATTTCCAACCAAGGCTCGAATTTTAAGGAGAAGACAAGATGGAAACAAAACAATGGTGACAGAACCTGGTCTAGAAAGCATGGCTTAGGACTTTTGGCCATAAACTCTTAATGCTTATTTTATTCAAACTTTTAAGGGATGCTCAACATCTACTATTTAGGTTTTTAATGCAAAGAGGAGTCATTATTATCTTTTTTTCATGCACTGAAAGCTTTTAGATTTCTGTCTCCTGATATCAGCTGTGATGTGATAATCTCATTAGAAATGAATATGGGGCAATTTCTCAGTTGGCAAATAGCAATGTCACTATAGACACCAACTCACAGGGTACTCAATAAAGCATTATCATGTGTTCCTTGAGACAAAGAGTACCTACAGTAAATGACACGAAATGGAGCAAACTTTCTGTAAAATAATTTTAACACTTTTAGTGATATTATTTTCAGTGAAAATTATTTCTAACATTCCTCCAACTCAATCTGCTCGGGTTGGCACAGAAGACAAAACTGATGTGTACATGAAATATGTTGATACTCTGATAAGAAGTAAAGTAAGCATGAACTGGACATCTTAATTCATTATAATTGCTCATAAGATAACAGAGAGTTTACTTGAAAGAGATCAAAGGAATTTCTTAGCATCTCTCTTTGGGGAAAAAATCATCCATTTGGTTGGTTCATAATTACTAGATTATGTACAGCATGCATTGCAAAAGTTAAATTGTTTTTGGATGTTCATTTTCTGCAATTAATATAAATTTTCAGAAAACAGTAACTGATCTCTGAACTACATACTCATTCTTCAGTTAACCTAGTTCTTTTATAGAGATGATCTTACATACACAAGTATACTGTAAAAAGTGCAGTAATAAACACCACATCTTAAAACCAACATAGCCTATTAAGAAACATTTGGCTTCAGCCGGATGCAGTGGCTCATGCATGTAATCCCAACACTTCGGGAGGCCTAGGCAGGCAGATCACTTGAGGTCAGGAGTTCGAGACCAGCCTGGCCAACATGGCAAAACCCCATCTCTACTAAAAATACAAAAAAAAAAAAAAATTAGCCAGGCATAGTGGCACATGCCTGTAATCCCAGCTACTCGGGAGGCTGAGGCAGAAGAATTGCTGGAACCCAGGAGGTGGAGGTTGTGGTAAGCTGAGATCGCACCACTGCACTCTAGCCTGGGAGACAGGTCGAGACTCCATCTCAAAAAAAAGAAAAAACAAAAAGAAACATTTGACTCCATGCATGGTCCTAAGGATAAACTGAGAGATCTACGTGTATGCCCCTCTAGAAGTAGGCATGTATGTTCTTTTTCCACTCTTTAGGATACATATTTCCACTCTTTAGGATACATACATATTAACATTACAGATATTGAATCTGTATATTTAAAATGAAAAAGAGTGAAACAACTGTTAATTCCTTCTCAAATTCATCCTTTAGAAAAGCAGTAAGTTGAAAGCTTAAAATCATGCCAATCTTTCAGGGAATGCATTGGATGGCAAAGACATCTCCCGCATAGACATCGTATCTAACTCAGAAGCAGTGGGTCCAGTATTTTCATATATGAGGTTAATTGATTTAATTTCTCTTTTGTGTAAACTATAGCACAAAATCC
Source organism: Gorilla gorilla gorilla (assembly GCF_029281585.2). Lineage (NCBI taxonomy): Eukaryota > Metazoa > Chordata > Mammalia > Primates > Hominidae > Gorilla > Gorilla gorilla. The sequence goes on along the minus strand of NC_073247.2, from coordinate 17,625,905 downwards.
ACCACTTCCTTTGCTCATTTCCTTTTAGGATTCTTTCCTCTAAACTCCAGTATTCTTTATACCAAGCTTGTGTTTTCAAACTACCACTCTAATCCACAAAGACAAACTATTTGGCAATTACTTTCTTCTCCTTATAGACAGCCTTGTTTCAGGGCAAATGAGCAAATGAAAACATATTAGATAAATTGTTGTAGGTGGTTTTACAGATATTTTCTTTAATGTAACACTACAGATAAAAAATGTATAAACTTTGATTAGTCCCACAGAAGAGAATTTAAAACTCCGCCTCCCAGAGCGAAGACTTGGCTCTTCTACTTATTCAATTAACTCTTAACATGCTGCTCTTGGGCTAGTCCAGGAAGGGAAATAAATAGAAACCTTTAGACTTCCTTTGAAGCAGTGCAACTAAAGTAAATATTCCCCGTAAGCAATTTTCTGTCATCACGTATCCCAACATCTTAGCAGCAGAGAAGAAAATATAATAATCATATTAAAAATGTAACTCACCAGTTCTTACAAGGCTTTCAGAGAGGGCTCTTTACTGGAAGACTCAAGACACTTTGTACGTCTCCTTCAAGGATCTCAAACAGCTTTTCATACCATCACATTGGACAAGTATCCCAGCCGAACGCTCATCGTGTGTGAATAATCATTTGACAGCCTGGGCAGTTATATTGGAGCATCATTGGCAATAAAGTCATCACTGAGTAATCAGCGAATCTATCATAAAAAAGTTATTTAACTGCATGTATTTCTCCACCTGGCCTTCCTCTCCCCCAGTGCCCCACACATTTTTAACATCACTCAGAGGGAAGCTGGACTTCCTTCACCAACTCATCACTTTGGAAGAGCTTTGGGTGCCAGCCCTGAATAATTAACTGCAATTCTTATTCACCTATTGACTCCCTAACCTGGAAAACAATCAGGAGTTCACTGAGAGCACTTCCTGTAGGCATTGAATTTTGCATTGCATGGTGCGCAGCAAGGAAAGGGAGCACGTGTTGAGGAAGAAGAGGGAGGCTATATAATGGTGGGGTGGGACAGACAAACAGTGATGATTATTTTTTCGATGAACAACAACATAGGACGTGGTTTTAGGATGAGAAGAGCAAGGGTTTTGTTTTTAATGATCTGTGGAGAGCCTGATGCGCCTAAGCCTTGCCAGCCTGTTTGTTACATGAGTTACACATACAACACAGTGCCAAGAGCCCCAAGGAATTCATTCTCTGTGTCAATACCACAGGGTTGGGCAATGAGCAGGGCTACCACTCAGCAGGGAGGTGTCCCATCAACGCTGATGAAACAGCAGGCAGTCTTCTGACCACACACCTTGGGGGAAAATCATACCCCAGGAAAAATAACCTCCAGTGTTTCTCTTTTATTAGTTTCCTCGTGTTGTTTGTTTTTACAGCATTTAGGGAAAAAGGAAAGGGAGAAAGAAAAAAAAAAGCCTAATCTGAGTCTTTGCTTCTATAAATAAAAAATTGCTTATTTCTAATTATTTTGTGTGCCTCTGGCTCTCAGTAGGCACTCAAATAATATATAAAGTAGCAGTGTTAGCCCATTTTCTAGTCTTAATAATAACTAAGGATTTGGGCATGCTGAAACCTGAAAAGTATTTTAACATGAATAAATACGACTCGGATTTTACCAAAAGGCCATGTTTTGTCTCCCAGGGTCTCTGTAAAACTTACTCATTGCAGAAATGTCTTATACCAGCTAGTGGTCAAAATTCCAGCACATCACATGATGTTTCTGGTCACTGAATGCTTTCAAGACCAAAGTTAAATGTCGAATGAAATGCTAAATCTCTGCAGCTTTAATTCCAGAGTAAGACTTCCCTTCCTCCCCACCCTACCCCCAGCTAAGGCATGCTTTTCATGGTCCTGAAACAGAGGGCACACACGGGGAAGCTTCTGGCTTTCTCAATTGTCATCCTCCCTCATTCCCCCTGCTGTGGTTACTGATCCCTCCACCTGGAGAGTAGCAGGAAAGGAAGGTGAAAAGGAGCAGAAGGTTTGTTCTTCTCTCACTGGTCCTGTCATGTGAAGATTTCAGGCAAAGCTGAAGGGCATTTTCTTAAGTTCTTGGAAGCCAGGACAGCTGGATCATCCCCATTTGCAACTCCTGAGATGCGGGCGATGTTGTCTCTTCCTCCAACTGGTTTTCAAGTGGTGCCTCTCTGCTGGAGTTTCCTCCTCATCCCAGCAGATTTTGTGGGGCAAAAGTCCAAATCATTAAGGTTATCTGGTTATGCATATTTGTTTGAGGGACTCTGGAAGTGCAACCTAAATTAACTCCCCCTAGTCCTTGAGATCAGAAGTCTCTAGAGCAGATCAGGCAGGGATCAGGTGCCACCCACCTAGGTCCCCCAAGAGATGCACAATCAAATATCAACCTCTCTGAGGAGTGTCGCTGAAGCCTCAACATTGGACTGAGGCTAAGAGAGATGCATGCCATGTCATTTGTTTTTATTTCATTTAGGAAACAAGAAAAAAGAAAGCCTAACTCCACTGGGGAAGAGGCAGGGCTATAATGCCACAGAAACCTCTTCATAAGCCCCCACTTCTCTCCTTGCTGTGAGGCCAGAGATCCATAGGGTTTCTGGTTATCTACATGGAAAATTCCTACAGGATGCCATTTTTTTCCATCTCATTTCACGATGCTGTCAAATGAGTATCCTGTTACAATAAATATTTCCCAGAATAATTTGTCTTGATATGTGGATGGAGGACTGTGGAGTCAGACAGACATGGCATTCTGATTCCAGCACCCACTAGCTGTATGACCTCCAAAAAGTGCTTAATCACTTGGGGCACCAGCTTTCTCACCAGTAAGGCAGGCAGAAGCATACATCTCAGGCCCCTCTAATCAATAACCCTTTATTGATTAGATATAATGTCCCAGGGCATGGTGCCTGGCCAAAAGAAATGGATGATCCTTTTTGGCAATTTTGAGAAGACAGAAGTGAAAAGATTTTACTTTACGAGCTATGAAAATTACTGTGCTTTAAGATCATGAAAAGCACAGACTTTGGTATATGAATCCACGTAGATGCTTAATGAAATTGTTCAGAGTTGAACCTACCTGATGTTTGACATTCCTATAACTGTGCCAACCATCAGAGGCATTGCACAGGAACCCTCAAGCTAACACTGGGCATGTCTTCATACTTGGGCCTCTACCCAGAAAGAACCCATTAGAGAGACTGTTGGTGGGAAATCCTGGAGTCCCACAGAAGAAGGGCACATGCAATCAGAGATAAGCAAGGGAACACTTACTCTCAAAGACTCGACAGGCAGCAGTCACATGAGCAAAGATTGAGGCTTGATAATTAGGGCCCTGAATCAAGGAACAAGCATCTCAATGCAAATTGGGCAAGTGGGATGAGAGCAACACGGTGCTCACAGAAGGGTTCTCCTCTTAGCCATGCAGAAGGAAGAGACCTGGAGCCCCAGAATCCAGCTTATAGTCTCCCTATTGCATCATCCACTACTGCACAAGACAAATAGCAGTGAGCTCTGTATACATTCAGTGGGCTCAACTATTCTCCTCCAAGCCATTTGCCAGCTTCATAAAGTCTAGAAACATTAAACACCAAAAGTGCTCTCAAATCTCTGGTTTGGGGACCCCCTCCTTGTCTATTAAAGTAAAGGGTATGGCACAGGAAAGGGCAAAAACATGTGGAAAACCCCAGAATTCCTCCTATGTGTGTTACCTGGAACATGGTTGGGGGCAGATCAAAGAAGGAACACAAAAAATCATGAATAGTTTCTAGGTATTTTTGCATATTTGTGGTTTTTAATTATCATTCGCTTCCCATTTTTCAGGAGCAGATTTAATCACAGCCTTCTCCTTGCTATACTGCATTTCCATGTTTCAAGTTATAGCTTTATTATTAAACCAAAACCCAAGTCCTAGTAAACTACCTTTCTTTAACTGGCATCCTAGTTTACACCAGGAGGAAGGAGTCATGGAAATTTATTGCCTCTAAGATTCTTTCAGAGTGGTTTAAATGGCCCTAGGAAATTGACTTGAAATAGATGCTTCCAAATGTTATTGTTTACGCACTAATACAACAGCAGCCAATAAACATATTCAATTGAAATGTGCCCACAAGAGAAGAAAATACATGTGTTGTACCTGTTTGACCCACCTACTTCACTTAGCCTATTAAACAACTCTCAAACCTGTGCAATTATATATAAATATATATACACACATATATTATATATAAAGACCTTTCACTTGAAGTTTGTTAAAACCACACATATATCCAAAGAGAAGCAAGAGCCAGCTAAAAATAAAAAACCCCACACACGCATGCATCTATATGTGTGTATATATGTAATAAATTTAAATCACATATACAATAACTCCTCACTTAACAATGTCAACAGATTCTCAGAATTTTTTTTTTTTTTTGACATAGGTTCTCACTATGACACCCAGGCTGGAGTGCAGTGGCATGATCAGAGCTCACTGCAGCCTCGACCTCCCAGGCTTAAGCAATCCTCCCACCTCAGTCCCCCCAAGTAGCTGGGACAACAGGTGCATGCCATCACACCCAGCTAATTTTTGTATTTTTTTTGTAGAGATGGGGTTTCACCATGTTGCCCAGGCTGGTTTTGAACTCCTGAGCTCAAGCATTCCACCTGCCTCAGCCTCCCAAAGCGCTGAGATTATAGGCGTGAGCCTCCATACCTGGCTGATTCTCGGAAATTGCAACTTTAAGAGGAGCGATATATAGCAGGTTGTTTCATTCAACATCATTTTGTTATAAAGTTGATGAGAAAAAAATTGGTTTTGTTATATGTGGCTTTGCTTAAAGTCACAGTTTCCAAAAACCTACCAACAAGTGAGAACCTACTGTAATCACCTTTCTTCTTAACTTTCTTAAAGCCATGCAGTTGCATTATTTGTAATATAATATTTAACATATACATTTGTGAATATATACAAACTAAATATATTTAAGTTATATATAAAGGCATTTCCTCAAGTTTATAAAAATCATGCACACCAATATATTATTTATATAGATTATATAACATAGGCATGGTATACATATATACATATAAACATATTCTGTTCCCTTTAAGATTCTTAAAATCTTAACTATTTGAGGTACCTAAGATTCTCATTCTCTGAATTTTACTCTGTAAATTTAGTCTGCTTTTCCAATGTGTTTGGTGTCACGCTGACTTGGCAAAATCCCACAGCCTTACTGAATGATTGCTTCAAGAAAGTTGGTGGTGAGGCAGAATGTAAGTCAGAATGGACCCTATGCTGAACAGTAGTCTGGTATTTCTAAAGTGTGTTTGAAGGAGATATTATGTTCTTTTTAAAGAGCATATGTGATGGTCCCTGTTGAGTAAGTTTGGGAACTGTTGTGTTAAAAAAAAAAAAAATGGGAAGACCATCGTTGACCACAGAAATGGGAGAGTTTCAAGTGAACACATGGCTGTGAATTGAGGAGGCAAGGACTCATTCAGCACATTTTCCAGGCTTATGTGATCATGGGGAAGCTGAAGGGAGAGGCTGTGCAACCAGCTTTCTGTTCCCTCTAGATGTTAGCTTGCACCAAGCAGCACAGGAGTTGGGTGCAAGTAAAATAAAGGAGAAAAATTTCAATCCTAGAAATGACTGGTTGGACCATGTTATCGCTGACATGCCATACTGACATCATAATTGAAGAAAACAAATGTTTCTTGTTTATTTTTTGAAGCTTCCTTTTCCTTATTTTTTTTTGCTGGTGTTTTCTAGAATACTTTTTTTCCCTTTATTTGCACATTCACTCCTGTGTTTGATTTTGATATTATCTATTCACGTTGTGGTCCTGATTGCTTACATACAACATAAGAAATTTTGAAAACATATAGGGAACATATTAATAGATAGTTTTTGCCTTTTGGCTCTTTTTGAGGAAGGAAGACCAACAGAGGTTGAACTCTCCACCCTGATCGTTTTCAGGTATATGACTTGTGGCAAGCTACCTGACTTTCCTCAAGCTCCATTTCTTTATTTCTGTAAGAAGAAGAATTCCATTGTTTACCTTGCAAAGTTGCCGAGTCAATGAAGTAAGGGATCATTTATGAAGTTGTAAGTACATCGTAATTATTTGAGGGCTGGTGGCTATTACAACAGTTGCTATGAAACAATGAGCCAACTTTAACCATAAACTAATCACTCTTTCATCTCAGACTCTCAGCATGTGGCCTTTATAAACACTTCGGAGAAGTGACCAGTGCACTAAGCAACTTGCATAAGATGTGACAGGAACTCAGAGCCTTGCAGGTGGGCATGTGGTTTATTCAGAAGCAGAGACGACGCAAGTCGCACATTAGAGATGGCACTCAGCACTCTGCGTGGTGAGCTCCAGCTGTGATTCCACTCAAGGAGAGAGGCTTCAGCGGGCAGGGCCAGTGGGTACCCCTCTTTGTGAATGTGGTACAAGACACAGCAAAGGCCCAAGTTGCTGACATCCCCATTTGTATCCATCATGGGTGTACAAACCCCTCACAGGTCCTGGAGGGAGGGAGCTAAGCCAGAGGAAACGTCAGGAGGGAAAGAAAAAAGGAAAAGAGGGAGAGAGGGCAGGAGAGGGGGAGGGAGTTTAGGAGGAGAACAGGAAGACAGGAAAAGAGAGAAGAAAGAAAGGAAGGGAAGGAAGCAGAGAGGGAGGGAGTTGAGCAGGAAGACAGGAAGGAAGGAAGACAGGAAAAGAGAGAAGGAGGAAAGGCAGGGAAGGAAGCAGAGAGGGAGGGAGTTCAGGAGGAGGACAGGAAGGAAGACAGAAAAAGAGAGAAGGAGGAAAGGAAGGGAGGGAAGGAGAGAGGGAAGGAGTCAAGGAGGAGGAGGACAGGAAGAAAGGAAAAGAGAGAAGGAGGAAAGGAAGGGAGGGAAGGAGAGAGGGAGGGAGTTGAGGACAGGAAGGAAGACAAGAAAAGAGAGAAGGAGGAAAGGAAGAGAAGGAAGCAGAGAGTGAGGGAGTCACGGAGGAGGACAGGAAGGAAGACAGGAAAAGAGAGAAGGAGGAAAGGAAGGGAAGGAAGGAGAGAGTGGAGGAGGAGAACAGGAAGGAAAACAGGGAAAGAGAGAAGGAGGAGGAAAGGAAGGGAGGGAAGGAGAGAGGGAAGGAGTCAAGGAGGAGGACAGGAGGAAGACAGGAGGAAAGGAAGGGAAGGGATGAGAGAGGGAGAGAGTGGAGGAGGAGAACTGGAAGGAAGACAGGAAAAGAGAGGAGGAGGAAAGGAAGGGAGGGAAGGAGAGAGGGAAGGAGTCGAAGAGGAGGACATGAAGGAAGACAGGGAAAGAGAGAAGGAGGAAAGAAAGGGAGGGAAGGAGAAAGGGAGAGAGGGGCAAGCAAGGAGGGAACTGTTTGGAGTCAGGAGCCCTAAATCTCAGAACAATGAGATGATAAAGGGTGGGGTGTGATGAAGCCTGAGCCCCTCTCTCAGATGTCCAGTCATGTCTAGTCAGTGAGAATCCTGGCAGGACAGAGGAAATTCGAATGCATGGTAAGGTCTGACCACATGCTTCACTTCTCCACATTTTTGGAGCACACATCCTCCCTTCACATGTGCTATTTTAGAATAGTGTGTGTCTACTTAGGCACTAACATTACGGATATTACGAAACATGATCTGTAATCATTAGTGAAGGCTATAAAGCTGATGCTGGAATTTCTACTTTCTTGTTATTAACTGGAAGCTACATTTTATTATTTTCATAGGCATGTCTTTAATCCCTCTGTCCATTTTTTGACAGTTGATTTAAAAATTAAATAATATAAGCCATAAATACACTTTACTTTAATATGTACATTGCATTATGCTGAAATCAAATAAAATGGTTGAGAGCAATGATGTCTCCCCTCCTCCCTGCAAGGATACCTGGAGAAAAGACCAGGACACAAGAACATTCGCCAGTGTTCACACAAATATTAAATGTTAGGGCTGGGTGCCATGGCTCCTGCCTGTACTTCCAGCACTTTGGAAGGCCAAGGCGGGCGGATTACTTGAGGTCAGGAGTTTGAGACTAGCCTGGCCAACATGGTGAAATCCCGTCTCCACTAAAAAATACACAAGTTAGCTAGGCATGGTGGTGGGCACCTGTAGTCCCAGCTACCTGGGAGGCTGAGGTGACAGGATCGCTTGAACCCGGAAGGAGGGGAGTTGCAGTGAGCCAACTTCACGCCACTGCACTCCACCCTGGGCAACACAGTGAGATCCTGTCTCAAAAAATAAAGTAAAATAAAATAAAAATAAATGTTGGTAAACTTAACACATTTGCTACTTCTTTACATTAAAATAATAATCCTGGCCGGGCGTGGTAGCTCATGCCTGTAATCCCAGCACTTTGGGAGGCTGAGGCGGGCGGATCGCAAGGTCAGGAAATCGAGACCATCCTGGCTAACATGGTGAAACCCCGTCTCTACTAAAAATACAAAAAACTAGCCAGGCATAGTGGCGGGTGCCTGTAGTCCCAGCTACTTGGGAGGCTGAGGCAGGAGAACGGCGCGAACCCGAGAGGCGGAGCTTGCAGTGAGCCAAGATCGTGCCACTTGTACTCCAGCCTGGGCGACAGAGTGAGACTCCATCCCAAAAAATAAACGAATAAATAAAATAACGATAATAATAATCCTAAGCCCCCTCCCCACAATGAAGTAGCTGGTATACCCCAGGAGGGGGTCAATGGTCTAGACCATTGGATGCCCTGGTTGAAAGGCAGATGCTGAGTTGGTCAGTCTGGGGGGTGGCAGCTGGGATTCTGCATTTCTAGTGAGCTCCCAGGGGATGCTGGCACTGCCAGTTCAGACCACATCTGTTATCCACCACTGCAGAGAAGCAAACTGGACCTCTCGCTCAGAGCCAGTTTGCACTCTGATGGTGAAGGGGTTCAAAAACAATGACCCTCCCCACACAAAAGTCCCAGATATGTCCGAGAGTACAAAGCCAGGAGTGGCGAATTCAGCCATCTATGTCAGGCTCCCTTCCAGAGCTCACTGGGCTTGGAGGAAAGCAGCAGCGGGAAGGGGTGAGAATATTCAGTGCCTCTGAAGCAAGAGACTTCCTAAGTCAGCATTGCTAAGCCAGCTATCTAGGGGAAGAAGGCAGGTAAGTCTGCAATGAGGAGCTCAAATTCAGGCCCCATCAGATGAAGTCAGAGCTTTCTGGTCTCTCAGCATCATCAAGAAAAGTAGACTGTGTACAGCCACTGAGAAAGATGGTCCCTAGTCCAACCTGTTACCCTCCATCTACGCTGGGCAAGATTTGTACCCCTAGAAAAGTAAAGAGAATAACAGGGCAAAGTGGGCTCACAGAAAACAGATACAGTAGACTGGAAACCAAATACAACAGATAACAAAAGCACAGAGACACAGGAACCAGGACAACAAACTAAGGAAGTTGAAATAAGCTAAGACTCCATACAGGATGGCATATATATACACAGAATAAATGGCATGTTTAAGTTTACATATTGTGTGAAAGAAGAGCATCTGTTTATTTGTCCCATTGTTAATGTGCTTTTGATGCCATCGTACTGTAGTTTACTGGATCATTTCTATTGTGTCTTAAAATTGTCAGGAAAAGTAAGCTATTGTCCCATGGGGAAAACACAATTGTACAAAAGTAAACTGTAATTCATGGAAGGAAATGCATCCCCATCAGCATAGAAACTGCCCATCTTTGGCTGTTGGAGAATTACGAAAAGCTAAAAACTAACTTGTTATATGTGTACAAACCACACTGCTAGAACAAAATTTCATTCTTTTCCAATCTAGCTTGTGACAGAGAAGCATTCACCATTCAGTTTTTTTTTTTTTTAAGCAAAGAGGAGTCTTCCATCTTATGCATAGAAGTGATGTTACTGAAAAGTGTAGAAAATAAGACTGATAAAAACATAATGTGAAGCATGTTTTCACATCTGTGGAGAGCTGAAGTACCTACGATTTCCCAATCTGTCTCTTCCACAATCGCTGTGAGGCTTTGCCATTTCGTCAAAATGGCACTGGGGCCTTTTTTCCTTTGAAAAATACTCTTTTTTGGCCGGGGGCGGTGGCTCACGCCTGTAATCCCAGCACTTTGGGAAGCCGAGGCGGGCAGATCACTAGGTCAGGAGTTCAAGACCAGCCTGGCCAACATGGTAAAACCCCGTCTCTACTAAAAAATACAAAAATTAGCTGCGTGTGGTGGCTGGCATCTGTAATCCCAGCTACTCGGGAGGCTGAAGCAGGAGAATCACTTGAACCCAGGAGGCTGAGGCTGCAGTGAGCAGAGATTGCGCCACCGTGCTCCAGCCTGGGTGACAGAGTGAGACTCTGTCTCATAAAAGAAAGAAAAAAGAAAAATACTCTTTTTTAATTTAATGACTAAACAGAAATGTGAGGTGGTTACAATACCAAAAAAATAACAGTAACTCTGACATGTGTGCATCCATTTGTTTCCAGAGAATGGAAGGAAACTGGGAGGGAGAATTCTACAGACTCCAGGTGGGAAATACTGTCATACTTACTGTAGGTACCACAGCTATGTGTGTGCAATGCATCTATTATGGAATTGTGTTCCCAAAAATATATGTTGGAGTCCTCATCCCCACTACCTCAGAATGTGACCTTATTTGGAAACAGGATCTTGTCAGAGGTAATCAAATTAAAATGTAGTTATTAGGGTGGTCCTTAGTCCAATAAGAACGGTGTTCTTATAAAAGGAGAAAATTCGGACACAGAGACACACACAGAGGGAAGACGATAGGACAAGATACAGGGAAAGGAAAGCAGGTTCAAGCTGAGGAGAAAGACCTGGAATAGGTCCTTTCCTCACAGCCCTCAGAAGGAATTAAGACTGCTGACATCTTGATCTAGGACTTCTGGCCTCCAGATCTGTGACACAATACACATCTGCTGTTTAGGTTACTTAGTCTGTGGTACATTATTATGGCAGCTGTAGTAAACTAATACAGAAACCACGAATGACTGTATTTGAGGCGCAAGTCCCTTCCTAATTTGCTCATAAATTGCCTTCTCTGAAATCCCGTGTCCTCAAAGGGAAATCACGATTGCATTAAATGGGGGAAGCTCTCTTATAGTACCACCTCTAAGAACACATAATTTTATTGACTATATATTATGCACTGGTACTAACGGCTTGGCCTGCCTCACCTCCTTTATCACCTCCATTTTACCCAGGAGGAAACAGACACAGATGCACTTTGTCTATCATAGATAATAATTCTTGCTGAATCCAGGCATGCCCCTGTCCACTATGTCTGCACTAAACTAGAAATACACTCTCATGTTTACACCTTTTTTTTTGTCTTTTTCCCCTTTTGTGGAGAACAGGGTCTCGCTATATTGCCCAGGCAGTTCTTAAACTCCTGGGCTCAAACTATTCCTCCAACTCCCACTTCTGCCTCCCTAAGTACTGGGATTACAGGTGTGGGCCACTGCGCCCGGCACACCCTCACGTTTTTAAAGTCTTGAAATTCTCCTATTTCCGCTTCTCAAAAGGTCCAATCCTTTTCCTAAAACGTAAATATACCACATAAACGAACACGAAATAGAAACAGGGACAAAAAAGTATTTTTTTGACGATGGCAAACGGGAAAAAAAAAAAAGAAAGCTGTTTAGGTGGCATTTGAAAAGTTAAAAAAGAAAGAAAACTCAGAGCAGCCCAAAAGATAGATGATACCTAAGAAGGCATAACCAGCAAGACATGTTGACTATTAGTATTATTTCAGCATCCTCCTTGAGCAGCTTGGCTTTGCTCTGGGACAATGCACCAGCCTGGGATGCTCAGAGATGCAGGCACGGAGGTTGTGCAGCCTCTCCGCACACTGCGCATGCGCGGCTGCCGGTTCAAGTCGCGGTCCAGGACCGCAGGGAGGCGGGCAAGCGAAACTGAGAAAAACCCACCCACGGTCCAGGGACTGGGGGCTCGGGCGAACCCACCCAGGGACCTCCTGACCAAGGCCATTTGTCTGCAACCTGATGGCTAGAAGTGATACCACCCTGAGCATCTTCAACCCCCTTTCCCCACTCTACAGCCCCTTGTGCTGTCCCTCCTTCCTCATTCACACCCCTGATCCAAACTCAAGCACTGAATTTGTCCCCAGACGAGGGCCTCGGCTCTCCGCGGCCGCTGGCTGAGTAGCTTGGCCCGATTCCGGGTGTGAAGTGAGGAGGAATTGATGCGGGTAAACGTATAGCGCCGGCCCGCGCCGCATCCCGGGTCTGCAGCTACAGCTGCGGCGAAAGCCCAAGGTGCGCGTGCGCGGAGCGCCACTTGGCAGCCCAGGACGCGCGGGCTCGGAGCCGGGCGAGGGGCCGCGGGAGGCGCGTGCGCAGAGCGACCCCGGGCGCGCGAGAAGGCCCTGAGTGCGCGTGCGCGGGGCGGGCGGGTGCGCGCGCACTTCCTCCTCGCCCCGACCCAGACCCAAAAGGCGTCACCATGGCGGCGCCCCCGCAGCCCGTCACCCACCTCATCTTTGACATGGACGGACTTCTTCTGGGTGGGTAGTGTGCAGCCGCCGCCTCCCGTAAGGGCGGTCTTGGGTGGGCGTGGGGACGGTCGGCGCGGGGTACGTCACGGCCGGGGGGCCGCGGCGGGGCGGTGTTCTTGCAGGGACGCTCGGGCTCCCGCGCGCTCTGCCCCCCGCTGGCCCCGAAGTCGGGCGGCGGCCAGGAGCGCCCGCGGGCCCATGTCCGGGCTGGCGGGCGCGCGTGGCCGCGGCGTCTACGCGGCCCCAGCACCCGCTTCCGGTCGGCGGCCCGCGCGTGGGGCCGGAGCACGTGGGAGCAGTCCCTGGGGTCCACCGGGCGGGCGCGCGGCTCCGCGTCCTCTCCTCAGAGCGAGGCGCGGCGGGACCTCCGCGCTCTCTTTTCGGTTACGCATGCGTGCGACCTTGAGCGGTGCCCAGCCTCAGCTTCCCCGTCTGCAAACTAGCCTGGAGGATACTTGCCTGCCTGCTCCAAGGTTGCTGCTGTGGGCGCACTTTGATGGTAGCATCCTGCATGGTAGCGGTTCTCTACCTGGCGGTTTTGCAGCCCTGAGGGCATCTGGCAATGGCGATGTCAGGAGACATTTTGGCTGTCACAGCTGGCGAGGAGTGATGGGGTCACTGGCATCTAGTGGGGTCCAGACCAGTGATACTGTTAAACTTCCCGCAGTGCACAGGAGTGCCCTATGCAACCATAAGGAATTATCCCGCGCCGTCAACAGTGTAGAGGCACAGAAGGTCCGTCAAGTGGCCTGGCTGCCTAGGGTGACCAGCACCGGGGACATCACCTGTGGGCTACTTGTAAATGTAGAAGCTGGGGCCCCACCCTACCCCTGCCCAATCAGAATCTGCATTTTAAGCGCGTGAACGTTTGAGAACAGCTGTTCTATCAATCCGAGGCATTAAGAAACCCTTGGCAGTGTACTAAGGTAGTCAGTCTTAGCACATGTGAACTTCACCAGCCAAGAGGAATTCAAGCAGAATTCAAAGAATAAAACCCTGTTTTTAACTCAAGACAGAACTATGCTGAGCTCTACCGAAAGCCTTGACACAGTTAACACTATGACACATAATCACCAGGAGGCTTCATATATCTATAAACATGTCTGCATACTCTTTGTAGACAGCTGGCCTGCTTGGTTACGTATATCATTCCTTCATTTCAAAACCCTGCAAGTTAGGAGGAAGTATTTGCATGTCACTAATTTAAAAAAAAAAAAAAAACCTGCAGCTCAGAGAGGTAAAGCTACTTGCCCAAGGTCACACAGCTAATAAGCCAAGCTGAGAAACGATTCTGGATTGATCCAGTTCTAAATATAAATGATGTTGAGCTCATCTTAAATTGTGAATGTGACCTTGTTTCTGCTCATCATATTGCTGGGTAATTCCCTAGCAGTGTTTCCTTTTAAAAAGGCATGCAGAAACCATTCTCTTCATTTTATGAACACAGAGGTGTAAACGGATGAATTCCAAAGGAAAAAAAAATCCCCATAGAGGTCACTAATTGGAGCCAACGGTGTATGCAGCTACTAAATTTGAAATGACTCAATTTCAGAAAGCTTGTGGGATACATAGGTATAGTTTGTAGACATGAATTTTCCTACTCCGGTGGTCAAGAAGTTAAATTGTCAAATAAATTTCTTATCCTCTAATAAAGGTCCAGAGAACCTGTTCTGGGAGTCTCATGAATTTTAATACCAAACAAGATGTCTCATTAAAATTAAATTTATTAAACTTCTAAATGAGCTTGGTGCCTAATTCTGATTCTGGATTCGCACATAGCCATGCCCTGAAGTGATGAATGTGACTTAAATGGCATTACAAGCATTGACCTCACATTGTTACCCAATCCTCTGATCTAGTCAGATAACCAAGAATTAGTGCTATTTGGAAAAATAAGCCCTGCTTCTTTTTATTCCCCCCCCTCATTTTCTGCCCATTTCCTCCTTTCCTGCCCTACCTCTTCTTTGAGGTGGTAAGGCCTTGCAAAACTTTCTTGGAAATATACCTTTGTTTATCCCATTCTTTCACCAAATGTGTAAATATAAAACACAGCTTTCCAAGATGTGCCACTTTAATTTAATCTACCAGATTATGCCTGCTCTCATTCTTTAGCACCTCACTTCAGTGTATCTGTTGTTTGCATAACAATATATTATCAATTTATAATGAGTTATTTTACAATAGGTCTGTTTTTCGGGAATTTTGAATACATTTTTCTAGGAAGTTCTGTTTGTCTATGTAGCCCCAATACTTGCATATTTGGGGAAGTAAAATTGAAAACGAATAGTTTCATGGAGGATTGTTAACATTAGAGGAGAAGATTGTTTAATCAGAGGAGAATGAGGAAGTAAATGGAGATTTTAGAGGAAATGTTGACCAGGAAGAAAGCCAGGACACTTTCCCATGCTTTTGACATGCACGATGCTGTTAGTTGTCCTTTAAAAAAAAAAAAAAATACACTTCGGTGTCTCTTTCTCATGACCAAAGTAAGAGTCAGTTATGATTTAGGTAATATTAATAATTTTGGCTCTCAAATGCCATTCAGAGAAAGAGAGTAGGGGAGTGGGATTAGTTAAAAACTGGGATGATTTTGAAAGAAGAAGATGACAATTATTAAACAGTATCTCAGCAGCTGGACAGGGAAGATTATTCTGTTTGTAAATAACTGAAATTAGGAACACAAGAGATGGTCCCAATTTCTTTAAAAGAGAAGACAGTTTGTTGTCCAGAGCAGTTCTGTCTCATAGAATTGAGCCAGGTAAAAATTTTGGGGAGCAACTTTTAATAAGTAAAAAGATATAGATGACATTGATTTGGATGATGTATGTTATGTAACCTAATGTATCAAAAATATTATTTAATACAAAGTCAATATAAGAAAATCTTTGAAGTGTTTGACATTAATTTTGATACTAGGTTCTCAAAATCTGTGTGTGTTTTATACATACAACACATCTTAGTTTGAACTAGCCTCATTTCGGGCACTCTGTAGCCTCATTTGGTGGGTGGCTACTGGCTTGGACAGCATGGGTCTAGGTCTTTGTGGAGCAACCCAAGATGTCTGTTGATAATGGCTATGCTGGGAGGGCCAGGCAGAGGGTGGGTGTTAAGAATATTCAGAATTAGGAGTTTTGGTGTATGTAAAATGTGGTATGTGTAAAATGTGTTTTCTTGGAGTCTAATACAGAATTAAAATCCTTTTAAAATCAAAGGAAAATAAGCTTATTTCCAAATTCTTAAATATCGTAAAATAATAAGGTAGATCTGCGAAGGGTAATAAGAACATTTGCAGTGTTGACCATAATATACCATATCTTTATAAATCCAGATTTCAGGATTTTAGTGAGTGACTTCTACTTCACCTTTAGTAAAATGAAGACCTCTTCTGTGCCTTCTTGCACTCCCGTAGCTTCCTCCTTGCCAAATAATAGCACTTGAGACTATAAGTGCCTGCCTCACTGTCTGGGGCCCAGGAGACCCTAAAAGGTCATGGAGGTAGGGTCTCTGTGGGGATCACCAAGCCCAGTACTGATGGGATTGTGGGCTGCCTGAGACAGTTGACAGTCATGTCCACTGTGTGGCCAAAATTCCACAGACATAGCATGAGTGTGTTTTGCGCTGTCATTCTTTGTTAACTTCATGTAGGCGGTTTCTTTAGACACCGGAACATCCATATAGCTGATGACAAAAATAGATTTTTCTTATGTAATATTAGCGCATGCCCTAGGTGGATTGTCAGAAGAATCTATGTATGTTGTCATTTGACTCCATGAAATACGTCTGAGGTTTAAAAGTGCAGCTGACAAGCTTTTCAGCCTCAGTCGGTTCTTACTACTTGATGTTATCAAGTCATTCGTTCCAAGTGGGATTTCTAAGAGTTTTGGCACATTTCTGAGGAAGGTGGAGCAAAGTGAAGGATCATTCTGCATGCTTCCATAGGTGGTTATTGTTTAACCCCAGAACGTGCAGTGATCCTAGTTGGAATGAGATCGTAATCACAATCTCCCCTCCTTCCATCATTTGTAATGGGTCTTGCTCTGGATGTCAAAGCAACTCTGGTGGTAGGTTCACATTCTTTCTTTGCCCTGTCTTCCCTGGGGGCTGACAGTGTACCCTTGGGTTTTAACCTTGCTAGGTGAAATGTAGGTTCTCTTCCACGTTTGCAAAGGAGATGGCTGAGGGTGGAGGCCAGTGTGAGGGCTTGGGACAGAGATGAACCCTTATCTCAGGGGCCATGATTGGCCTTTCACTACAGGGTAATCAATGAGTAATCTGTTGTTTCTGGAAACTGAAAAGGCTTCTGGAATATAGAAAGCACAAGACACGTGTGTTCCTATTAAGGGTCCGAAGAGATTTAGAGTAAGATGCTATATTGTATGTCGGAGAAACAGCATCAGATTATAGATTTAGCTCCCTTTGGTTCTGTTTTCTAATTGACCTGAACCATGCCAACCTTAAGTTCTTGTAGTAAGTGGTTGGTTGTCCACTGCAGCTGTTTCTGTTTCTAGAATAATTGAGAAGGGGGTAAAACTTAAATTGCAAAATTCTGCAGATAAATAAGAGTTTTGTCCAGCTGGCAACACAAATATTCAGCAGATTCTAGGCATGCAGGTGTAAAATATCCTTTTCTTTTTTCTAGCTCTTTCTTTCAAATAAAAGCAATATGGTTTTATTTAGAATCTTTAAGTAAACTGGATACAGGCATATGTGAGAACTATTGTGGGTTCAGTTCCAGACCATCACAGTAAAGCAAACATCGCAATAAAATTAGTCACATGAAGTTTTTGGTTTCCCAGTACACGTAAGGTTAGGTTTATACTATACTGTATTCTATTAAGTGTACAATAGCATTATGTCTAAAAAATGTACATAACCTTAAATACATTTTATTGCTTAAAAAAAAAAAAGTGCTAGGGATCATGTCATCCTTCAGTGAGTTGTAATTCTTTTGCTGGTGGACGGTGTTGTCTTGATATTGACTGTTGACCAGAGTAGTGGTTGCTGAAAGTTGGGGTGGCTGTGGCAATTTTAAAAAATAAAACAGCAATGAAGTTTGCCACATCACTTGATTCTTTCTTTTACAAAAAAATTCTCTTTTGGCGAGGCATGGTGGCTCATGCCTATAATCCCAGCACTTTGGGAGGCAGAGGCAGGCAGATCACTTGAGGTCAGGAGTTCGAGACCAGTCTGGCCAACATGGCAAAACCCCATCTCTACCAAAAATACACACACAAAAATTAGCCAGGCATGATGGTGCACACTTGTAGTCCCAGCTACTCAGGAGGCTGAGGCCCGAGAATCACTTGAACCCGGGAGGCTGAGGTTGCAGTGAGCCGAGATCCCACCACTGGACGACAGAGTAAGACTCTGTCTCAAAAAAAAAAAAAAAAAAATTGGAGTCCTCTCAAACTCTGCTGCTGCTGCTTTACCAAGTAAGTTTATGCTAATATAGTGAATCCTTTGTTGTCACTTCAACAATGTTCAACAACATCTTCACCAGAAATAGATTTTTATCTCCAGAAACGACTTTCTTTTCGCGTCCCTAAGGAGCAGTGTCTATTCAGTTCAGGTTTCATCCTGAGATTGCAGCAACTCAGTCAAATCTTCAGGCTTCACTTCTAATTCTAGTTCTCTTGGTATTTCCATCACATTCTGCAGTTACTTCCTCTGCTGAAGTCTTGAACCCCTCAAAGTCATCCATGAGGATTGGAATCAACTCCTTACAAGCTCCTGTTAACATTGATATTTTCATCTTTTCCCATGGATCATGAATGTTGTGAATGGCATCTGGAATGCTAAATCCTTTCCCGAAGGTTTTCCATTTACTTTGCCTAGATGCATCAGAGGAATCACTATCTATGGCATCTATAACCTTAGGAAATGCATATCCTAAGTAATAAGACTTGAAAGTTGAAGTTACTCCTCAATCCATGGGCTGCAGAGTAGACGTCGTGTTAGCAGGCCTGAAAATAACACGAATCTCCTCGTACATCTCCATCAGAGCTCTTGGGTGACCAGGTACGTTGTCAGTGGGCAGAAATATTTTGAAAGAAATCTTTGTTTTTGAGCAGTAATTCTTAATAGTGGGCTTAAAATATTCGGTAAACCATGCTGTAAACAGATGTGCTGTCATCCAAGCTTTGCTGTTTCATTTACAAAGCCCAGGAAGAGAAGATTCAGCATCATTCTTAAGAGCACTAGGATTTTCAGAATTGTAAATGAGCATTGGCTTCAAGTTAAAGTCACCATCTGCATTAGCCACTAACACAAAAGTCCGCCTGTCCTTTAAAGCTTTCAAGCCAGGCACTGACTTCTCCTCTCTAGCTATGAAAGTCATGGGTGGCATTTTCTTCCAATAGAAGGCTGTTTTGTCTACATTGAAAATCTGTTTAGTGTAGCCACTTTCATCGGTGATCTTAGCTAGCTCTCCTGGATAACTTGCTGCGGCCTCTCCATCAGCACTTGCTGCTTCAAGGAGCTGTTCAAGGACAGAGCAAGGAGCAATTCTTTCCTTAAACCTCATGAACTTCTGCTAGATTCAGACTTTTCTTCTGCAGCTTTCTCACATGCCTCAGTCCTCATAGAAGTGAAGAGAGTTAGAGCCTTGCTCTAGATTAGGCTTTGGCTTAAGGGAATGTTGTGCTGGTTTGGTCTTCTACCCAGATCATTAAAACTTCCTCTGTCAGCAATAAGGCTGTTTCACTCTCATCATTCACGTGTTCACTGGGGTAGCACGTTTAATTTCCTTCAAGAACTTTTCCTTTGCATTCACAACTTGGCTAATTGGGTGCAAGAGACCTAGCTTTCAGCCTATCAGCTTCTGACATGTGTTCCTCACTAAGCTTAACCATTTCTAGCTTTTAATTTAAAGTGAGAGATGTGTGACTCTTCTTTTCTCTTGAACTCTTAGAGGCCATTGTAGGGTTATTAATTAGCCTGATTTCAATATTAGTGTGATTCAGGGACTAGGGAGGCCTGGAGGAGAGCAAGAGAGATGGGGGTCTATGGAGCAATCAGAACACACACAACATTTATCTATTAAGTTCTGTGACTTATATGGGTGCGGTTCATGGTGCCCTAAAACAATGACAATGGTAACATCAAAGATCACTCATCACAGATTGACGTAACAGATGTAATAATGAAACGATTTGACATATTGCAAGAATTACCAAAACGTGACACAGACACATCACGTGAGACATGCTGTTAGGAAAATGGTGTTGATAGACTTTCTCGACGCAGGGTTGCCAAAAACCTTGAATTTGTAAAAACTACAATCTATGAAGCACAATAAAATAAGATATGCCTATATAATATGGGACAGCAGTGCATCGTTTTGTTTTGTTTTGTTTTTTGAGCCAGAATCTATTTTTCTCCTTGAAAAGCTATATGTTAGAGATTATTTGGTCCTTTTTATCTTTGCGATTATTCACTCTTTACTCTGATTCTATTTCTTTTTTTTTAAACTGCTATAATTTATATACTATTTTCTGTCATTTTTCAGGAGTAGATGGAGACTTAAAGCAATGTAAAGGAGCAAGGTAAATGATATCTCCTAAGAAATGTCCCCTGAAAGCACTCCTTATATAGATGCTCAGGCGACTGGTCAGACCTTCCGATGAGATGTTTGAAAAGTGATTGATAGGCAGTCTGTAGGTAGAAAGCACAATAGTGTTATTCTGGAATACATTACACTTGAAAATAATGCTCCTACCATCGGCTATAAGGGAATTTCAGTGATTAATAAATGCAGCATTTAATATATTAAGAGCTTCCTTTAATAGTGTTAAAATGGTGGAAGGAGGCAACCTTGATTTTGTGTTGCAGATATTTGCAGTTTAAAATTGCCTTGTTGGTGCTTAAAGAGCATTTTTTTGAAGACATAGTAATCCTAACACATGCATTTCTACTGTGTAAGAGCACAAAAAAGAAGACTTTTACCCATGGCTTTTCATAGCTGGGCCGTCCATGTGGCTTCTCTTCACATCCCTTTTCAGCAATGTCTGGCAGATAGATCACCACCTTTCCTGATCCTCCTTTATCCTCTGTCTCCCTCGTGTCCTTTGCTGTGATGCCAACAGTGAGTAGCAGCTAAGGACCCTGGTGCAGCTGGTCACGTGGCAAGGTGCCTGCGTATGAGAGGAGGATGGTCACCTCTTCACAGCCATGCCTGGCAGGCAGTTTCATGGCATTGCTTGTGGCGCTTGGTGGGGCCCTTGACTCTTCTCTCTGAGCTCTGGGAGCTGGGCCGAATGATGTGCCCTTTTGTGATTGATGGCGCCTTATTTAAAAAACACTGCAGATGACATAGCTGTTCAAGGACAGAGCAAGGAGCAAACCACAGTTTGCTCTTTGACTCCCAATAGACTGTTCCATGTGTCTATGAAGTAAGAGCAAATGGTCATAGTTGGCACATCGAAGCTTATCTGAGCCTTCAGACAAAAGCCAAAATAAGCACCAACCCTCTCTCCCACTTGTGTCAGCTGCCATGCACATGAAAGAGAAGCACATGGTCCTTGAGCACTGTGCGCCTGTCTGCTCTCTAGCCCAGCACTGTGTATCCAGCAAATCTTTCTGCCAGGATGGAAATGTTCTGTAACTATACTGCATCTCATGGGAGCCACAGCTGGAAACTGGGTTCATGAGATGTGACTCATGCAACTGAGGACCTGAATTTCTCGTGTTATTTAAATAGCCCCCAATGACTAATTGCCAAAACGTAACATAGAGACACAAAATATAGAGTGGACAGCACAACTCTAGAGGAATGCATTCACTCATCCTTAATCTATTTAGAAAATACTCTGCTGGGTGTTACAAAGGCTTCAAAATTAGTCTCTTCCTTTAAGGATCTTAGAGTCCTGCTGGAATCTAAAACATGATTGGTAAAATCTGTGAATAATTGCTAATGATATACACAATAAGAATGTGTTAGCAACAGTGCAGGATTTTGAACTGAAATCACGTTTGGGGTAGCATACTGTCAAGGATAGATAGGAGCCAAGAAGAAAAATGGATATTCCAGACCAGGAGAAATGGCCAAGCCATAGGCATCTTTACTAAAGCATAGAAGAGAGTCGTTTTTTGTTGTTGTTGTTTTTATCAAGCAAAGACTGTATTAAAAAAGGAAAAAGAGCTTGCTAATGATTACATTGAAGTGTGGAGGTGAGAAGAGATTTGAAAACATAATAATCCTAACACATGCATTTCTCCTGTGTAAGAACACAAGAAGGAAGACTTTGTTTTCCCCTTGGGTTTGCATAGCTGGAGCACCTGTGTAGCTCCTCTTCACATCTCTTTTGAGCAACGTCTGGCAGGTAGAGATTAGAAATCTCTAATGTTTCATTGAGAAATACGAGACTGGGGCTGGGGACAGTGGTTCACGCCTATCATCCCAGCACTTTGGGAGGCCGAGGCAAGTCGATCGCTTGAGGCCAAGAGTTCGAGACCACCCCGGCCAACATGGCGAAACCCCCTCTCTACTAAAAATACAAAAATTAGTCTGGCATGGTGATGCGTGCCTGTAATCCCAGCTACTCGGGAGGCTGAGACACGAGAATCACTTGAGCCTGGGAGGCGGAGGTTGTAGTGAGCTGAGATCGCGCCACTGCACTCCAGCCTGGGCAGTAGAGCTAGATTCTGTCTCAAAAAAAAAAAATGCTAGATTAATCTCTGTCAGGCTAAGATTAGTATTTCTTAAACTGGGTGCCCATTGGTAATATCCCTTTAGCCTATTTTAAAGTGAAAATCTCACCCCATCCTGCAAGCACACATCCTGGGTTTTCCCCCTATGACGTTCAGAAGAGTCTAGGATGGTTATCGAGACACCAGCCTACATTCTGGATTTGTCTGATTGTTTCCACATGATACCACCTTACTTGTTCCTCTGTCCCCTGTATTTCCTCTAATCTAGAAATTATGCCTAGTGCTTCAGCTGGACACAGGTCAGCTGCCTCTGGCAAGAATAGTGCTGTGCCCCTTCCTCACCTTTTTGGGGAGATGTTTGTATTCGGTCTGTATAGGTTCAGTACCTTCATGCTAGCCCCAGCCCTGCAGAGTAGAGTTGTCCTCAGGAAAGCTGGTGAACTGACTCCTCTCCCATGGTGGTACATGGAACTTTTTAGTGAGAAGTTCAGAGCCTGAGAGACAAGTTAGAAGTACTGGCTGTAACGCCTGTGTGTGTGGACAGCCGGAACACTTAGGCAGGAAGAGGAGGCTGCCGGGGACAGAGGTGTGCCATGCTGTGTGCCCTTCGAAGAGAAGGTACTCACAGGAACCTAAATAGGTTTCACGTGTATGGGTTCCTCTGTTCCATGCAGTGGGATACAGGAAAGAAAGAGCAGCCATGCAGCTGTTTTCTCCCTGTGTCGGAGCACACGCCACAATCTCTTTGATGTTTGCTCATGAGATTGAAGGACACTCATGGCTTTGTCACAAGATGCCTGAGAAAGCACAGAGGTTTTTTGTTTGTTTGTGTGTTTGTTTTTGAGACAGAGTCTCGCACTGTCGCCCAGGCTGGAGTGCAGTGGTGCGATCTCGGCTCACTGCAAGCTCCGCCTCCCGGGTTCACGCCATTCTCCTGCCTCAGCCTCCCGAGTAGCTGGGACTGCAGGTGCCCGCTACCACACCCAGCTAATTTTTTGTATTTTTTTTTTAGTAGAGACAGGGTTTCGCCATGTTAGCCAGGATGGTCTCGATCTCCTGACCTCATGATCCATCTGCCTTGGCCTCCCAAAGTGCTGGGATTACATGTGAGCCACCGCACCCGGCCTTAGTTTTATTTTTTTTTTTTGAGATGGAGTCTCGCTCTTGTCACCCAGGCTGGAGTGCAATGGCGCGATCCTGGCTCACTGCAATCTCCACCTCCCGGGTTCAAGCAATTCTCCTGCCCTAGCCTCACTAGTAGCTGGGATTACAGGTGCCTGCCACCACATCCAGCTAATTTTTTGTATTTTTAGTAGAGACGGGGTTTCACCATGTTGGTCAGGCAGGTCTCGAACTCCTGACCTCAGCACAGTTATTAAAATCAAATGCAGTTGCCTACGCTTTGTCTGCTTTTGAAAAGTAAACTTAATGTTTCAGACTGAGGCGTATTTGTCATTGGGGTCCTATGTTCTGCACAGTTTGTAAATCTACTTCACCCAAAGTGATACAGTGATACTCAGGAGGGCTTAAAAAAGATTAAATCCTTCATTTGGAAACATCATGCCCAGTGAAAGGAACACAGGCCCTGAGGAGATGTGGCTGATTCTAGGGACCGGGGCCAGTGAAATACAACATGAGCACAGAGCACTTTCTCATGCCAGGATGCATTGGGGGGGGGGGGGGGTCCCACTGGCACAATATGAACCATTTGTAATCAAAAGAATAATGACCAGAAGAGAGTATAATACTCTGTCTATATATTTTTTAAGTCTCTGTGTTATGATTCTCAAAAGAGTAAAAGGGTGGCTGGGGGTGAGCTCTTTTACAGAAGAATGCCAGTTAATAAATATGGACAGAATGGGAGAATTAGCCAGGTCACCATTTTGGGATCCCGACTGTAAGTGGTTCCCACAAGCATTGTCAGTGGAAGCCAAAACCATAGAGTAATCATGCAGGAGACGAAGGTGCCCGCAGTGCCATGTCAGAAGTCACTGACTGATAACAGAGGCAAACAGGGGCCTTCAGAGCGGGCAGCTCTGGGGGCCACAATTGACCCTGTGGCCCAACTGATGTAGCTTTGCCATCCAGAAAGCAGCATGTCACGTCACGTGTGCTTTCTGAAGTGACCTCAGAAATGGTTAACCTGAATCCATCTGGACCTCTAGGAGTTTCAGAGGGGTAGAGGAACACGGGAGGGGGCGTCATGTGGAAACAGCAAGACAAATCCCAAATGTAGGATGTTCCACCAGGTACCTGGACTGGGTCCTTGAGAATGTTGACTATCATGGGGAAAAAATACGGGCTGGCTTTTCCACTTTTAAAGAGGCTAAAGAGACATAGTCAAATTCAGTGGACCTTAGATTGGGGGAAAAAATCTATAAAAGACATTTTCGTGACAATTGGAGAGGTGTGATGTGTGCTATTTAGAGGGTACTATGAAATATTGCTGATTTGCCTGGGTTTGGCAGTGGTATTATGGCTGTGTAGGAGAGTGTTATTCTGAGGAGAAACGTGCAGAGAGCTAGAGGAATGAAGAGTTAGGGCATCTGTATGTTTTCAGGTGTGTTGCATGCAGGTATAGGGTATGTAGATGTTTCCTATCCTACTATTGACTCTTCTGTATACTTGAAAAGTTAAAATAGGAAAGGGAAGATTAAGTCTTAAGCATGAACCACTAAAAACAACCCCAAAAGCAATATTAAGTAGTAGTCAGTTAATTCTGTTTAAGAGACAAGAATGTAAAGCATGCATCTTTAGAAAATTGATGTTAGAGATATGGAAGAAATAGTTTCAGAACCTTCAGCTCTCTCGAACATTATGGTGGCAATGCGTTCATTGCAATGTGTATTATAGCAGAAAACATTCTGAAGGAAGAGTCCCATTTCCTAGTGCTCATTTTTCAGTTCCTCATCTCTCTCTCATAGTGCAGGAGATTTGTAGACAAATGTCTACAGGATTTAGACAGATGTCAGGAAAATTGTCTTTTGTTGATGTCTTAATTGGAATCCGATAGTTTGTCAGGGCATGATGCTTATAAAAGGAATAAAAGCTTTCTAAAATTCTTCAAAGAGTACCCACTGGTACCTGTGTGTCACGTCATATGCTGATGAGACATGACAGAAAATGCTCCTAAGTAGCCTTATAGCTGATCCCGAGGAGCTACTGTGACTGGGCTCTCACTGCACCTCTCAGCTGATTTCTGCCTACTGGGTCTGTGTCATCCCTTTTTACTCTGAGGCTACCAAGGTCTTAGGAAACTGGAGGTTGGAGCTTGAACTGAGTGATGGGAGGAAAAGACTTCCTGAAGTGCTGCCCACATCTCATGTATGTTCTCTTGGACCCAGTTGTATCCCTGCCATTCCCTGGAGGTTACCTGTTCATACGCAGACTTCTCTTTCCCTTATTTACCTCAATTGCAGTAGCTTGGCAACCTTTTAACTCTTGCTTTTTAAAAGGAAAATTATTTGGTTATTGTAGAAACATTTTGTGCAGCAAAGTGTTACACATATTTCTGTTCTGGCCTCAAATAATCATGGATTTCATTAAATACTAAACATTTTGCTGATTTTAATACAGTGCTTTAGTGTATTCTTATTTTCTTTTTGCATCTCTTATTTGCCTCATTTATCTTAACATAAAGTATTTCCTTTGGTTAAATAGATCCTTATATCTGCTTTTTCTTTTTGTATGACTCCTATTTAGGTTGGTGCTAAAGTAATGACGGTTTTTGCCATCACAATACCTGTAGACATAAAGGTCTAGCTTACTTTTTGCCATTTGCTACCCTGTGTTTAGTACTGGCATTTTGCTGACTGCTCATCAGCTTTTGATACGGTATGCTTACGTGACAAGCTCTTTAAAGTGAAATCATAATCAGATTTGAGATTTAGAATTGAGGCGACTTGTCCTGTCTACAGTGAAACTGAGGCAGGACAACCTGGGGAGCTATGAATAGTAGGAAAATCCCAGTGAAAATCCAGCACTTCTAACTTCTACTCCTGGGCGCTTCATCACTTAGAGTTACCAGCGGTCTTGGTACCATTTGTTCATAGTTTTGCCAGCCCTCACAGGTACGGGTATAATTGTAGATACGAAAACTCTCACCAGCTGATATCTAATTTACCAGCTGATTTAATTTTATCTCATTGATGATTGAGAGGCTCTACTGATAGCCCAAAACCACTTTAGCTTAGGTGAAACATGAGCTGCGTTGGTAATTGAAGCCTGGCCCATCTCATTGACAACTTAAGTACTGTACTGATTTGGTAAAATTACCCATCCTCTGTGTCCCCGAGTATGGTTTGCAGCATATCACAGGCAATGTGTGACATCTTCCAGGATATTGCATGCCTACCAACATATAATCAGATTAAAGAACATGTTCAGTTCATATCTGACCTACGGCCCCATTGCACTGTTTAACATGATTTTGCAACAGAGATGTAACCATCTGCACATGTTATGCATCCCCTTATACCATTAGGGTTTATGCTGAGATCAAGTAAAATCATATCCTCTCATAGGGAGGGGACGGGACTTCTGTGAAGTAGCCTGAAGAAATTAACATCTTTATATGATCACGTCTATAATACAGAATAATAAATGCCATGTACCTGTTGCTGTGTTTATTGCTTCTGCTGGCTGGGACTAGTGAGTGTCCCGATTTTAAGGACGTGTTTTGAAACTGGCTTGTCTGTCTTTCTGCCTCTCTTCTCAGCCAAGTGTCTTGCTAAAGTGGGCGGTGTTTGCCGAACTCACTCCCCCATTTTCCTTCCCTCGCTATGAGCTGGCTTTTTGGCCCTACCACTCACAGAAATTGTTCTGACAGAGGTAGCAGTGATGTCCGTGCTGCTAGGTGCAGAGGGCACCCTTTTCTTAAATTGCCAGAACTTCCAGCTTCATTTGCCGCTTCTGCACCCTCCTTGGAAATCTTTCTCTTTGGCTTCACGGATAGTTCCTCTTCTGGCTTCCCCATAGCTTTCTTTTCCTCCTGGTGCCTGTTTGGCGTCCCTATGGCTTTGTTATGGGCCCTCTCCTCTTGTGGAAACCTCTTCTGAGCTCATGGCTTCGGCACATGCTTCTGCTCTGATGACCCGTTGACCTCCCTGGCTGGGCCTCACCTCTTTTAAGTTCCTGTCTACGTTTCCCAGTGACCACAGGCTCTTCCTACCCGCGTGGCCAAGAGGCAGCTCTGAAGCATTGTATTTTAAACGGGGCCTCTAGTTCTCTGCCAGATCTGCTCTTTTCCTGCATTCCACACCAGGCAGCAAACCCCGAAAGCCCCACAGCAGATGGCTGGGAGTTATCTTCCAGTCTTCAATTCCTTGCCATCCCCACCCACACCTTCCAAGCACCTCCTGATTTATAAATATTTCAAAGCCACTTCTGTGTCATTCCAGCTGCCATTTCCTGCTTCAGGCTTTCAGGCTTTTTTCTGATCTAATGGCAATATTTACTGAGAACCTTTACCACCTGCAGTTCTGTTGGTTACCTGCAGTGAGATCAGTGGTGGCTGTGGGGTTTTGATGCTCATGAGGGTGAAATCGCAGAGTTCTGGGGCCCAGGTGTATTTGCATGAGGTGGCTTTGGTGAGAGCATAGCCTTCACCAGGATGTTTTTGGAGGTTTTTCTCCTAGTGTATTTTCCTAGATTCCTTTGTCAAAGGAATTTGGTCATAAACTGGCCCTTAAGTACTTTCTAAGAGAAGCCTTGTTCATGTGGATCACAATGACCTTAGACTTTGTGTGCGTTGTCAGTGCTGCCCTCTCCTGGGCATTGCTTCTGTATTCTTAATGCAAATATGTGAGTTATTCCTGGGTGTGGCTCCATGACTTGTTCCTTTCTGGAAGCTCTAGCCTTATCTCAGCCCTCATCTTGTTAAACCAGTTGTGCTGACCTTGCTTCTCTGACAGCAACCTGATAAAAGCCTGTAAAGTTGCCCACTTCAAGTCATTGAGCAATACAGGTAGCCAAGCAGTAGAGGTGGTTACAATAAATGGCTTAACATTCCCAGCATTTAGGTGGCTCCATTCAGATGGCGGAAGGCAGGTGGCACTTTCTGTTGTGGAGAATTTGAGAAGAGAGCTTTAAGTTCAAAAGGAATGTAAGAAAAGCCTAAGGTGGATCTATGAGGGCTCTGGAGGAGAGATTGACATGTTCAGGGTGTTCCTTCGATTCATGAACCTGACTGACTTTTCACAGCAGGACCACCAGTTGCCAGATACTGAGACAACGGAGTCAAATGAATACAACAGCATCCCTGTTCTTCAGGGGACTGCAGGCAGGGGTGCTGTAATTTGTATGGGGGCGGGGGTGGACATGATCTGTTCTTCTACATTATCATCATTCATCTGCTAGAGACAACTCGATTTTCTTGGGAGCCAGGAAAAGGAAGTTGGCCAGTCGGATGTGCCTCACAGCAGAGCAAACGCATCCCAAATGAGCCACTGGAAGGGCTGGGGAGTCACTGAGGTGGAGAAGGAAGGGCTGAGGGTATTTCAGGCCAAGAGGACTCGGTGAGAGGTGGAGCACAGGTAAAAAGGCCTGCCAAGGGCAGATGGCGGCGAGCCCTGTGCCAGGCTAAGGAATTCACATTTTATCTCGTAGCCATCATACAGCCTGGCGAGCACACGATGTCTAGAAGGGTGGTGCTTCTGATGATGTGCACTGTTGGCGCTTAGACACTGGAGACTGGTAGAAGGCTGTTGCCATTGTCCAGATGAACGATAGAAGGACTGCATGAGTTTTCCACGAACTGGGGGGCCTAAAACAACAGGAGATTACTTTATCTCAGCTCTGGAGACAAGAAGTTGGAAGTCAGGATATCAGCAGGGCTGCGTTTTTCCTTGGCTTGTAGCTGCATCGCTCCGGTCTCAGCTTCTCTCCACGTGGCCTTCTCTTCTCTCCTTTTGTCTCTTATAAATAAGGACCCCTGCCATTGGATGTAGGGCCCACCGGGATAATACAGAGTGCCACATCTCCAGATCCTTCACTTAATCACATCTGCAAAGGTCTTTTTTCCAAATAAGGTCCGATTCTCGGGCCCTAGGGATTAGGACATGGACATATATTTTTGGGAGCCACCCTTCAACTGACTACAAGGACCCACAGGGTTGGAATGAAAGGAAGAAAAGTGGCTGATTCAGAGGCCGTTCAGCTGACAGCTGGGCATAGAGGGATGGGAGGGAGAAGGCAGGTGAATAGCAGTGACTTGTCCTGAAGTCGAAATTAGAGGAAGCTGTGAGGCCTGAAAATAGGGATGAGTTCCATTTTAGGCATTTGGACATGTTGAGTTTCAGGAAACTGAAAGACTGGGCACCTCTTAGGTTGACAGCATTGATGGAAAGAACCATGATTTCCCGTTTAAGACAAACAAAACTCTTGGTGCCGTTAACCCATGAAGAAAACTGACATAGGTGGCCATCGACCTACACTCGTCTTTGAACAGCTACAGTACCTAGAAGCCATTTTAGTTTTTACTTTTATTATTATTATTTTTTGAGACAGAGTCTCGTTCCGTTGTCCAGGCTACAATGCAATGGCACAATCTCAGCTCATTGCAACCTCTGCCTCCCAGGCTCAAGTGATCCTCCTGCCTCAGCCTCCCAAGTAGCTGGGACTACTGGTGTGCACCACTGCACCTGGCTAATTGCTGTATTTTTAGTAGAGACAGGGTTTTGCCATGTTGCCCAGGCTGGTCTCGAGCCGTGCACCTGGCTAATTTTTGTATTTTTAGTAGAGATGGGGTTTTGCCATGTTGCCCAAGCTGATCTCAAACTCCTGGACTCAAGTGATCCGCCTGCCTCGGCCTCCTAAAGTGCTGGGATTACAGGTATGAGCCACTGTGCCTGGCCCCTGGAAGCCATTTTAAACTTATTTCTAAGTCCCCTTCCTCAGAGAGAATACATGCACACACAGAGTTGGATAATTAGCCTAGGAAGGGTCTGGAAATTTAGCTGTATGCCCACCATGTTTTGTCCTCCTCCTCTTGTGTGTGTGTGTGTGTGTGTGTGTGTGTGTGTGTAGTATGTGCATCTCTGATACAAAGGGAGCAGCTCTGGATCCCTAGTCATTCTCCAATCAGCCTCCGAATTCCCCCTAACCCTGCATCAAAACCTGAATCCCCCCAACCCTGTGTCAAAGCCTGCCACTTCAGGCTTAATCTTTGTTGACACATAAGGGTGCCGAACTCACAACTTTGAAGTCCTTTTATTCTACTCCCTTCTCCTTTTCTCATCCCAGCTGGGTTGTAAATGTCAGGGAGAAGTAGAGGGCCCAGTCCCCCTTCCTGGGGTAGGGAGATTATTTAACCATGGGATGCACCATGATTTCCAAACACAGTTGATTTTCCAGAGAAGGGAGTGAAAAGAAAAGTGCTTTGGAATAACCTTTGGACTCCACGCACCATGCCGGGGATAAACATGGAAAATAACCATTTGTTGGTTGGTGCTCCGTGTCACATATTCTAGTATGTAGTTTTATACCCAACCATTCCCCTTACCCTTTCGATTTTTGTTAGAGCGGGACGGTGCCCTGCATGCTGTGTGCTGTCTGAGTATGACATTTCTAGTAGTAAGGAAGGTTAGGATGGCTCTTTCCTTTGCCTTCATTAAAGTTCTCTTGCCCAGATGTGAGATCTTTAAAAGGTCAGTGTTTTTGAATAAGGAATGAAATCATATTCTAAGATAAAAGTTCAGAGAGTTATACAATAAAATAATAAATTAGTAAATGGCATTTCCCTGAGAGGCGATGGTCACTGGTCACTGTTGTTGCATCCCATTCCTCTTGCCTTCGGGGAATATCCCCTCAGATATGAGAATGCTCAGGGCTCAAAGGCAGAGAAGAGCTGTGCGTCACACTGTTGGGGCTGGCAGCAAAATGCTGAGCAACCTTGGGCTCTACAACATGTCCTCCATGGAGGTCAGGCTCTAGGCCTGTTCTGTTGACTGCTGGAGTCTCAACATTCAGAACACGGGCCCAACATGGCATGTGTATTGACAGAGAAGCTTCAGGTAATTTTTATGTCCTTGAATGAATGGGTACATGTTACATGACAGAGCAGGGACTAGATGGAGCCAATATATTAGATCCCCTTCTCTCCACACCTCATTTTCTATATAGTGCAGCCAGTATGAGAATATAAAATGGAAAGGAAGAAGGCATATCATTTTGTATGTGCTCTATGATCTTTAAATGTTATTAAATGTTGGTAATGAAATGCTGTGGTATAACTAATTATATCCTAGCACCTCTTTCCCATATACTTGCATTCTCTAATTATGTTCAAAGCAATGGTTGCCCGAAGGCTAAGGGTACTCGGTCCTTTCCTCCCCCATGAGGACTATGTTTTAGCTTGTAATTTCACCTGCAGGAGCTCACAAACCAGCTGCATTTGAGTGCAGTTATACTTTATTCATAGTGACTAATAACAGAAAAGAGACATTGTGGGGGTTTGGGCTGGAGATTTATAATCTCATATAAAAAATACGAATTCTTGCTTATTTATGGGTTGAGCATCTTGGGCCCCCGCTGTTTCATCTGATGGCTGCCTGATTTTTATCCGCAAAATCATTCATTAGTATCTACACTAGAATGTAAACACAGGACGTAAGATAAATTTGTTGTGCAGTACTTGGATAGTTAGAACACATTTCCCCAGATAGAAATATTAAAACTAGAGGTTATTCACTCCCATATTCACACAACCTTTATGCACCTGAGGAGGTTCCGAATGTCCCTGACCATCTCTTATTTCTTATGGGAAAGTGTTTGGGTACCAGCTTGGAATGCCAGGAGTGTAATTCTCCAGGGCAGCGACTGCCGCCCGTGCCATTGGGTCCCTAGCCCTTTTTCATGCTCCGCTTTCTGATGAGCTTACACACACAGGCATGGTGTACTGTGGGTGCTTAGTATTGCTGTAGGACTTCTTGTGTCCTGAGTTCACCACTACCCTTTAATTCTAAACATTTATAAACTATTGAAGTTAGATTCAAAACTTTCTTTTCCCTAAGCTTTTACTTTCTGCTTATTCTGCTTATAAATTAGTAAATGTTGGCCGGGCGTGGTGGCACACATCTGTAATCCCCGCACTTTGGGAGGCCGAGGCATGTGGATCACTTGAGCCCAGGAGTTCAAGACTAGCCTGGGCAACATGGCAAAACCCTGTCTCTACAAAAAATACAAAAATCAGCTGGGTGTGGTGGTGCACGCCTGTAATCCCAGCTACTCGGGAGGCTGAGGCATGAGAATCGCTTGAACCTGGAAGGCAGAGGTTGCAGTGAGCCAAGATCATACCACTGCACTCCAGCCTGGGCAACAGAGTGAGACTCTGTTACCAAAAACAAAAAATCTAGTAAATGTTAACAGTCACTGTTCAGAGGCCATAACAGTGTTTGAGTCTCAACCTTTACAATTTTTTCATAAACTTCACCTTTATACTGTTAACTCACACTTACAAAACTCTAATATATTTTATTTCTTTGTTGAGTACTTCAGTTGTCTGAATTAAAGAATGAAACTCTTTTAGTCAATAATCATCTTAAACATAATAAGTTTATAAAAATGATGGACCTAAAATTCTTAATATTTCAACATCATTCTGATCATGCCTTAAATTGCAAATGTAAATAGTTCAGGTATGCATTTAAATGGTTATTTATTAGCATTATTGTTCTCATAGGCCAAATTCAATTAAAGAGTACAAGTAATAAAATAATAAGTAACACGGAAAATGTATTCAGCGGTCTTGCTGCTTTTAAGCATCCCTTTAAATGATTTGGGAGTTGAGAGATGTCTGTTCCTTAAGGAAAACAGTTCCCTCCCAGGTACTTTACATTCCCATGCAGGTGATTAGAGTTTTCATTTCTGAAAATAAGTAAATATCTTTCCGCCTAACTCCAGTAATCTTTGAACTTGAGAGGAATTCTCCATTCTTTTATACTTCTCAGGTCAGTACAAGTCGTAGGTACAGCTATTAAAAGGATATCTGATTGAATTCTGGATATCTTTCATGTAGTTTGACTGACAGTAACACCTCATAGGGCCACGTTACTGACATAGTTAGAACATTGTGCTAGCCTTAATTATGTGTCTGCCAAGCCCCTAGCTGTTCAAAGAAAAGGCGGTCTCTTACCAGCTGTCCTTCCCTGGTAATTGGAGCTGTGGAATAAAGGTCAGTTGCTCTTTGAGAATGTGAGTGAGCATTTCTGACTCCTCATCCTTCAGTGCCCCCATGTGTGGAAGGCTTGGTAAATTGAGCTGTGCCTGCGGTTACCAAGCTATGCCTCCTTTTGTCAATATAATTCCCATTTTGCTACTTTGGGTACCAGAGGTACACTCTGCATAGCAGGAACCATACCCTATGCTTTTTGGTTCTTTTGAGAAATCGTAGGTAGAATTAGATACATAAAATCTGAGATACTCGAACCAATTTATACATATACAAATATGTATTCTTTAAAAAAGGATCTTGATCCTTATTTCTTAGTGATCTTCTTCATCCCTTCCCCATGTTAAGATAACACCTTCCATTAACAAACTGCTCTTGCCTTTTATATAAAAAAATAAAAATTAAAAAAACCAAGTAGATAAAGATGAATAACCCAGTGTTACGGGCTGAGTCATGTCCGCCTCAAACTTATGTGGTGGAGGCCTAACCCCAGGACCTCAGAATGT
This sequence comes from Gorilla gorilla gorilla, assembly GCF_029281585.2. Classification (NCBI taxonomy): domain Eukaryota; kingdom Metazoa; phylum Chordata; class Mammalia; order Primates; family Hominidae; genus Gorilla; species Gorilla gorilla. The sequence goes on along the minus strand of NC_073247.2, from coordinate 17,592,080 downwards.
GACTATATTTGGAGATAGGTCTTTAAAGGGCTAAACAATGTCCTAATCCAATGGGACTGGTGTCCTTATAAGAGGCGATTAGGACACAGACACACTACGGACAACCACGTGAGGACACAGGGAGAGGACAGCATCTACTAACCAAGGAGAGAGGTCTCAGAAGAGACCAACCCTGCTGACTCTGATCTTAGACTTCCAGCCTCCAGAATTGCAAGAAAATTAATTTCTATGTGAGCCACCCATTTTGTGTTATTTTGTGATGGCGGCCCTAGCAAACTTACAGTCCCAAGAATCTAAGATTTTTGATTGTGTGAAGGATCAAGCCATCTGGACCAATGTTTTCCTGAATTTCTGGGCAGACCTTTCCAGGAAGGTGGGCAGCAAATGGCCCAGGTCTGTTCAGTTAGAGGATCACCAGAGAAGTTTCTCCATTCTCAGCTCCTATCATCTTTTTACAGCTGAATTTTCTGACATTCCTTCACCCCCACCAGCACACAAAAATAAGTGAACCAAAAGCATAACAGCTAAAGAAATATTCCTGTGACATGGTCACTCATGTGTCTTTAGGAGAGAAGCACTTTGTACTGTGTATCGCTGTTTATATTCTTAATGTTTTTCTTACATTTCATGATGATTTACGTTGCCCTAAATTTTTTAAAAATGTAATTTTGGCATTGTCTTCATATATATGCATATATCCCTGGTGGTAATTCCTAACAGGCCATTGATAGGGAATGCTAAGAGTAAGGATAGTGATATGGTTTGGCTGTGTCCCCACCCAAATCTCATCTTGAATTGTAGCTCCCACAATTCCTGTGTATTGTGGGAGGGACCTGGTGGGAGGTAATTGAATCGTGGGGGCAGGTCTTTCCCATGCTGTTCTCGTGATAGTGAATAAGTCTCATGAGATCTGGTGGTTTTATGAAAAGGAGTTTTCCTGCACAAGCTCGCTGTCATGTCTGCCGCCAAGTGAGATGTGCCTTTCATCTTCTGCCATGATTGTGAGGCCTCCCCAGCCACGTGGAACTGTGAGTCCATTAAGCCTCTTTTTCTTTATAAATTACCCATTCTCAGGTATGTCTTTATCAGCAGCCTGAAAACGACTAATACAGATAGAAATGGAAGGGTAGCGGAGGGCCTCTAACCTTCACTGAAAAAGAATAGAAGTGATTGAGTTTTGGTAGGAAAGATGATCTTTAAATAAAGCCTTTGTGCATGTTGTGGAGGACAGTTGCTGGTTTTCATTAATTCAAAAGGCCTAGGGATATGTGGGTTTGGCATTAATCTATAATGCCTCAGACACTGGAAAACTAGCTCTGAGAAGGGTTTAGGCAAAGTGACATCCATCTAGAGCTCTATGTTTGTATATTTAGCTCTTAAAATTCAAAAAGAATTTAGATTATTGCCATTAGCTAAATGGAAGCATCATGGTGCATCAATAGGAAATGGAAAAAAAAATGATGAATAGTATTTATACATATGTGTTATTCTGTAGCAATAACGAAGGCCTAGCATGCTGGGGTTTGTTTTCATTTTGTGAGGACTATAGTGTGCTGTATTTTAGTAAACTGGTGAGCTGCCTCAGATAAATTGTCACACATAGTTCTGTGAACTCTGCCTGTAGCTTTCATTGACTTTAGGTTGTGAATGAAACGTTTAAAAGTTTATTTTTATGTTTTTTTTTTTTTTTAATATGTTTGAAACTCATTGTAAGTAGCCCGATTAGGGAAAAACAAAAAGATAGCCAAAGTTACTTTTTTTTTTTTTTTTGAGACAGAGTCTCACTCTGTCACCCAGGCTGGAGTGCAGCGGCGCCATCTCCGCTCACTGCAAGCTCCGCCTCCTGGGTTCATGCCATTCTCCTGCCTCAGCCTCCCAAGTAGCTGGGACTACAGGTGCCCACCACCACGCCTGGCTAATTTTTTTGTATTTTTTAGTAGAGACAGGGTTTCACCGTGTTAGCCAGGATGGTCTCGATCTCCTCACCTCGTGATCCACCCGCCTCGGCCTCCCAAAGTGCTGGGATTACAGGCGTGAGCCGCCGCACTTGGCAACAAGATAGCCAAAGTTTCTTAAATGCCTTCTATTTCTATTGCTGCTCTAACAAATTACCACAAACTGAGGCCTGATTTTACCAATCTCTTGGTAAAATTGGGTGTTGGCAAGGCTCTGTTTGTTTCTGGAGGCTCTAATGGGGAATCTTTTCTTGCCTTTTTCACCTATTAGAGGCCACCCACACGTCTTGACTCATCTTCAAAGCTAGCACTGTTTCACCTCTTTGAACATACTTTTTTAGTGCAGACATTTGTAGCCATAATTTCCCTCCACGCAGTGCTTTTGCTGCATCCCGTAAGTTTTGGTATGTTGTGTTTCCATTTTTATTCTTCTCAAAGTATCTTTTAATTTCTCTCATAATTTCATCTTTGACCCACAAATTTTTAGGAGTATGTTGTTTAATTTCCACATTATTTGTGAATTTCCCAAGTTTTCTTCAGTTACTGATTTCTAATTTCATTGTTGATTGGGAAAATATATTATTTCACTTCTTTGTAAACTTATTGAGACTTATGACCCAGCATATGGCCTATTCTGGATAATTTTCCATGTGCACTTAAGAATAATGTATATTCTGTTATTATTGGGTCAATTTTGTATAGATGTCTGTCAAGTTTTAATGGTTTACAGTGTGTAAGTGGATTAAATCAAGTCTTGTATTTGTCTTCCGTCTAGTTGTTCTGTCCATTGTCAAGTGTGGCATTGAAGTCTCCAGCTACTATTATTGGAATCAGCTATATCCCCTTTCAGTTTTGACAGTTTTTGCTGCTTGTATTTTGGGGCTCTGTGATTAGGTTCATATATGTTTATAATTGTTGCATCTTCTTGATGGGGTGACCTTTATCACTATAAAATGTTTCCATTAAAATTGTTTGTTTTTTTTTAGTGAAATGGTTTGTCCTAAGTCTACTTTGTCTGATATTACTATAGCTACTTCAGCTCTCTTTGGGCTGTTGTTTGCAAGGAATCTCATTTCCATCATTTTACTTTCAATGCTTTTGTACCATTTGGTCTAAATTGTATCTCTATTGTAGATATCATATAGTTAGATCATGTCTTTTTTAAATCCATTCTTCCAATCTCTACCTTTTAATTGGCGTTTTTAATCTATTTACATACAATTCGATTATTGGTAAGACAGGATTTATGTGCGGCATGCTGCTGTTTTCTTTGTTAAGTCTTCTTGTTACCTTATTTCTTTATTACTGCCTTTTTTAACTTTAGATATTTTTTAGCGTGCCATTTTAATTATTCTGTCCTTTACTGTATTTCTTAGTGATTGCTCTGTGGACTATGATAAACATCTTAACCACTTATTTTAAGTAGTTCACCAACCTCTGCTCCTATATAGTTCCGTTTCCGACTCTCTTATTTCTGTTGCTGTTGTCATACAAATTACATGTTTATACCTTGTTTGCCCATCAACACTTATAATTTACTTCGTGCAAAATTTGATTTACAAACAAAACATAACGTTTATACTGTCTTTAATATCTCCCAAGGGGCAAAAGCAAAGCCCAGTTGTGAGCCATTGCCTTAAAGTATAAAAAATAAGTGTTACAGCATCCTTGTCCTTTATCTCATTTTAAGGTAACTTAGCATGATTTAGAAAGATCACCAGAGACGTTTTTTTAATTGGTTATTGGATAACGAGACCCCAAAAAACCCTGGATAAAAAATGTTCCATTTTTAAGTGTTTCCAAATCTGGCTTGATAGTTTCCAGAACAAAAAATAAAGTAAAACTTTATAACAATTTTTGGTATAAATACTTCAAGTTAGAACTTTGATTCATTAATCTTTATTCAAATACTGAAAGTATGTTGAGAAGGAAAATATATACAAACTCATAACGTAACTCTAGTAATAATCTCAAGTGAGTTTGACCTGGGGAGAAGGTCTGTTCAGAGAAAGTTGCATGTAATCGGGTGATGAGAATCTGAATTTGAGCCAGCTGTATCCACACAGTCTTTATAAGTCATCCCTAACATTCAGAGCAATTGCCCGGGATAGCTGTTTGCCCTGGAAAAAAGCTTGACTCTTGCTGGTGGAGCCCAGATTCAAAACGGGGGCAGGGGGTGGTTACAAAGCATATCAATCTGTTATTTCATCACATACCTTCTGCCTTCTTAAAGGAAACAGGAAAGCATTCTTTGATCAGCATCTACAGGGTCTGAGATTCTGCTTTGAAAAAATCCATGTAGGAAAAGCGAGAAGGAAAGGAAGTACACAGGAAGGGAGAGCCAGTTCATCTCTGTGACCAGAAAAATTAAAAGTTCTTTTTGCACTTGTCATGTACTGCCAAATATGTGCTTTTAAATGGGAGAGAGAACAATATGCATGTACATAGCAGTATTATTCAGTATCCTGGGCTTTTTCCTCTTCATTATGGTTATCAGATTTGTGTGCAAATGAATGTAAACACACACACACACACACACACACACATATATGGGTTTTTTTTTTGAGACAGGGTCTTACTCTGTTGCACGGGCTAGATAGAGTGCAGTGCAGTGGCGCAACCATAGCTGACTGTAGCCTCGAACTCCTGGTCTCAACCGATTCTCTCACCTCAGCTCCCCGAGTAGCTGGAACCAGAGGCGCATGCTACCACACCCAGCTAATTTTTAAATTTTTTTTGTAGAGACAGGGTCTCGCTGTGTTGTTCAGGCTGGTCTCGAACTCTTGGTCTCAAGCAATCCTCCTTGCCACAGCTTCCCAGGTGCCTGGGATTACAGGCATGAGCCACAGCCCCCAGCTAACATATTCTTTAACCCCAATATCTACAGGATTTGAGACTCTCTCTGTTGGATAGCTCAACTTAAAGATATGGTAGCTCTCCTGAATTTATAAATCCAAATCAACAGTTATTTATTCTCCCAAGCTAGGGACCCACCCTCCTTATGGTTGCAGGGGGTTCCCTGGCACACTGCATGCTAGTTAGAAAGCCCTCATACTGACCCCAGGCCCCTCCCTATATGCCTGTACCCGTTGGCCACCTACCTGTGGGTCTTTTCTCTCTGGGAGCCTCCTTGTTCTCTGTGTTTGGGACAGGCTGTCACCTTCTGTCAACTAGGGTACCTTGCTCTTAAATTATCCCTTCAATCCCACCTCCACCATAATTAAAGTTAAAACAGTAGTGGGACCTGCTTTTAGCCTGCAGTGTGTGGGCGTGGAGGGAAGGCACCCTGAAGCTCCATGGAAGGAATGGCGCCATACTTTGTGTGCTCACCAGTGCCCCAGAAAGGATGGCACTGGAGACAAGAGCCCCAAAACATGGGCATCCCCTCCTCCCTAAGAAGGCTCAACAGAGGGTCCCCTTCAGGGATTCCACCAATAAAGAAAGCACATTTTATGAAGGGGAGTTGAGAAGTCCCAGGAAGATTTCCTCACATTGGATTCCAGGGGTCATTTGTGAGTGTTGTGATGGTCGGTGGGTATTTTTTGTCATTCAGGGCTACTTGTATTAACATTGTAACTGTTCATTTTTTCCCAACCTAACAAGTTTTTCTTTTTAAAACAACTTTATGGAGGTTTAATTGGAGTACAATAAACTGCACATAAAGTATACTGTGTGACCAGTTTTGGCATGTAGTTACCGTGACACAATTCCCACACCCAGATGACAAATCTTCCCACAACTCCCAGAAGTTTCACGTGCCCACTGCAACCCCTGCCTCTCTCTGACCCCATGCCAAAGGAACCACTGGTCTGCTTCTGAAATTAAAGATTTCCTAGAATTGTATATAGAACCACACAGTATATGTTCTTTTTTTAATCTGGCTTCTCTCATTGAGCATGATTTTGGGAACTCATGTCATTATGTGTACCAGTAGTTTTTATGCCTTTTATTCAGTTGTGTGGCTGCACCACAGGTTGAATATCCATTGACCTATTGACAGTCTTGGCTTCTTTCCAGGTTTTAGCTGTTACAAATGAAACTGCCATAAATATCTGTGCCTAAGTCTTTGTGTAAACATAGGCTTTTCTTTCTTGAGTAAACATGTAGGACTGGACTGATTCCTTCCTGAGGATTGTATGGTAAATTTATAGTTAACTTTTAAAGAAACTGCCCAAAGAGTTGCTGTGTTAGCCTTTTATTACTGCTGTAACCAGTTGTCACAAACAGTGGCTTAAAACAACACGAATGTATTGTCTTACAGTTCTGGACGCCAGAATTGGTCTCAGTTGGTAAAATCAAGGTATTGGCAGGGCTGCGTTCCTTTCTGGAGGCTGTGGGGTATTGGCTGTTTCCTTGCCTCTCCAGCTCCTAGAGTGGCCGCCATTCCTGGGCTGTGACTACCGCTCCTCTTCATACCTTCTTTCTCTCCCTCCTGGCCGCCTCTTATAAGGACCTTGTGATTATATTGAGTCCACCTGGATAATCCAGGGTCACCTCCCCACCTCAAGATTCTTAATTACTTTTGCAAATTCCCTGTTGCCATGGAATTTAACATTCACAGGTTCTGGGAATTAGGACTTGGACATCTTTGGGGGACAATTATTCTCTCTACTGCAGATTGCGTCATCACTGAGTTGTAAAGTTCAGTTCCTTACGTATTCTGGATACGAGTCCTTTGGGTGTCTGTGTGTGCATATGTGTATGTATGTATTGTAAATATTTTCCCTCAGTCTGTAGCTTGCCTTTTGCTTTCTTATGTGTATGTGCCTTTTAATTTTGAAGAAAGCCCCTTTATCCATATGTTCTCGTACGACCCTTGCTTTTTGCGTTCTATGTATAAAACCTTCACATAATCCAAGCCTCCAAGAATTTTTCTCCTGTTTTCTTTACAGAGGTTTATGATCCTAGGGATCAATATTTTTCCCCAATACAGATATGTTTTCATACAGATAGGTATGGTCTAGCAACACCTTTTGAACCAGTTCATTTTTTAAGTGATTTTTAAAATTTAAATATGGATGAGAAAAAAATTCTTAGACCAATTCCCATACCTATTAAATAGAATTGCTAATGCCTGTGAATTATGCCACATGCTAATCAAGGGTTTTACTTTGCAGATGATCACTCAGTTATCTTTACAGATCTCTATTTTAAGCAATCATATTTATTGTTTTTTCTCTACAGTTCAAAAATGATAGCTTACAGCTACAGGAAGCGATATATCAAATACTTAAATACTTTCTTCTGAGCCCACTAGAGCAAGCTTCTCATTTGAGGCAATATTACTGAGACTCTTAATTTTATGCTTAATTATTCATTTCAGTCCTTTAAATTCCTAAACACGAGAAAGCACTAGCATTTACATGCAGGCTCATTTGTAAAGGTGAAACAGTGACAGCACGGTGCTATGGAAGTTTCTATCCTGTATATATAAAGCACAAAATACGTTAGCGGTTGTAGGGAAAAGCACGGTAGTGCTCACAGCGTGTTAACAACTTGCAACATTTGTTGAAGAACAGATCATTGCACTTCTCATCATTTGATGTTCTCATCACCGTGTCTTCTCCCTTCTCATACTGCTAGGAATTTGTGCTTGGCTTGTAACATTGCTTCTACCTGACTTCTGTTTTCGGGTCTGAGAGGACATTTCTTAGATAATAGGTCACTGAGATTAGTTAGCTGAAGGTGACATATGGATAGGTCTTCAGGTGAGAAAAACATTCTGATTTACATAGTGATGTATTCTTAATCACTGTTTTTGCAAGGTTTCTCTTTGTCAGTATTTGTTTCAAAATATATTAATGAACTTATCATTTCTGATTACTGATTTATTTAACCTTGTAAGGACTGTTTGTTTCCATGTCAGTTGTCACATTTTTCTTGGTGCCTAGCACAACGTAGGTACCCAGTCAACATTTGTTTAATTAAACTGATTGTATTCTGAGCATGTGCCATTTCTGCATACCCGGGATATCTGGCTTCTTGAGATTTTTCATCTATAATTTGAATCAATATTACATGTTATGTTTACTTGTGTGACACAGGATGGTCCCAACTTAGAAATATTTGTCTCAGAAGGGGCTCTGTGCTCAGTCACTGGAAACCTGGACTGAATTTCAATTTAAGGGGAAAGTCAATTTTAGGTTCGTTTGGATTCTAGTTCATAGCATTACAGTTTTGTTCTTCAGTTTCCACAGTGTAAATGAAATAACACATATAGCAGCAAGGAGCAGTGAGCCAGTCATACGGGTGCAGTACAGTACTTAACCAAAACAAGCAAACCATACCGTTAAATTTTGAACCAGGTAGGTTTGGGTTTTCTCCTAGTTTATAGACAGGTATTTATTCATGGAAGGCAAGTTGGACGGAGATTGCAGAAAACCTAAAAGAGAGGAATATATTTTGTGTTTTTGGACTTTAACAGCACTAACTTTGATTTCCTTTTCCTGTGACATACTTACCTCTGATTTTTGCTCATACTCAGCCTCACTGTTCTATAGTTTTGGAGTGTTTCCTGCAAATCACAGTGTCTTTCTGCTATACATTGGGATAAGAAAATATATACATGAATTAGATCTGGTAATGGCAGGCCTTGAGAATAGAGCAAAGGGTAAAACCCAAATATGTCAGCATCCAAGCCCACATAAGTGTGACAGTTCTCCAGACTGTGTTAAAGTTTCCTGATTGTATTAGGACATATTGTATTGCTATAAAGAAATGCCTGAGTCCACGTAATTTGTAAGAAAATGGGTTTAAATGGCTCACAATTCTATAGGCTGTACAGAAAGCAAGCCACTGAGGCGTGTGGCTTGTGTGCCTACAGAGCACCAGGATGAGCTCCCTTTGAGCCCTGGCTGAAGCAGGAGCAGTGGGGATGAGGGGAGCAGTGTCCTGAGGCAGCTGGGCCCTGGGCGTGGCTCAGGAAACCACCCTTCTCTTCTAGGCCCCTGGGCCTGTGATGAGAGAGGCTGCCTTGGAGACTTCTGAAATACCTGTGAGACCTTTCCCCCACTGTTTTGGTGTCAGCACTTCCCTCCTTTTTAGATATGCAAATTTCTCTGGCAAGTGGTTGCTCCACAGCCTGCTTGAATTCCTCTCCTGAAAAAGCTTTTTCGTTCTCTGCCACATGGCCAGGCAGCATATTTCCTAAACTTTTTTTGCTCTACCTTCCCTTTAAATATAACTTCCAACTTTGTCATTTCTTTGCTTCTGCATCTGAGCGTAGTCTGTTAGAAGAAGCCAGGTTACACATAGCATGCTTTGCTGCTTAGAAATTTGTTCTGCTAGATAACCTAAATGATTACCCTGAAATTCTAACTTCCACAGAACCCTAGGGCATGAACAGAATGCAGCCAAGTTCTTTGCTAAGAAATAACATGTGTGACCTTTCCTCCAGTTCTCAGTTTCTCATTTCCATGTGAGACCTTGTTGGCCTGGACTTCACCATCCATATCACTATCAGCATTTTGATCACAACCATTTAACTGTTCTCTAGGAAGCTGCAAATTTTCTCTCATCTTCCTGTGTTCTTCTGAGCCCTCCAAACTCTTCCAACCTCTGCCTGTTACCCAATTCCAAAGTCACTTCCATATTTTCAGGTATCCTTGTAGCAACACGCCACTTCTGGTAGCAATTTTCTGTATTAGGCCGTGCTTGCATTGCCTTAAAGAAATGGCTGAGTCTAGATAATTTAGAATAACAACGGTTTAATTGGCTCACATTTCTGCAGGTTATACAGGAAGCATAGTGGCAGCTGCTTCGGGGGAGTCCTCAAGAGGCTTACAATCACAGTGGAAGGGTAAGCAGGAGCTGGCATGTAACATGGCAAAAGCATGAGCCAGAGAGAGAGTTGGGGGGAGGTACCACGCACTTTTAAACCACCAGCTCTCATGTGAACTCAGAGCAAGAGCTCAATGATCACCAAGTGGAGGATGGCCCAAGCGAAGGATCTGCCCCCATGATCAGTATACCTCCCACCAAGCCCTGCCTCCAACATTGAGGGCTACAATTCAGCATGAGATTTGGGAGGGAATAAATATACAAACTCTATTACTGACCATTGCAGTTTCTCTTCAAAAACACTGACCTGATGTAGGGTCTTTTTGGCGTAGAGGGGGCATGGAGATTAGTTCATTCTGATTGGTCATTACCAAAGGCTGGGCAAGGGCATGTGGTAAGGGATGCAGGAGTGCCTGTGGAATATGGAATGGTGAATGAGGCTGAGCAGGGCAGGGGTCCCAGGGCCCAGAGAGAAGTGCCTGGCCCACCATCCACCTGGGAACATGCTAAGGGTTTGCTAACGGATGGCCAAGGTGGCTGGGAAGAAACCAGGAGGCAGGCCAGGGTAGGAGGGCAGCCACACTCATCCCATGAGTCTAGTCCGCAGCCCGGGGTCCTTGGCCAGCTCAATGACTTATCTCCTTTAAGGGACTTGATTGTCTCAGGCATGCCTGCAGAGTTTCCACCGCCAACCAGAGAGCCAAAATGTTTCCCAAGCCAATCCCATGGGATGCCTCACTTCTAGTGAGCCACCCCCAGCCCCCACGACAACAGCCTCCAGTCAGGGCCCACCTGAAGCCTCCCTTTTCCAACTGTAAAGCTTTCCCAGTTCCCCAACCTGCATTTGAGCGTCTGCCAAAGGCGAGTGCTGGTGTCCAACTTTCTTGCTATGCAATCTCTGAATGAACAGCCTCTGCTCATTCTCATTTGAAGAGATTTTCATTTACCTTCACACATAGACAGTTATCTTTATAACTTAACTCAGTGCCTCCTCATTTACCAGAATCTGGTCTTTTCGTGGGCTTCTCTTGTCTTCCCGCAAATGTAATAATGCCTTCCTATGACACTAGGATGCTTTGAGCAGATAGACTCTTCCAGTCCATGCAAAGAGGTGGTGTGGTTTGGCCTCACTCCTCACTGCAGGCTTAGGCCAGCTCCCCCTTGCAGCCACGTGCGTAGACGCGACTCTGGGAGTGAAGTGAAATAGCGCTGCCGACAGGATCTGGGCTCTGTGCTGTGCCAGGAGCATAGAGAGCAATGTGAAACAGCTGTTGCCCACAGTGACCTTTCAGAACAGTTTTTGCTGTTAGGGTTCCAGGGATTATTAAGTAAGCTTGGCTGGTTAAGAAGGTCAAAAAAAGCCCAAGGCAACCCCAGCTGTCTGAACTAGCCATTTCAGAAGGCTGAAACCTTTCTGCTGTGAAGGGCTGGATTTCCTAGCTTATGTAGTTCAAAGCTCAGTTTTTAGGATTGCTGTGCTACTGACCGAAAGTTGGTTTTTGGAAATTGACCCTTATTTTCCAATATCTTTCCTAAAGCTGGAAATGCTTTCACTAGAAAAAAAGGAGGATCTTATGTTAGAACATATATACATAGCGATGTAAAAGTTTCAGTAGTTACTCTCAAAAGAAGGTCACCAAGGACAACTGTGATTTCATATGTAATGATTCCAGCCTAGAAAATGTTTTTTGCTTGATTTCCATTTAAGAGAGTTGAGCCAATTAACTAATCCTTGCATATGGTATGTTCCATTAAGTTGTCAATGTTTTTATTCCAAGATGCATGTTTCTTTAAAAGAGCTAGCTTATTAGGGCATGTCTTCATAAGCACTTTACCCTGGCCATGTCCGTGAGAATGCTGTGCATAACTTTCATTGAATTCTACATCTCATTTGATGCAGGCCTAATTAACTATTATTAACTGAGAACTCCAATTTATCGGGATCGTTTGCTGCAGTTAACTTGAGAAAGAATGGGGCATGTTTAAGGGTACTTATTTTTAAATCTCGCTTTCATTACAAACACATTAACATAAGTCTGATTTGGAGGTGACAGAAGGAAATAGGAAAAGAAATGTAACTAAATCATAATGGGGTTACAATATAAAGGAAAGTAAGTACTGGGATGAATATCATCATAGATTGTTTATTCTTTAATTTGTACTAATTTGTACATTTGTATATGTACAATTAAGCACTTCTTAGTTAAGATTGATATATTTTTAAAATCACAACTTTATAGAGCACAAGTCTTCCATGAAAACATAATGCCAGGTCAGTGGCCCTCCACTTAAGCACACATTCAGATCACTGAGAGGGCTCTGTAAAACACACATTGCTGGGTCCCACCCCAGCTTCTGATTCTGTAGATCTGGGGTAGGGCCTGCTGTGTGGTTTGAACGTTTGTTCTCTCTGAAACTCATGTTGAAACTTAATCCCCAATGTGGCAGTATTGAGAGGTGTGGGGCCTCTAAGAGGTGCTGGGTCATGAAGGCTCTGCCCTCATGAATGGACCCTTTCGTTCATGGATTAATAGATTAGTGAGTTGTTGGATGAATGCGTTATCAAAGGAGTGGGACTGGTGGCTTTGTAAGAAGAGGAAGAGGCTGGGCACTGTGGCTCACACCTGTAATCCCAGGACTTTGGGAGGCCGAGGCAGGTGGATCATGAGGTCAGGAGTTTGGGACCAGCCTGGCCAACATAGTGAAACCCCATCTCTACTAAACCCCATCTCTACAAAAAATTAGCCAGGCATGGTGGTGTGCACTTGTAATCCCAGCTACTCGGGAGGCTGAGGCAGGAGAATTGCATGAACCCGGGAGGCAGAGGTTTCAGTGAGCTGAGATCACACCTTTGCACTCCATCCCTGGCGACAGTGCCAGACTCCGTCTCAAAGAGAGAAAAAAGAAAAAAAGAAAGAGAGAGAGAGAGAGACCTGAGCTAGCACACTCAGCCCCCTCAAGATGTGATGCTCTGTGCTGCCTCGGGACTCCATGGAGTCCCCACCAGCAAGAAGGCCCTCCCAAAATGTGTCCCCTCGACGTTGGACTTCTCAGTCCCCATAACTGTAAGAAATGAATGTCTTCATACATTACCACGTTTTAGGCATTCTGTTAATAAGCAGCAGAAAATGGAATAAGACAGAGTCCAAGAATATGTAGTTGGACAGCATCTCACTTCATACTGATGCTGCTGGTCCGGGGACCTCATTTCGAGAATCAAGGTGTTTAGGAAACAAGCAGTAGAATATCTTAGATGAACAATACTAGTGGTGTACATTTTAAATAAATTCAATAATTACTGATTAGCTACTATGTACTGTCACAATGGTTCAGAAAAATGACACCACCACTTCTATCAAAATGTACTGGATGTTGGGTTTTTTAATTAAAGCAACTTCACTTTAAAATGTTGTTTTATACACATTCAAAACACTGCTGACCCTCTTTCCTCAGCTGCCATTAAGGTGCTTAGCCCTTCCGAGGAAGCTAAGGCCTTGTGAAGCTGTCACTCATTGGGTGACTAGCACCCTGCCTGGTGGCACCAGCCCCGCACTCGCCCACACCGTGGCCTCTATCTTTGTTTGAGCTCACTTGCATCTACTCGGCCCTCATTCTACACTGCAGTGTGGTGACCATCACATAAGACCGTCGCCCTCATTAAAGCAGCTAGTGTAAATGGTGAAACTTTTGGGCCTGGCCTGTTTGCAAGGGCCTGGCCAGTGTCAACATCGGGAGCCTTTTTGGTAGCATGGGGGCTGGTGGACCTGTACCTACAGGCAGTTCTGCCCCTGTACCATTTCCCCAGCCAGAGTCAACATTGGGAACCTCCTCTGCAGCAGCATGGGGGCTGCTGGACCTGTACCTGTAGGCAGTCCTGCCCCTCCACTGCTGCCCCAGCTGAGCAGAAGGAAGTGCAAGCAAGGAAAGAAGCATCTGAGGGATCTACTTAGGACACGGGCTTTAATCTTTTTGAACAAACCTCTTTTGTAACATGATCAGTGAAAAGCTGAACTCTTGGCTGGGCGCCGTGGCTCACACCTGTAATCCCAGCACTTTGGGAGTCCATAGTGGGAGGATCACTCCAGGCCAGGAGTTCAAGACTAGCCTGGGCAACATAGGGAGACCGTGTCTCTACAAAAAAAAATTAAAAATCAGCCTGGTGTGGTGGTGCACACCTGTAGCCCCAGCTACTTGGGAGGCTGAGGCGGGAGGATCACTTGAGCCCGGGAGGTCAGGGCTGCAGTGGGATGTGATCACCCTACTATACTCAGGTGAGACCTTGTCTCAAAAAGAAAAGCTAAACTCTTAAAACGTGCACACACACAGTCAGCTAACATCTTTATAACTGTCAGATTGTGACAATTTGATTCTAACTCAAGATCAGCCTTTCTTGTAGTTTATTTTGTGTCTTTAAGGAACTAGCCTATCTAACACAAAACACTGGCTTTAAGTTTTTTCTCTTTTTTGTAATTGGGAATAAAAATTATGTTCAAGATACATAAAGATTAGTTTTGGAGAAAAAAAGCATTAAGTAGATTCAGTTGTGCAAGATGCACAAAGTGTAACTTCATAAGTAAGCAGTCACAAACTCGGGTTCATAATCCGTTACCCAAAATCTATGGAGCCAGATGTATTTAAATATAGGTTATTTTAAAAAGGTATTAGAATTCATATGTTCCATGACACAGAACGTTCTCAGGCAGCACCCGTAATCAAATCCATTAGTATTTCTATAGGGAAGTGCTTGAAGAGTCGCACTGAGTATGAGAAATGTGGACCATTAAAACCACCTCATGCTAGCCCAGTACAGATTTTGCAGTGTTTTCAGAAGCTTTTGGGTTATGGAATTGGGAACAGAGGCTGTGTTTGTTCCTCTGCAGCCCCGGCAATTAAGAAGTGTTTGTGAAGCTGGTTTAATGTGCCTAGCAGGTGTGATGTATTGGTGAATTCCAAATAATTGATAGTTTTGTTTGCTTTTTTTTTTTTTTTTAAGCAAAATATTTGGTAGGAGGCCCTTTAGTTTCTCAAGTTCAACAGCTGTTTGCTCTTACTGGAGCGTTGCTGTTAAGGGAGACAGCAGATCTTGTCAATTCCTTATAACTCACAGTTAACAAAAGCATTCCCTAATGATTCCATATGTTGATGCTCAGAGGTAATTCTGGGCCAAGCACTCAGAGCACAACACAGATTATTTCACTCCATGGACGCAACCGCCTAGAAGGTGTGTGGCATGACTACATCATTAGGATCCCATTTTAGAGGTGTGCAAGCCAAGGTCCAGCAGGCTTATAAGACCTGCAGTATGAATAGGATCCTCATTTTATAGGTGCTTTACCCAAGGCTGCTAGCTTCCAGAGTTTCCGGCTAGAAAGCTGCAGAGTTGGGGTTTCCCGAAAGGCCACCAGGCTTTAGAGGACCTGGCTTCACTGCCTGGGCTGCCTGCCACCTCCCACACCTAAAGCATCTCACTCCACCCCCAGCTTTAAGGCCACCCCCGCTCTGCAGGTCAGCGGCTATTAAATACATTTCTCCAATAAACATCGTATGTTAGACAGGCTAAGAAACTTGTCCCAGGGCGTGCAGCTGAGCTGGGAGTTTTCTGCAGGTCTCTTGGGTCCCCAAAGCCCTAGGTCTTGTATGAACATGGGGGTAGGAGCAAAATCAGGCCTTCCCATGTGTATTAATGTTACTCTGTTCTCACACTGCTATAAAGAACTTCCCTGAGACTGGGTATTCTGTAGAGGAAAGAGGTTTAATTGACCCACAGTTCCACATGGCTGGGGAGGCCTCGGGAAACTTACAGTCATGGCAGAAGGGGAAGGCAAGGCAGCAGGAGAAAAGGGCAAAGGAGGCACTTGCAAACACTTATAAAACCTTCAGATCTCACTATCACGAGAACAGCATGGGGGAAACCACCCCAACGATCCAATCACCTCCCTCCCTCCACACTTGGGGATTATGGTTCGAGATTGTCAAGCCTCTGAGCCCAAGCTAAGCTATCATATCCCCTGTGACCTGCACGTATACATCCAGATGGCCTGAAGCAACTGAAAAACCACAAAGTGAAAATAGCCACTTCCTGCCTTAACTGATGACACTCCACCATTGTGATTTGTTCCTGCCCCACCCTAACTGATTAATTGACCTTGTGACATTCCTTCTCCTGGACAATGAGTCTCAGAAGCTCCCCCACTGAGCACCTTGTGACCCCCACCCCTGCCCGCAAGAGAACAACCCCCTTTCACTGTAATTTTCCACTACCTACCCAAATCCTATAAAACTGCCGCACCCCTATCTCCCTTTGCTGACTCCTTTTTCGGACTCAGTCTGCCTGTACCCAGGTGATTAAAAAGCTTTATTGCTCACACAAAGCCTGTTTGGTGGTCTCTTCACAGGGCTGCATGTAACAGATGAGATTTAGGTGGGGACACAGCCAAACCGTATCACCATATATGCTTCTTAATAACAGTTGGCTCAAGGTGTTTTCCCCATAAATAACGCAACTCACAGTTATAAAATTGAAGATAGGTCCCCATTTGCATGGTAAGCAGGTACAGCTTCCTGAGAGAGCAGCTGGGGAGAAACCCTCGCTTTTTATATCTTTGTTGGGTAAAACATCAACCACTGTGCCTCAGGGGCGGACTTAGTGAGCATTTAAGATACATTTTCAGTTATAAAATATGTTACTTGATTTGCAGCAATTACCCAGTCTCCGCCTTAGACAGAAGCTTAGAGGCCATTGGCCTAGACTTCCTCCAGGCACAGGGCTTCCATAACAGTTGAATTAATTTAAGCCTTAATGCCTCCCATAAGCCCCCGGGAACTCAGGCTGCCTCTGAGGATGAAAACACCCACCAGTCTTTGGGCCCCAGCCTGGAGCACCCTGTAGCTTCTTCAGAGCTTCCACCTCCCTGCCAGGCTGTCCCCCTCCCCATGCTGCCCTTGCAGCTAGTACAGAAGCTGCTCTCAACATGCCACACAGATTCCAGCTGAGGGGAGGGGAGTGGTCACAGTCACAAGGGATATTTTCTAATTCTCCTAAGTAGGGTAGTAGTGTATGTGGCCCTAGCATGTTAAAAACAATATGACCTTTCCTGGTAAAAAGGACCCTGAAGCAATGTTAAAGCTGCAAGCTTGTTAGTAAGCAGGGAAGAATATGCATCTGATGGCCCTAGTGCAAGTGTTTTATGCTCCTTTATTTTATTTCAGCATTTTTCCTTTCACAACGCTGTCCCTTTAAGTGTGCCATCATCAACGGCTGTAGTCATCATTTGATCTGAGGAGTTTAATTACTTGTTCAGATCCTTTCTTATTCCACGGATTTAGGATGATTTTATCTAAATGGTGAGGAAAAGTGTCTGTCTGCACAGTCCCCTACAGATTTATAATCCCACAGTTCTGTGTCTTTTAAATTAAAAGCTCCATGACATTTTAAGCTTTAAATAAACACTGTTGAAAGCATTTTTAGAGGATACAGCTGTTTTCCTGCCTTTGTCCACACTCCTTTCTTCCTGGTCGCACACTCGCCTTAGTCGCAGTTCCACGGAGCACTTCCATCGTCCTGCCTGCCCTCTGTTCTGTTCCTTCACTCGGCTTTTCAAACCCGACAGTGGTGTCTCACTTGTTCGATGCCTGCAGTTTCCTTTTGTCAGTCTTCGTCTCTCAACTACTAGAACAAACACTCAAGGAAGTAAAATATGCCGCCTCACTGCCAATCCGTCCATCTCCTTGCCCTGAGAGCCTTGGCTCTTTCTCCCCCTCACAGAGAAGAAGAAAATAAAAGGAGCGCTCATGCCTGGATAACCCTCCCTTAGAGGAGGCTTTTCACCACTCAGCTGTTGAGGAGGAGGGTGGGCCAGCTTTTCACCACTCAGCTGTTGAGGAGGAGGGTGGGCCAGCCCTTCCTTCTGTTCTGCAGCTTCTGTAGGGAGACCGAGTGCAGGATGGAATCCAGGAAGCCTTGAGTTACTCAGGTTGTTACTTGAACTTAGACTTCTACAAACCAGCCCAGACTTTTCTAAGAGTCCTGTCTTTTGTACTCTCCTAAAGGGCTTTGAGCCCTTCATTCAGGGATTGGGCCTTCACAGTCTGCAGTATCCAGAACGGTGGAGGTTCTGAGGTTTGTTTGGTGTGTTTTACAGCAAACTTAATAAAATACAGCTTGTGGCCAGGCGCAGAGGCTCATGCCTTAATCCCAACACTGGGAGACCGAGGCTGGAGAATCACTTGAGGCCACCAGTTTGAGACCAGCCTGGGCCACAGGGCAAGGCATCCCATGTCTACAAACAAAAAAATAAATGAAAAAAATACAGCTTGTGGTAGAAAAGCAAGGAGAAAAATATTATAGTGCTGAAAATGAAATGGCACCTGCAGATGCAGCTGTGGGTGGATTTGCCAAGAAAAGCAGAGGAAGAACAGAGGAGGGCTCTTCTTGTTGCTGGTAGCAGTCAAAACCAGAGTATCCATCAGGAGGTGGAGAAGCCAGGGGTCTTCTGCAGGGAAGAGGGCCACAGAGGGGGTCAGTGCACAGGGGGAGGAAGGAAGATGGGGAGTGCAGGGCAGGGGCCACCCAAAAGCCCAAGGAAGAGCCCAGTCCACAATAACCAGCCTCTCCTGGTCCCCAGTGTCCACAGGGCGGACTGGGCCCAGCCTCAGCCCCATCCCAGGAGGAAGAGCCAGAGAGTTCCTCAGGCAAGTGCAGTGAGCCCTGGGACCAGGAGAGAAGCGTGCACAGAGGCAAAGTCCACACCGTGGCAGCCAAAGCAGTCAGTGAGCCCAGTCCTCTGAGTATAAGGCGGCAAGAGCTCTAGCTGATACTGCAGGTGCAGTCAAGAGATGCAGTTTGGATGCTGCTGAAGGAACATGGTACGGGGCCACACGGAAAACTTTTTCTCAAGACAGCAGCACTCTGCCCTTGGTTCATTCAGGAATTTTGCATATAGGTGGTGGACATGGTTGACTGCCCAGGCCTTGTGTCTACACAGATGATCATTCACCTTCTGTGAGAAAGATGCAGGAGACAAAGCACAGGTGGCCCTACCATTGCAGCAGCTCACAAGAGACCTTCCCGGCCTCCTCCATGTGTGACACAGCGAATCCTGCCGTGTGGTGCAGGCAGCTCTCTGCATGCCTATCTGGGAGGAGCAGATATTTTGTAGTTAAAACCTGCCATAACTCTCTTTTTTTTTGAACACATAATTTCGCTCTTGTTGCCCAGGCTGGAGTGCAGTGGCACGATCTTGGCTCACTGCAACCTCCGCCTCTTGGGTTCAAGTGATTCTCCTGCCCCAGCCTCCTGAGTAGCTGGGATTACAGTCACATGCCACCATGCCCAGCTAGTTTTTTGTATTTTTAATACAGACGGGGTTTTGCCATGTTGCCCAGGCTGGTCTTGAACTACTGAGCTCGGGCAGTCCTCCTGCCTTGACCTCCCGAAGTGCTGGGATTATAGGCGTGAGCCACCGCGCCCGCCCCATAACTCTCCTTTAGTCGCAGTTCATACCTTGCCAACTTTCAAAACACATCGAGGCAATTACAGACAAGCATGCATACCTATGTGCGTGTAAGCATGTGAACATACATAGGAGTATGAAGACTTACATGCCTCTTGGATACACATAGCCTTCTCTGTGCGTACACATTACTTCCCTCAGTGTGTCCTGGGTCTCCAAGATACTATCTTACAGGGAAAAAAACTAGTATTTAGGGATGATTATTGTATTTGTTTATGTCATTGTGGGACAGTTAAAGGCCATTGAGATCGCCTGCTCTTTTCAGGACTTCTTGTTGGGTCCAGCTCTACAGATTCAAGGTAGACTACGTCCTGCTAATGCTGCTCCACGCCCTGTGGGAAGGTTTCAGTGCTAAATCTAGAACAGGTGGTCAGTCTCCTAACTGAATTTGAATCCAGATTTTTGTCAGATGCATCCGTGTGTCTTCTTCTTAAATCAGGTGTGAACAGGGCTATTTCCAGCCTCTCGGGTTCAGGGACTAGCCTCTGTGCCACCGCAGACTGGAAGACAAGGACTCTGCCCAGGCCTTGGGATAGCCTTCTGCCTTCACTGGGGCCTTGGGGGGATTGTCACCAGGCAACACTCAGCTCCATGGAGCTTACCTGGGTTTGAAATTCCACTTGGTAGACATTCCTCTGTGTTGAAGTATTTCTTTTTTTTTTGGCATAATGCCTCCTAGCAGGTCAGTTAGTTGGTTCTTCAGTAAAGTAATCTTTCTAGGCCCACACTGGAGACAGAGTGGGGAAGACAGCTAGTGTGTAACAAGCGTGCTCTAGGAGGCTGGCACTAGAATGTTACTTATGTGCCCTGAAGTATTCATTCTGTAAAGTAGGATTATTTCACTGTAGTAGCATCCTCAGTAGTATTCTTATTGGTAATATGAGTGCAATTGATACTATGTATATATTAAATATACATACAGAAAAAACACATGAATAGAAATGGGTGTGAGCCAGTACTAGTTATTATATTGTATGTAGTGTAATCTAGCATATATTAGTGGTACTGGTACTATTATTAGCAGTATTCCTGTTCATCTTGTGTAAGCGTGAGGAAAGCAGGCACCTGCAGGCTCACTATGTTTCTGAGGCTGTGCCCTGAGTAAGTGCCGAGCCGGAAGTTAATTCTCAGGTCAGCTTTCACCATCCCGTGACAGCCTGTGCATTAAATGTTCTGTTCTTACCTGGGAGCTTCACAGGAGCATCCTGGCCAGGCATGGTGGGGATTCATCCCACTGGGCAGTGGAAATGTCCTTAATACTAGTGGGCCATGCAGTGGACTTTGTCAGCTGGTGCTGGCTTCCATGTTGTTGGGAACACCGAGTAAGGATGCCTTGTGCTATCGAATGGAATTGACCATTCCAAGGATATATTTAGATTCAAATACGTACATTTAAACAGAAAACACAATAATACAGATTTCATTTCTCTCCTGAGTTCTGAATTTCCAGATCACAACTCCAGACATAACTCCAGCAGCCTTGAGAGGAGGCTGCCCATGGTATAATTTAGTGAGAATGACCTGCAAGCCTTTCTCCTGTTCACTTAGGTCTCCACAAAAGCCTTTGTTCATGGAATGAGACCTACACAGTGTATGTTTATGCGGACCTGATACAAACTTACTGTTCATACAGTATGCACTCTAAAAATCTCTTTTTTTTTTCCTGCAGATACTGAACGGCTGTATTCAGTGGTGTTTCAAGAAATATGTGATCGCTATGACAAGAAATACAGCTGGGATGTAAAGTCCCTGGTTATGGGTAAGAAGGCATTAGAGGCGGCACAGATTATAATAGACATCTTGCAGCTCCCGATGTCCAAAGAGGAGCTGGTGGAAGAAAGCCGAACGAAGTTAAAGGAAGTGTTCCCCACGGCTGCGCTCATGCCAGGTGCGGTTGCCTCGCTGTTTGCAGGGTTATGTTTGTGACTATTAGCAATGGTTTTGTAAATCACCTTTAAAGTCTAGCGTAGGGCATGCTTAGTTTGTCCTCTTTTCTTCAGTATCTAAACTAAGTCCCTCCTGGTGCTCCTGAAAGAGTTTGGCTGATGCTGTGGGATGCTGTGATTCAATTTTCTCTTTAAAAGCTTCTTAAAATAATATGCGTTAGTTTCAGTGATTTCTGGGTTCCAAAAACATTTGAGTATTGTTTATATTACTAAAGATTATGTTAATGACAGAATGTCTTCAAAGTTTACCTTAATAGATGGTTTTGCCTTTTTCTTTTCAAAATCAGATATAGGATTAATATTTCAGCAACTATTCAAACTTTAACAAATTGATAAGCAGCTAAATCTCCCCAAAGACGCTTAATTTAAAAAAAAAAAAGTAAAAAGTCGAATTCATTTTTAGCCTGTGTGTTTATATGCCGTTCAGCCCTTTCTTTACTTGTATCCAGTTTTCTTCGGAAAGGAAAGACAACTTTTTCCCTCCGTGCTTGTTAACTGACATTCAATCAGAACGGGCTTGCCTGACGCTCCTTGTTCAAGAATGTTCTAGATTACAGACCTTGAAAATAGACTATTTGAAGATTTTTCTGGGATATACAGGATGAATACTCTGTCTTTAGAATTCCTGGTGCTAGGGGAGAAAAAAAACAGCAGTTATGTGAGTAATCTTGGATTTAAAATGATATTAATATGAAGCATACCTAGTTTTGAAATGTATGTTATTATTTATATTTATACATATGTCCAAACATGTGGATTGACCATTCCTGGGCAGCACACACACACATGCAAACACACACCCTTTGTAATCACTCTGTCTGCATCCGCTGAAAATGGTAGTGTTTGTGAATCTCAGGCATGGGTATGAGCATCTTGATACTCAGTTCTCTGCATCTAGTGTCTTTCTGCACCATTTGCACATGAAGTTACCTTGATAAGTCTTGGTGAAACACATCCATACAGTTACTATATAAAAATTTAATTGTGGTAGGACACAGACACACACACTAAAATTTACCATTTTACCTATTTTAAAGTGGGCAGTTCAGTAGTGTTAAGTCTATTCATGTTGCTATACAATTGACCTCCAGAACTTTTTCATCTTGCAAATCTGAAACTTCGTGCTCATTGAACAAGTCCCCATTTCGCCCTGCCCTCAACCCCTGGCAGCCACCATTCTACTTTCTGTTTCTAAGATTTTTACTACTCCCCGTACCTCAAATAAGGAGAATTATATAGTATTTATCTTTTTTGATTGGTTTATTTCACTTAGCATAATGCCCTCAAGGTTCATCCATGTTAGAGTATGTGATAGGATTTTCCTCCTTTTTAAGACTGAACAATATTCTATGGTATATTAGACCACATTTTGTTTATTCGTAGTTCATTTGTTGGGGGACATTTGGGTGGCATCCACGCCTTGGCTGTTCTTGTGAATAATGCTTATATAAACATGAGTGTACAAATATCTCTTTGAGATCCTGCTTTCTAGTCTCTCGGGATATACCCAGAAGTGGAATTGCTGGATCCCATGGTAATTTTATTATTAATTTTTTGAGTGACCACCATATTGTTTTCCATAGTTGTTGCACCATTGTATATTCCCACCAAAAATCTATAAGGGTTCCAATTACTCCACATTCTCATCAACTCTTGCCATTTCCTGGATTTTTTTGGTAGTAGTCATCCTAATGGGTGTGAGTTGATATCTCTTTATGGTTTTTATTTGCATATCTGATGATTGGGGATGGCAAGAATCTTTTCATTTGCTTGTTGGCCATTTCTGTATTATCTTTGAAGAAATGTCTGTGCACATCCTTTGCTTATTTTTGATTTTTGTGTTTTTGTTTTTATGTTGTAGGAGTTCCTTATGTATTTTGAATGTTAAACTGTTATCAGACATACGACTTATGACCATTTTCTCCCATTCTGGCTGCCTTTTTGCTTAGTTGTTGGTGTGCATAAGTTTTTGATTAGATGAATTTGACATATGTCATCTCATTTGTCTAATTTTGCTCTTGTTACCTGTGCTTTTGGTGTCATAGCCAAGAAATGATTGCCAATTCCAATTTCATGAAACTTTAACTTATGTTTTCTTCTTGGAGTTTTAGTTTTAGGTCTTACATTCAGGACTTTAATCCATATTGAGTTAATTTTTGTGTATGGTGTTAATTAGAGTCTAGCTTCATTCTTTTGTACGTGGATGTCCAGTTTTCTCAACACTGTTTGTTGAAGAGACTTATCTTTTCCCCATTGAGTAGTCTTGGCTGGCTCGTTGAAGATCATTTGACAAATACGTGAGAGTTTATTTCTGGGCTATCTATTCTATTCTATTAGTATGTAGGCCAGTACTGCACTGTTTTGATGAATGTAGCTTTGTAATATGTTTGGAAATCAGGACGTGTGAGACCTCCGATTTTGTTCTTTTTCAAGATTGTTATGGCTATTTGGGATCCCTTGAGATTTTTTATGAATTTTAGGATGTATTTCTCTGTTTCTGCTCAAAATGCCATTGGGATTTTGATAGGGATTGCATTGAATCTGTAGGATTGCTTTGCATGCTATGAATGTCTTAATATTAAGTCTTCCCATCCATGGGCATAAGATGTCTTTCAATTTATTTGTGTCTTTCTTTCAGTAGTGTTTTGTTTTGTAGTTTCAGTTTACAGGTCCTTCACTTCTCTTATTTCTAGGTATTTTATTCTTTTGATGCTATTATAAATGGGATTGTTTATAATTTTCTGTTCAACTTGTTCATTGTTAGTATATTAAAATGCAACTGATTTTTGTTTGATGTGTATTCTACAACTTTGCTGAATTGGCTTATTGGTTCTAACAATTGGGTTTTTTTTTTAATATGTTGAATTGTAGTGATTTCTGTATATATGATCATGTAATCTGTGAACAAAGATAATTTTGTTTCTTCCTTTCCAGTTTGGATGCCTTTTGTTGTGTTTTCTTGCCTAATTGCCTGGCTGAGACTTCCATTATTATACTGTCTAGTAGTGACAAGAGTGTGTATCCTTGTTGTGTTCCTGAACTTAGAAGAAAAGCTTTAGTCTTCATTGAGAATGATATTAACTGTGAACTTCTCATATATGGCCTTTAATATGTTGAGGTAGTTTTTTTTTTTCCTATCCTTAATTTGACTGTTTTTAATCATGAAAGGGTGTTGGAGCTTTTCAAATGCGTTTTCTTTCTGCATCAATTGAGGTTTTTTTTTTTTTATTTTTTTTTAGTTCCTTATTCTGTAAATGTGGTTTCATATGTTGAACCATTTTTGCATTCCAGGAATAAACTTCACTTGTTCATGTATATGATCCTTTCAATTTGCTGTGGAATTGTTTGCTAATATCTTATTTAGACTTTTTAATCTGTGTTCATCAGGGATATTGATCTGTATTTTGTTTTTCATATAGTGTTTTCCATGTTTGGTAGGTTCTCCAGTGAAGCCATCTGGTCCTGGGCTTTTCTTTGTGGGGAGGTTTTCTTTTATTACTGATTCAGTCTCCTTACTACTTACAGATCTGTTCAGATTTTCTATGTCTTCATTTTTTCCCCCTTCTCAAAATCATCAGGGATTCTCTGTCTTCATGATTCAGTTTGGGTAGGTTGTGTGTTTCTAGGAATTCTTTTATTTCTTTTATGTTATCCAATTTGTTGTCAAAGGATATGCCAACAAATGGTATTCTCCTTTATTTTTGTGGCATTGGTTGTAGTGTTGCCCCTTGCATTTCTGATTTTAGTCATATGAGTGTTTTTTGTTTTTTGTTTTTTTAGTTAATGTAGCTAAGGTTTGTCCATAAAGTTACTCTGTGACTGAGTGTCTTTTGTGACTTTACGAAGCACTCATGATGTATGAGGCATGCACGTGTCTTGTTTCTTCCGTATCTACCCAAGCCTTTCACTTGGTTTTCTTTCTACACTTTTTGTTCTATATTCTAAGATATACTTGAAATATGTTCTACTGCAATTCTTAAAAAGAAAAAAATGTTTTATCTAGATAGTCTGGTAGTTTGGCCGGAGTGCTAGTGAATCTGTTTTATGGAATCTACTTGGTGATCCCATCAACGTAGTGTCTTCATTTGGCTTTCTAAGCGAGCAGGTATCAGATTAAGTAAGGTGCCAATCATAGAAACTCATAGAAGGTGAACAACCAGCCAGGAGCTAGTTCTTCAAAGATAGTTCAGTCCTATAGAACTTATCTAGATGGCTCTCTTTTCTTTCTTTACTACTTTTTGACCTCTTTAACTTTTTTTTTTTGACTTGACAAATCATGTTTTTTGGCATATGATTTGTGTGTGCGTGTGTGTGTGCACACGCATATACTTATTTTAACTTTTACTAGCTGCTCAGTTGCGAGTAGGGACTTCAATACTGAAAGTCTCTCTTTGAAAATGATCATATCTACATGCCATATACACAATTAGCTGTTCTTTGACAGAGCAGAGCATGCAGAAGACTTGAAGAGTATACAGAAATGCACAAGGTAATGCTGGAGAGAAGAAACTTAAAATCATGCTGGGATGCTGGCTCAGATGATGTTCAGGGACAGTGGTTAGATGATGTGCCGCTTGGGTATCCTGAAACGAGTTAGGTGTAGGATAAGACAAAATTATTAGAACTCATACTTAACCTGAAGGGAAAGCAAGCCAGAGGAGGACAATGTTGGACTGAATGTATAGAGCAGAAAGACAGGCCGTGCCTAATTCCAATCTGGAAATGTGTTCTTCCTTAGGGTTTCTGCTCAATATTATACCAGTCACAAAAATGAAGATAAAATAGCTCTTCTGTCCTGAAAGAACATTCTTGGAGACCTAGTTTCCATTCATTTTGCACTCCTCCCATCTTCTCTTTTATCTGCGCCAAACCTGAATTCCCCTCGGAAGGTGGCCTTATAGCGTCATTGCTCTGGTGACTAGATTCAGAGAAACTTGCTGCTGTAGTCTTTCTTCTAGGTGTTCATTTTGCTCACCTACTACTTTGTTCCTGTTCTTAAGGTGTAGATGATAATATAACCCTTGACTTTGTTTCTTTTCCTTCTGGAAGTATTTTCTGGTAGGGTATGTTAGGTTGTGGAAATGACCTTGAGCTCTTTAGAAAAGAAAGCTGTCTGTAGGGAGGGCTTTTGAATTCAACATCATTCTTTTTCACATGCTTTCAGAGCGACAGCGGAACCCAAGGAGGTATTTAGCAAGTTAAATTGCCAGAGTGAATGGTAGATTACCAGGGGAAGCAGCCCCTGATCATGCTGCAGGGGCTGTCTGCTGTGATTAGGCTGCAGGAGGGTGTCTGCTTGGGCCAGTCACCAGGGAATCAGCTTGATTATGCTGCAGGGACATGACTACCTGGGCCAATAACCAGGGAATCAGCCTGATTATTCTGTGGGGGTGTGTCTGTCTTGGCCAATCACTGAGGAATCAGTCCAATTATGCTGCAGGGGTGTGTCTGCCTTGGTCAG
Organism: Gorilla gorilla gorilla; assembly: GCF_029281585.2. Taxonomy (NCBI): domain Eukaryota; kingdom Metazoa; phylum Chordata; class Mammalia; order Primates; family Hominidae; genus Gorilla; species Gorilla gorilla. The sequence goes on along the minus strand of NC_073247.2, from coordinate 17,565,427 downwards.
TCACCAGGGGATCAGCCTGATTATGCTGTTGGTGGGTGGGTGGTAGGGGGCGGGGGGGGGATGGGGTGGAGTGAGGTGGGGGGCGGGTGGGTGTCTGCCTTGGCCAGTCACCAGGGAATCAGCCTGATTATGCTGCAGGAGTGTGTCTACCTAGACCAATAACCAGGGAATCAGCCTGATTATGCTGCAGGGTGTGTCTGCCTTGGCCAATCACCAGGGCATCAGCCTGAGTATGATGTGGGGGCATGTTTGCCTGGGCCAGTCACCAAGGAATCAGCCCCCTGATTATGGTGCAGAGGTGTATCTTTGGCTTGATCATGGTATAGAAGTGTATCTTTGCCCTGATTATGAAGCAGAGGCGAGTCTGCCTGGTCATGGTATAGGAGGGCTCTTTGCCTGGGCCAGTCTAGCCACTAAGAAGACAAGGTGGACCTAATGGACTTGAAAGACGAGGCAGAGTGGCCCTGATGCACTCGCACATCAGCTGCCTATTTGCTATCATCACGTTTCTGGAAGGCCCTCTCTATGAAAAGGTGGGTGGGCCTACGATGTCCTCAGTGGGAAATCCTTTTGAGCAGTTAGTTCTGTAGGCATTTCTTATATGGCTTCATGGTTCCATGTAAACTGTCGGTCAGCCAAGGCTTAAATTATTTTAGGAAAATAAACTTTTAAATTGTGGCACAAATTTTAGAGGAAAAAATGCATGTGGTTCATCTCTTGTGAGTTTTCTAGGGATTTTAAAAATAGGTACCGTATTACAACTGGAAATGTATGTCACATTACTTAAAAAAAATCTTCACTTAGGATATCAGAAAATCTTGTTTAAAACATAGCCTATGCTGGTTACCTCCATTGTATCTTGAACAAATCCTTTCAGTAATGAATTCCTTGGGACAGATGAAATTCTACATTTCATTATAACTCAGCGAGGGTAATTTGGATTCGAAGACCAATAAGAAGAAAGTTGGTGCCTTTTATTGTGTAGAATCCCCCAGGAGTTTTTTCTGTTGTCCCAGCTCTCTGCTTTCCCATGTGTTTTCACTAAGCATGAGATTCCTAGAGGAAGAGCCCAGGGCGTGATATCTGGGCCAGTAGAAAGGACAGCCTGCCTTGCAGATGTGCTCCTCAGCCTGGCCAGCTCTCCCCTGCATCTCTTGGCCGGCTCTCCCCTGCATCTCTTGGCCGGCTCTGCCCTGCATCTCTTGGCCGGCTCTCCCCTGCATCTCTTGGCCGGCTCTCCCCTGCATCTCTTGGCTGGCTCTCCCCTGCATCTCTTGGCCCTCACCGCCTGCACCAGGCTCTCTGGTGTTAACTTCCTGCCCTCTACTTTCCCCCTCTCAGACCATCTGGAGCAGAAAAAGCAAACTAGAACCTTGGCCCCCTGGAGAGTCGTGGATGGGTGCCAGAGCTCCCCTTAGGTGGCTGAGGGGAGGGAGCAGGTGTGGCCTGTGTGGTAGAAAGGATGGGTCCAGTCACAGCTCTGCAGCGGAACACTCCTCCTGCTGTCCAGCCCCAGTCCCCTTAGGACACTAGGAGTACTGACTGACATGCCCACTGTGGGGTACTATGATCTGAATGTGTCCCCCAAATCTAGTGTTGAAACTTAATTGCCAGTGTGATAGGATTAGGAGATGGGGCCTTCAGGAGGTGATTAAGTCCTGAAGGTGGAGCCTCGTGGATGGGATTAGGGCTGTCATGAAAGGACTAGAGGGTAAGGCCTGCTCTTCCATTCCTCTGTCACCTGAGGACACAGCATTCCTTCCCTCTGGAGGGTACAGCAACAAGGTACCATCTTGAAGCAAGGAGCAGTCCTCTGCAGAGACAGACCTGCTGATGCCTTGATCTTGGACTTCCCAGCCTCCAGAGGCGTGAGAAATACATTTCTGTTCTTTACAAAGTGTCCAGTCCCAGATATTTTGTTATAGCAGCACAAACAGACTAACACCTGGGGCATTGCTGTAAGACAACCTTGGAGCATGTGTGGTTACACCTGGCCCAGTGAGTGGCTCCTAGCAGGCACTTGTGTCATCTCCTAACCCAGGAGGATCCAGTCCTCACCCTGAATCCCACCTTGAGGAGTTAGTAAGGTCGTTCTCCATCCCTGCTCGGCTTCGTTGAAAAGCACACACCAGCCATGACATGGACACCATGCACATGACATGGGCTCTAGTCCTCTTTCTGTCCAAGCTGTGTCTTCCTCTTGTAAGTAAGCCTTCCTCCTCAGGCTGACTTAGGTAATTATGGTTGTTTCCATCCTTCTACTTTTTTTCTTTTTAATTTTGTTCTTGGTTTATTTTCTTACACCGTTGTCTTCCTGGCTG